>NW_004567103.1:42175771-42205944 GCF_000260355.1 Condylura cristata
AAGATCTGAAAAAAGAGAAAAGATTGGATGCTCAGATCACACGTCTGAACTCCAGTCACTGCTCGACATCTCGTATGCCGTCTTCTGAAAAAAAACAAGATTTTTACCTCTCCCCCACACTAAAATTAGCTCAGTAAGAAGTATAGACCTAAATGATATATAATTAAAACAAAGAAACTTCTAAAACACAGAAAACCTTTGACTTTGAATTAATTAGGCAAAAATGTCATATATTACAACAAAGGTACACTCCAAAAAAATAAAGACAACTTGATAAATCAAACCACATCAAAATTAAAAACTGCTGTCCTTCCAAAGACACCACTGAGAAAATGAAATGACAAGCCATAGACTGGGAGAAGAGTAGTGTATGTTATTTGTACATAAGCTCTCACTGAAGATATATATTGTAAACCTTAAGCTGTATTTTTAAAAATTTTTAAAGGTATAAAGAGTAAGCCAACAATATAGGTGAAATGATCTTATTAGAAAACTCAGTACAAAGATATGGTGAAAAGAAATATAGAATAAAGCAAACAAAACTAGGCAAAAAAATCTATTTTAAGCTATGCATATTATAATTATATCCAGTGTAAACACCGTAAATACAATATACCAATCAAAAGAGTCAGTCATGTAATCCAAGATACAATGTTAACTATTTATAAGAAAAATACTTTAAATAAAAAATATAAACTAAAAGTAAAATGATAAAAATATACAGGCCCTGGAAATACTAATCTAAAGAAACTTTGGATAAGCTATATCAGATAAACATCTAAGTTAGTTAAAATAGCTAGCTATATTGACATCGGCAAATAACCTCAGAACAAGAAATACTACCAGTACCTATCAATAAAGGAAAAATTTTCCAAGAAGGAAAAAGTCCTAACTATATATACACTTAACAAGAAGAAAAATGATACAAATGAATAGACAAGAGAAAAGCCACAATTCAATATGCCAGTCTCAGCTACTATAACACTCTCCCTCCCAGTAATGTACAGCAGGTAGACAGAAAATTAATTAATAAGGATAGAGAAGACTTCAACAATACTATCAAGCAACCAGAATAACAATTTATAAAAATCCTCTTACACTGTTGGTGGAAATGGAAACTGGTTCAACCCCTACAGAAAGCAGTATTATGGAGATTCCTCAAAGAATTAAAATGGATTTACTATTAGACCCAGCAATTCCACTCCTAGGTATCTAACCACAAAAACACTAATTCAAAAGGAAACCTGCACTCATGTTTATTGTGGCACTATTTCCAATAGCCAAGATATGGATATAACATAAGTGCCAAAATCAGATGAGTGGGTAAAGAAGATATATGTATTCACAATGGAATACAATTCAGCAATCAAGAAAGATAAAACTCATCCCATGCAACAAGGATGGAAGGGATTATACTAAATAGAATAAACTGGAAGGAGAACGATAAATACCAGGTGGTGTCACTTGTATGTGGAATACAGAGAAACCAAACAAAGGATCAAAAACAAACTTTAAACCAACCCTTGGAAGCTGACCATAGATCTGAGGCATTCAGAGGTACAGAGGGAGGTTGAGAAGGTAAAAGCATAGTGGACTATGGTGGAGGACTATAGACAGTTTGGTGGTGAGAGAGCTCTAGTGACCATACCTGAGGACAGAAATCCTACAGTGTCAAAACAATGGGACTTTTATTAAAGATAATTAAATTACAAACAGGATAGTATATCAGTCCAAATATTATCAAACTTTAAAATTTTCTTTTATTTAAGGCACCAAAAAATTTACAAATTTAACCATAAGGAGCTTGAGTTGATACTTTAAAGCAAAAATTTAAGTTCAAGTTATTGTATCACCTTCAACTTTACTTTGCAATATCCAGCCCTACTTTACATTTCTCATTAAATAACAACCATACACATTATAAATAATACCACTGTTTGTCAAAAGCATCAAATCATTATTAATCTCTCACATGAACGTATTTTATAATTACTATTTTTTTTTAATTTAGGGTACTGAATGAATTAATACTGTAGCTACTCATTAAAAACACAGAAAACATCCAAGTATTTTGGCAGTAAAACATTTCTCTTGTCAGCAAGCAGGCTTTGCACTGACTTTCTCTGATAATTTTCACATACTGTGGTCTGCTTTATGGACCCAAATTTTAAAAATAAAAGCAGGTAATTGAATCACCATAATGGAATGTCAAGGTTTTCATTTTCTAATGCATTGTTTTGATGGTGATTCACTTAATCACACAAGACCTTTTGAGAATGACAGAGATGTTAAGTCTTAAACAAATAAATGTCCTAACTTGGAATAAACAATACACTCTCAATGTTCCTAATCTTAAGTATACAGCCAGATTTAATGATTAAGATTGAAATATCAGCCTATGTAGTTGTATTTATATGCAAAAAAAAGGAAAATACTAGTAAAGATGTTATATTAGCTACAAATATTATTCAATTAAATGCAAGTCTTAAAAGAAAATGAATCAAGTCTACAAAAATAAAAATAAAAACAAAAATTCTGTCACAAATTTTTTGCAAAACACAGGTAATTTGGGATTTTTTTAAAAAGAGATTTATTTACTTATGCTTACAGAACTGCGGTACAGGCCAGAGGTGTGGTGGCTAAGAGGATTCACCAGACAAAGTGGGGAGCAGAACAAGCAGGGTCTACTGAAATACACTGCTGAAGAGAGCAGCAGGCGAGACAGGAGAGGTCTGCCAGGCCATGTGGGTCAGCTCCCTGGCAAGGGGACTGAATTGGTGCTGGAGTGGCTTCGAAGAGCTTCATAATGTGGTGCTTTAAAACCCAATGCACCACCATGGAGAGCCCAGGGTTTTTTATTTCAATAATAATATACAAGACAGAACCAGTTCAGGATAGCTAAATAGCACTCTAATCGAAACAAGATACCCAGAGTTTATAGGAGATTTTGACTAAGAATCTAATATATTCTTTATACAATATATGAAACTATACTGTTTCTTTAAAAACAAAAAAACCAGCATAGTGTTTACTAAATGCCAAATGAATGCCAGACTAGGTTTGGGTTTGAATTCCAACTCTACCACTTACTAGTCTACTAGTCTAACCAGTCTTACCCCCTTGCTCCCCTCAGCAGTGTATTTCAGCAGATCTGCCTGACTCTGACTCTGGTGAATACTCCCACACCTCTACCTGTGCCCTGGTTATTCTTGGCAAAAAGGAAAAAAACAAAGCTATCCTCCCTTCACAAAAGGAATAAGAAAATTACATTACTAAAATGTTCTTGATATTTTTTCTGATGTTCCAAAAACCTAAGGTCCATGACATTACCAGTGTAAATTTTATAGCTGACCTAATTATGTTTTAATTCAATTAAGTTTAGTTATAAAGAATGTTCTCATAAATAATGTTCTCAAACAATCTGTTCCATGATTTAACTGTCTCCTAATTCACACTTTCTAAGTGTTTACTTGCTAAGAACATTTTCCCCTGACCAGGTCCACTCCACGTATCTTGCAAAAGTAATCTAGGGAATGTGGAACTAGCTTTAGAAAAGACACAATTTATTCCATGTGTAAAGCTCAGAGAGTAGCTATAAGAAAGCTTCAAAGAAAATAAATATGCCATCCATACAGTTGTTTAACCTTTATTTTTATGTGTATACATGTTTCAAGGAACCATGTTGATACAGAGTACAACATATCAAATGTAGTCATTCAGAATTATTTTGATGTGTACACAAACAAGAGTATAAAGTACAGGTACAGATACGTTATATATAACTTGTTCTGAGGTTTCAAAATGCAGTGTTTCTGACTTTAAAATTCTGATACTGTTATCTATTTTAACATTCAAGTAACAAATTTTAAATTGAGTTTTTTAAAATAACAAGTTAGTTAACACATAAATCTTAAGGCATTTTGATTGATGAGCTGCCTCTACCACGGTCTTCAAAATAGTGCTGTTCAATTCTTCTACAAAAAGCAATGAGGTTGCTATAGTGTTTCACCTTCTCAGAAAGTTCATCACTGGTCAACTGTGTGGTAATAATGGTGTACAGATGGCCAAATACCAGCGCATCTAGTTCAGTAGGCCTAAAACAAAAACAGAAATGAAAGCAATATAAATAGCATTTAGCTTGGATGGTAGGAAATGTTCTATTTTAACAAAATGTTTTATTCATCTACTTAAAAAAGTCACATAAGAAATCAATCCTATCACAACTTGAAAGAATTTACTCTATTTTAACTTGAAATTTCTGTGGTAACGTTATGGCGGAAAATCCCTCTTAAACTGTGCTTTGCTAGCTGTATGACTTGTTTTTTTCCAAGTAGCAGTGTTTAAGTGTTTAAATAAATAATGTTGTTGTAAGTGATCATATTCATTTTATTAGTATTTATGCATTAGGTCGACAATATGTCAGAATCTGTGCCAGATGTTAAGGATACAGAAATGAGAGAGATTCTGAGAAAGAACACAAAACACAACACAATTTAGTAAGAACATTATAGAACAAATAAAATGCTGTCAAAACACAAGAGAATTTCAATGTAATACTGGGATCAAAAAACAATGTACGTGACAAATTACTAATCGCATAATAAAACATGATTTAACTTTAATTTTGCTAACTTTAAAGTTTTCTGAATGTGACAAAGGTGGCCTCAACCAAGTTTTCTAAAGTTTTTTTTTTTCCCTCTAATTATGTATCACTAACAAAAAGATAAAACTGATCCACCTTACTACTAATGGTCTAAAAATATAGTATCACCAATCTGTATTACATTTAAATGATTACTAACACGTTATTACTCAATAAAGAAAACACCATTGTAATTATGAATTAATTATTATTTTGAGTCCTACAGGATAGTTTTTGAGAAAACATGCTGTTAATGTGAAATGTGAAATGTTGCAGTGACCTAGCATGACAGAATTTAGCAGTCCATCAAATCCTAGGATGAATCCTACTTTTGTTATTTACTTAACTAGCGTATGTGGCCATCATCAGGATGGCATGTGTTTTCATGACACTAATTCCTATATATCTCTATCCTATTTTCCTTTAGCCAGTCTCTCCCTTAAATTCCAGAATCACACATTCAAGTGTGCATGCTAAATAAGCATCCTTGCTCATCCCCCCAACTTCCCAAAAGGCATCACTATCCACCCAGATATTTGAAAAATCTCAGTTACTCGAGTCCTTTTTCTAATACTATCTGATATTAACAGGTACCACCATTAATCTCTACATTACTATCTGCTACCCTGACCCAGTATCTTCTGTCAGCTAGACCACTACAACAGCTTCATATTCATCGAGAAGTACAAATTCAGATGTGTAGTGTATAGCCAGGATTAAGAGAATAACCAATAGGATAGTTTTTAGAAAAATGCCCTTGGACTTAAAGCACCATGATCCTATTGTTCAGATGAAGAATAAATCGCAAAGAGAGCCCTGAAAACAACCAAGGAAGTAGAAGTAGATAAATGCAGAGTTGAGGTACTTTGTTATATAGTATCAAATAAATACCAACTCTTCCACATTCCTAAACATACTATCTTACAACAAATATCTTTTCTCATCAAAGTAGTGTGTAATATTCTGATCCTTATTCTTGTACCTTTACTTCTTGTACTAAAATCTAAAAAACGTGAGCATATTCCCTGATGTAACTTCCAGTTGTAGAGATAGGCATCCTTTATCAAAAAATGAAGGCTCTGAATGACTTCAAATATAAATAAATGTATGTTCAAATTAGAGTGGTCTAGAAGTACCCATGGAGTAGTCAAAATGTTATTTGCTGTATATATACGTCCACATAACTCATAAGGTCCTGAATTATAAATGGGAAAGAGCATACAAAAATTGATCTGATTACATAAGATAGCAACTTTGTGGCAAGTAACTTTAGAACATCTGACAGGAGTGAAATATTATATACTAAATCAACAAAATACACACATTAACTTTTAAAACAATTTTTGTGATCCTTACAAAATTTCATTCTATGTTAACTGACTCATCTATATTAAATTACCACTTCCCACAATTCTCTCTTTTTAAAAAGTATACTTCTGGTAGTAGTTGCACAACTATATAACATTACTAAAACTCTAAAAACCACATACATGAAAATGACACTTTCACTCTTTGTAAGTTATACTTCAATAAACCTGACATAAGCAATAAATTTATACTGAATAGTTTAATTAACCCAAGATCGTCGTGAATCTCCTGTTTTAATTACTTTCCTATAATATATGGAGAGTACAGAAGAGTAGAATTGTTATTTTGTCTCTGTTCACTGCACAGTTTGTGGATAGAGATAGCACCTCTCCTAAGACCTTTAAGAGCTTGCTATATATTATTGCACTTATCTTAATAGACTTGTCAAAAGGAAAACACTTCAGGGTGACAACTGTATTTTTAAAGTCCTCAGAAATTTGCTGTCTTCTTATCTTGCATTATCATCTTTCCTCATTTCTTTTGGTTATCTATTACCCTTTCATTTACATATCAAAATAAAAATGATACTATATCCTAACTTTTCCCAATAAAATTTTTCTGGCACTCATATTGTTTGTTTTCTCTACTCTTATGCCTCCATATTTCTTTCTTTCTGACAACTCTTACAGTATCAGCTTAGTTTCAAAAAAATTAACTTTAAGGGTTCCCTACTTTTTCTTTCCCATTACAGATTAATTTGCCATGACTTATTATTATATATCTACATATCTATTATATATAATCTACAAATCTCTTCTTTGTATACCAATCTTTTTAACTGCCATTCAATTCTGTAAATCAAGCTCCTTGTCATCAACCTTTCTATGCTTTGTATTTATATATTTTTAAACAAGTTTCCCTCATTTTCTTAGCTAGTAATTTCATGACAAAGCTCAGTGAAACTCTATTTCTTTCTAAAATATTTCACTTAAGATTCCCAAGAAAATTTATGCATCATTTGCAGTAGTCCCATCAGCATAGAAATGCAAATTTTCAAAGTTTACCATCTAGTGGGTAATGGTAGTGTTTTTTCTTTCAAATCTAACCCCTTTCTAATTTCGCATTCAATTTAATCTAGTTGTTACCAACATTTCTTGAGCTCCAATTGGAAAAGAGAGAGACCTGCAAGAAATATACCACTACACTATGGCTGTTATGGTTTGCGAGGGAAATTCTCTATTCTTTCTTCCCCTTTGTTAAGGTTAACATAAAGACATCACTTTAAGAAAAGTTTTAATTTTTCATTCCATGTTCACACTTATCAGATCAAATGTTGAACAAATGGCCTAGTAGCCTTTGTGTCAGCATCTTAACATATCACATCAGAGCCAGCACAAATGCAAGGTAAGACACATTTTGTTTTAGTTGCATTTCAAAAATATGTCAAATATTTAAGTCACAAATATTATATAATAAAAAGCCATCTACATTATTATGTACTTTGTATTGTTTTATTTTCAAATTCATTTTCCTTCTTCCTATCACCATCTAACTTCTTTGTCCTCTTTACCCAATTACTGTGAGTGCTGCAAGATCATTAACTACATTTTCCATTCTCTCATCAAGTAAAGCCACTGGGCTTCCTCCTAAGTCCACCCAACATCCTCCCTAGGTAAAGCTAGAAGAAATGCTTGTTTGAATTTTAGAGGGTAAAGGGATGATATGTATACACACACACAAACACACGCGTGCACATGTGCGCATGCACGTATACCACATACAAGTTAGGTATATGTTAGAATCAAGAAAAAAATTCAGGAATCCAATATTGTATCTTGACTTAAACGCATGCCCTTTTCATTGAAGAACAATGTGTCTCAAGAAGTGATACTGATCTACGAGTCTACTTTTATTCCAATACCACACTGCTTTGATTACTATAGTTTATAATTAATAGTACAATTTGAAGACTGGGAGTATGATACTTCTATTTTTCTTCTTGTCAGGATTGCTATGGCTATTGGTGGCTCCATATACATTTCAGTAACGTTTACCCTATTTCTTTGAAGAATGTCACTGAAACTTTGATAAAAATTATATTGGAATTGTATACTGCTTGGGTAAGATGACCATTTTCACAATGTTAATGTTTCTAATCTATCTTTCCATTTCTTTCAGTTTTCTTTTTAAAGATTTATTTGTGCATACAGAATTGGGGTACAGGCCAGAGGCTCAGGGGCAGCGAGAGGATTCACCAGAGACAGAGTGGGCAGCAGAACAGGCAGATTGACGAAGTACACTGCTGAGGGGAGCAGCGGGTGGGTCAGGAGAGGTCTGCCGCACCATGTGGATCTCCTCCGGGGAAGGCGGGGATCGAACTCATGCGGAAGTGGCTTAAGCTTCTTAGTGCTGTGCTTTACCCCACTTCGCCACCAGGGAGGGCCTCAGTTTTCTTTTTAACAATGTTATATAATAGTTTAATTATACAGATCTTTCACTGACTTTGTTAAGTTTATTCCCAGGTAAATTAATTCTTTATGATGCAATTGTAAATAGGATGGTTTTTTGGATTTCTTTCTTTTCTAGTTCACTGTTCACAGAGTAAAATCACAACTGACTTCTGTATATTAACTTTGTAGCCTGCTGCTTTACTGTACTGACTTATTGTTTCTATTATTTTTTAATGTAGTCTTTAGGATTTTTCTATGTATATTTTCACATCACCTACAAAGAGTGATAGTTTTTACTTCTTTCCCAACTAGATTCCTTTTATAAAGCAAGATACATACATCAATAGAAAAGAACTGAGAGCCCAGAAATAAATCCACACTTATGAGGATAATTAATTTACAGTAAAGGGGCCAAGAGTACACAAGGGATGAAGGAAAGTCTCTTCAACAAATGATGCTGGGAAAACTAGATAGCCATTTGCAAAATAATGAAATTAGATCACTATCTCACACCAAACACAAAGACTTAAATTTAAAAGCTGATACTATAAAATACATAGAAGAAAATAGGCAAAACACTTTGCAGTATTGGATTCAGTTGTGTCTTTAGGGACTCATCTTCACTGAAAAGGGAAACAAAAATCATATAAACAAATGGGACTACATCCAATTAATAGCAAAAGAAGCTATCAGTAAAATGAAAAGACACCATTCCAAACAAGAGAAGTTATTTGTACATTAGCTATCAGGAAAGGAGCTGATATCCAAAATCTACAAAGAACTTAACTCATCAACAAAAATCCAATTAAAAAAATGTGCAGCTGTCAAATAAGACATTTTTCTAAAGAAGATATACAAATGGCTATCAGGCACATGGAAAAAATGTTCATCATCACTTATCATCAGGAAAATGCAAATGAAGACCACAATGATATACTATACCTCATACTTTTGAGAATGGCCCATATCAAACATCCAGAAACAAGTGCTGATGAGAACAAAGAGAAAAAGAAACCCCAATACTCCGCTGATGGAAATGTTGACTAGCCCATCCTCTATGGAAAACAATATGGAGATTTCTCAAATATTAACAACAGATCTACCATATAGTCCAATAATTCCATTTCTAGGTTATCTAACCCAAAGAATGCATAGACACTAATTCATGGGGATATATGCACTCCTATACTGTAGCACTATTTATAATAGCCAAGTTATGGAAATAGTCTAAGTGCCCAAGGATAGATATGTATAAAAAGATGTTGGTATAGTTACACAATAAAATGCTATTCATCTATTAAAAAATTAAAGTCTTGATATTTGCAACAACATGATGGAATAGAGGGGATTATGCTAAGTTAAATAAGTCAGAGTAGAAAGACAAACACAAAGTGACTTCACTCATGTGTGTAATATAAAGAAACAAAAAAATGAACAAACAACACTAAGCCAGAACAAACCCTAGAAATCTGACCATAGCATTAAATTAAGTCTCACAGAGGGAGAGGGTGGGAAGAAAGGAGACAGAGGGCCTGATGTACTATGGCGGGATATTACGGGTGTTTTGGTGGTGAATGTGATATAACATACATCTGAAAAAGTATGAATCAATACCCCTAAATCACATAAAGTATTGTAAACCAATGTTACCTCAATAAAAATACAAATTAAAAACAAAAAATGACTCCTACTACAGATAGAGAAATGGAAAAAAAAAGTGTGACACAACAAAGTGAAAATACAAGGTAATTTTTTCTACATGTAGTTTACTTGCATAAGGATAGAAACTAAACTTCTGGTGATGATCATAATATAGTACATATGGAATACAGTATATAAAGTATAAAGCTACCCCTCAAACTTATTACCACAGAAAATAGTTAAAAAAAAAAACAACTGAATCTTAAACAGTTTCTCAATAGTAAACCATTGGTTTTGTATTTTTCTAAATTTTCTTTAATTACAAGTCTAAATGTGATTACACCGATAAAAAAAATTATCATAATTCCCACTATAGTCACATGCCAAGTCTGGTTGCTAACTCTTTGACAATGAGTTTAAATGAAGAGAAAATAGGATCATTCTCCTGATTTTACCATGAAAACTGTGCATAATAAAACTAACTCAAGTACCTCAAACAGTAAAATACACTCCTTTTGAGTTTTTCAACTTCTAATAACCCATAATACTATCTATTTGTTTAGATAAGCTAAATAAATCGAATATTCATAGCCAACAGGTTTACCTATCAGGATTTCATGGTTTGAACTCTATGACCTTTGTGACTCAGAGATCAACAGACCACAAATTTTATTTAATATCAGTTACATGTATTACAAATTAATATATCAAATATTTCTAAGTTACCACTGGAGTCATTTTGCTACAAATAGAAGTATCTCAACAAAAAGTGTTTAATATGGCTGTAAAAGATGAATGATTAAGATACGATAGCAGCAAATACAATTTTTAAAAATAATCTAAAAAGCAGACACCTTATTAAATAGCTAAGGGTAGAATGTCTAAGCAAACCAATGGGAGCAATAATTTAAGCCAACCTTGACTGGATCATGGGAAAAGTGATTCTAATATATTACTATTGTAGTCTATTAAAAAAAAAAGGAAAAATTCATTCTTTAATACATTGGAGATTCTTCACCAAATTACAAAAAAAAAATCTGCCTTAATAAAACACAAATTACTCCACTTACATACATACATACATCTTTTAAAAAGTACTTGTCCATTCAACAATATTTTTATTGTTTGTTTTTTCACTTTTCTACCACCAGCTTAGTAACCTATACACACAAGTATAATTACTTTTTATGTTTTAATAATACTTTGCAAGTTCAAAATTTTGTTAATGTCATAGTTTCATATGCAGCACCTTGAACTATATCTTATTAATACTATATGAACTCATTCAATGACTGTACATGCATGCCTCTAAGAGAAATTCTTTTTTTTAAATTGAGCTAATACTGGTTTACAAAACTGTATATGATCTAGAGATACAAAATCACACCCTTCAGATGTATGTTACCAGATTACTCCCATTGCTAAGGCACCCACAGTTCTCCATTATAGTTAAAGGAAATTTTTTTTTTTTAAGATTTATTTATTTATTCATACAGAACTGGGGTACAGGCCAGAGATGTGGAGGGTGATAGGATTCACCAGAGACAGAGTGGGGAGCAGAACAGGCAGATGGTCAAAGTACACTGCTGAGGGGAGCAGCGGGCGGGTCAGGAGAGGTCTACCTCGCCATGTGGTCACCTGCGGGGCAGGCGGGAATCGAACTCATGCGGAAGTGGCTTTAGCTTCTCAGTGCAGTGCTTTAACCCGCTGCGCCACCAGGGAAGGCCAGTTAAAGGAAATTTTTAATGGCATGGAGCACATTCTAGAAATCTTAGTCTCCCATAAACTAGTGTTTTGTCTGACACCCAGAAGTATTAAGCAAATATTTTATTAGAGGAAAAATAAACATAATTAAAACTAAATCCTTCCATGAGTACTTCTCCATAAAACAAACCTATGATAAAATAAATTTGTGGCCTAACAATATAGACACTAAAAAAAAATAAAATAAAATTTCTTACTGTTTATTGAAGAAATATGGTTGAGTTCCCAATCTCTGAGAAAGAGCTTCACAGCACTGGTCTACATCTTCTAAGACCTAACATAGTCAATAAACCCCAAAGAAGAATTCTTAAGTTAGTGAAACAATAAAAGGTATCTAAAACTTACTCTGTTATCAGTTTATAACAAAAATATAAACTTAGGTACCTTTTTATAATATTCATGAATCAGTCTTTACATATGTACACTTTGTTTCTTGCTGTCTGTGTGTGTATATTATTTTTTCTATATACTTACAATCTCTATATAAGAAGCAAAAAGAAAATTTAAGAACACATTTCCTTTCAGTCTAAATGGATTTAACTTGCTTATGTACTAAGATAATTTTTCTCAAAACACTACTCCTTATAAAAATGTTTTTCTAAATTCACATAAGTAAAATCATAGACAAAAAATTGTGCTATATAAAGATGATACTGCTCACCCTCCATGAATAAAAGCATTTGAGGCGTTTCCCACTGGCGGAGATGGATCGTATTTACTCTACCTCTATTCATTTACCCAATCCCCCTTCTGGCCAATGCACACATCAGTAAGTTGGGTAGGTAGCACTACGGCTAGCCATGGAAACAAGACATTAATAAGCTTAATCATCTTCAAACTCATGACCTTGACAAGACAGATTTTATATTTGCTACTTCAGTAAATTTAAGACCAAAGAAAAAGAACTATATTAAGCACTGTATTAAATAGAGATTTTTTAAAAGCCCTGATATTGCCAATCTATACTGATTGGTATAAAAGATGCCCACAACTATTGAATGGGAAAAAAAATCAGGTTATAGAATGGCAGGTATCATAAGATCCTAAATGTAAGAGACATCTAGAAAAATGTTCTCCAAACAGTTAACAGTAGCAATTTTTAGGTTATAGGATTTCAGGCAAGTTTTTTTTTTTGTTTTTGAAATTTTTTGTATGATACGATTTTTTTTTTTTTTTGCAATAAGCATCTGTGAATTTTATAAAACTATTGGGTTGTTGGAAAAGTCATAATGCCTTTTTTTTCTATGATATATCATGAGTTTTCTGATAACCCACTATATGTCAAAGGAAATAAGAGTGACTATTTTATTAATTTATTATTACATGGGAATTTTCTTGAAGACTTTTTTTTTTATAGCAAAAAGAATGTATTAATGAGTTACAGTTGCAGGTTTTGTCAACGTCAGTATGAACAGACCTGATCCAGAGTCTTCTTCCCCCATCCAATAGCCTTCATTTTACGTTTCACTTCCCACTGTTTCTGGTAAGCCAGAATATGATTCAGAGGCCAAGGATAAGGAGATCCATACCTAGCATGTGTGATCTAAAGTAAAAAGATTTTGTTAAAAAAGTGATTCTTTCTAAAAACAAAGTGTGTTTTTACAAATAAAATTCTAAGGGAAATATATTTCCAGAGAAAACAAACACAGAAATCTTAAAAAAAAAAAAAACCATAGCTTGCAATCTAAAAAATTAAAATTTTAAGCCATTCCCTTTAAAAATATATAAACTTTTATGTACTTTGCAACCAGTTATATCAAACAATGACACATAGCTCCCTAAAATGTATGTGCAAGCAAAATTAAAGTAAGTGAAAAACTATATCACTAATGGTATAAACCACAATGTTTCATTTATGAGCAGGGACTTACGATTCTGAGCAAAAGTGTTTTCTCATTAAATTTTAATTAAGATAAATGCTGCTGAACCACTCACCTCCCCTACTGTAGCTTCATCACACCACTGAAGATACAACTAGGAACAAAAGAACAATCACTAAAATTTTAGAATACCAAAAAGAAAATGGATAAAGTTATTTCTTGACATGGTAGTTTTTTATAAGCAAACTTTGTAAAATTCAATGTGTGAGGGTTGATTGTTTTTCTTGGCTAATGTTGCTAAAGAGAATTTTTAAACTTAATAGAGGATAGAGGTACTTTATAAAATTATTTCTTATTAATACAGTACATCTATATATAACATTAAGGTATTTCATAGATATTATTTAGGCAAACTTCACAAAGGCAAAGTAAAATGATGAGTGGGCAAGAATCATTCACTTTTTAAACAGAGAAACTAGAACTGCAAATGTCAGGTAACTCATTCAAAGACAATAATCAAATAATTTAGGTAATCATCATAGGCCTAGAATTATTCAACTATTTCCCCACACTTAGAATTTCAAAGTAAAATATTTTTAGTTATCTTTTATGAAAGAGAAAACTTATATTCAAGCCTTATTATACTCTACTGTACCTCTGCAGTCAACAGCATATTGTTGACTAATTCCATGTAGGCTTTCATTTCTGCTTTTTGGACTTCATCTAGACCATCACTAAGAGAATGGCCCTAAGGGAATTTTAAAAAAATACAAAAGACCATCATATTAAATATAAAAAAAAACTTCCAGTTATCTCACTACCATCAAGTAATATAATGTCAGTGTTTTCACTGCAAATGTCCAATCAATTGATTTCAAAAATACCTCCTAAAATAAAATTGTTTTATGTTGAAGTATAATTAATAGCATCACTGCTACAAAATTATAATAAATAGTATCATACATCATTATAACAATGTTTCAACAGACAAAAGTGCACACTATCAATTCATAAATGAAAACAAAGAGCTAGTAAATTCTGTTTTTTAAGAGACTAGCATTTTAGTAATAAACTTTAAATGCCAAAAAATTAATGTTTGCTTATAAAGTAGACAAAGATGAAAAAAAGTAAAGATATAGTGTATAGTGAAATAAGAGTTTTTAAATTCTACTCTATTTTTAAATTAATTTTGTAACAAATCGAAGCATAAAATGGCAAAACCTTTACTTCTATCTGGCACTCTATTGTAAGATACAAAATGCATTTTGTATAGCACTGCAATATCACCCTTAGGAAACTTAACTGACAAATACAGAAAAGTCTACAATAGCAAAAATTTGACAACGACTTAAGTGTCCATCAATAACAACTCAAGTAAATAATTATAGCTATAGACTAGAATACTATACAGCAATTTAAAGGAATGACACATATCTATATATTTATAGTCATTAACATGAAAGAATTTTCAAACTCTTTGATGATATTAAAAGGCAGGTTGCAATTTAACATAATTTGTATTATCTACGTTTTATATATATATATATGCAAAGAAAAAAGTCTAGAGGGACTTTTTAAGGATGTTAATGTAACTTGTCTGTTGGTAACTATTAAAATCTAAATTGAGTAACTGAAAAGTAGAATAATTCAAGGGGATAAATTAATACATTCAACTTAAAAACATATCCTATTATCTCCCTTCTCAAAGGTTAATCTGACATTTTTTAAGAACCTAACCGTTTTCATTTATAACCAAAATTCTCATAAGCATTAAATTAGAAAATTATCTACCATTTTATAAAGATCAAATTACATCTTTCTCATTGATTCACATCATGGAAAAAAACACTAGAAATATTTTTCCAATAGTTTCTGCTGGTATTTTATAAAATTAAAAACAATATAAATGTTAAGACAAGCTAAAGAATGATGAATGACTTAAAGAGTAACTATGATCAAATGCACTTAATATCATTTGTATTACCTTTGCTTTAACGAACTGGACTATTGGACCAAGTTCGGATACAACTTGATTTCCCACATGAATAAAGGGTACTTTACCTGTTGAGGAAAAAAAGAACTGTCAAAACACTTTTAATAAATTAATTTATCTAATAAAACAAAATTAAAACTGGAATATGTTTTAATACAGAGAAATCATAAAACTATTCATTTTTTAAAATTATGGTTAAATGTATATATTAAATTCTATACATTTTTTTAAGCACTGATTACCAATTTCAGAGCAAAAGAACAATAAGATTTATGTCTAGTATTCACTTGGAAATAATCAGATCACAATAATGATTTTCAGGGTGAACACAAGTCACTACAGAGGAGTACATTCTATTATCATTACACAGGAATCAAGCTCAGACATTGGTTTATAACAACTGATAGATTTCAATGAAATATAACCAGGCTTTCTTTTCAGTATACAACAAATGAACCTACATTTTAAATTACATTTAAGAATTCTTTTTTTTTTAAATCTTCCAATTTAAAATCTAAGATACCCACTAAGGTGAATATTTTAAGCACAATATGATACATTAATGTCTTTGACTCAAAAATATCAGAAATTAATAGAATTAGCAATCTTTGAAGAAATCCTAGATTATAAATTATAACATGTAGTAAGTTCCCATCACATAGAGGGGGGAAAGAACAAGTAGCATACTTATTAAAAATAATAATAATAAAAATAAATAAAACCTGACTCTCTAAATAAATGCCACATTGGAAAAAAATCTATTATTTCATTTTTACGAATCTAAGTAAGGTTTAATGAAATTATCATAGATAATGAAAACAAATGGTCTTCAAACAGCAGTAAAGTCTACCCCAATGCTAGAGGATGAAATTGCAGTCAGACCTAGTTCAAACAGAGTTCACACTAACAGCAGGCTCTTTTTCAATGGATTCAGTCCACTCTGGCCCAGTCAGCCTGGGTAATAGATGAGGTGCGCAACCCCAACAAAGCTTCAGCTGCATTCATAGGACAACATACACTACAAAGGGAAGGCAGATCTTCTGGGACCCAACAACTCAATAGGGATATTTAGAAGACATATCCAAGTTTGCAACTTAAAAACACTGAAGTGTCTATTACTTTTTCCTACTATTTAGTAAATCTTGCAAAACTGAAAAATATTTATCTGGGTAAGCATTAGGTCATACTGTTTTTTAACTTGAGATTTATAACAGACATAGTACAGATTCTCCTAGATAAATTCATTTGTGCCTAGAGTGAAAGATATTTTTTGGGTGTGACATTTTTAGAGAAAAGAGTACTTATCATTTCTAGTCAGTTTGGAGCTTTTGAAAAAAAGATTTTGTTTTATTTCTTTCCTTAGAAATACTTTGTAGATTCTGAAGGTGTGAAGCAGAATGGTTACTGAGTAATCATATCTCTCTAAGTATAAAGAGATACATAAATATTAAGGTAACACATTAAAAGTAAATAATGTTTCTGTCACTAATTTCACAAACTGGAGTCAAGTGGTATGCCCTTATTTTGTTTCAGGCATCAGGCAAAAGCAGAGTGGAACAGTTATTCTCAGACAACAGAGGTCATAAAAGAAAAACTGAGGGCCCTGTTTCTCACTTTAGGCAGTATAAACCCTTTCAGAAATTTTATGTCTAAAGAAAGTAAAATAATGTTGCCAAGCAAGTTTGTAGATTCAGAGAATATTAGATATAGAGAAGATCTCAGATGAAATCTAATCAAGCCACCTCCCATTACAAAGGAAGTCAACAAGGCTCAAAGCAGAGACGTTTCCCCAGGAAACTGTTAGCATATAACAAAGTCACAGGTTTAGAGTAAAAATTCCTAATTTAACCAAGACTACTTCATGCTGTTCTCAGTTTTAAAAATGTACTACAGAATCCATCAGCGTACTTCGTCAGTCTGCCTGTTCTGCTCCCCACTCTGTCTCTGGTGAATCCTCTCACCACCCCTGCGCCTCTGGCCTGTACACCTGTTCAGAATGCATAAACAACTCTTTTTAAAAAATGTGCTACAGAATCAAACAAGCAAATAAAGTATATTCTCCTGATTGCTTCAAATCTCATAATGAAAGAAAATAATAACTGGAGAAATGATAAAATTTAAGTACTTTAATAGCTATTTTTATCTTTCTATAGGAGAATTCTACAAATGTTAAGTATGTACATATAATAGTCTCTTTAATAGTTATCTGTCTTTCACAGTCTGTGAAAAGACCAATATCTACATAGAAAACAAGGAGATGAACTATAATATGTAACTTTTCTTCACTTGCCAAAGATAATTAGTTTTAGATTCCTATCATTTTGATTATTAGTTTTAGATTCCTATCATTTTGATTTGTCTACATACACTCCTTTAATAGGAAAACATAGAAAAGATGCATAGAACACAATATAATTCACTTCATCATTATTCAGTAATGTTTATAAAAACTAAACAAAACCAAGTCAAAAAGAATCAATGAATGGCCTCAAGAATCTAAAATATGTCATCAAGTCTAGAAATTCCTTCATGGAAATCCTTCTAAACATGTATTTGTAAACCTGTTAGCATAGATGTATTCATGTAAAAATTTTAGTGTATAGAGGAAGGTATAATCACAGATTTTTGAACATTACTACTACCCTTGAAAAATTAAATTTTTTCAAAAAGGTTTAACGTATGTTCTTCCTAAATTACCATTACAATGAGGAGACACATAAATGTCTCTCTAAAAACCGATGAAACACACTAATAGAACTCAGTTATACTCACTGGATTCACTAATAAAGGAATCATTTATGTGTTAATATTGCCCCAGCAAAACTGTCATTATAATTATCCAATTCAATTCTAATTAACATTTTATCTGTTTGGAAGAACTGTATTTTTTATTAAAAATTATTTCAATCTTATTAAGTGTACTTTGATCTACTAACACATGATAACACAAAGAAAAAACAAAAAAAATAGCAGAAAAGTTAAAACGTTTATGAATAGTATCTTAAAACTAGCCAAGGCAAAACAGGAAAAAAAAAATTAGAAATCAAAAACATTCAGAGATAACTTTAAGACCTATGACAATTTATTCTACAATCTTGCTTCTACCATCTGTATAATGGGAGAATATAATTTAGGGATGTGTTTAATAATGAATAGATTCATTAATATTAAAACTTTTCTTCTAAAGAAAAATACAGCATATTGTACATAAATTGAAGGAATCTGAGATCATATATTTTCCTACTATGTACTGTTTACAACAAATCTTGTAATCTGATAATAACCAATTCTGACCACAATGGTGGAATAAGGAGCCACGTCCACCCCAAGACTGTCAAGTCTGTATCTGTTTTTTTATTAAATAAATCACAGGAAAATTCTTCAAGAAGTAAACCAAAAAATAGGCATTTTTAAGATTTAAGTACAAATTGGTCTGTTCTTACGTTTATCAATGCAAGGTATTAGCTTAGGGGGAAAAAAAAAAACTTACCAGATGGGGACATATATTCTGCATTTGCCCTACATACCACTTTGATAGGCAGATTACACATTTGCAAAAAGGCCTATAAAATCAAGAGAAGTACAGTAAGACTGGTGAAAAGATATGCATATTAGAACACAACTTTTTCTTTTCTAAACTTAAGTAATAATACATTAAAACTTGATTAGAAAAGAATAACTCAACTTAATATGAAAAAATTATTACAAGCACAAATACAATGTCATTTCACTAACAAAAATCAGTAGGACTTAAGACAATAGTAAATATATGAAGCAAATCATTTCCACACAAACTATCCACTTATTTTACTAGTTTACATAAGATAACTGCTTATCAGTGTAATTTTCTTCACCAGCTGACTAATGTCCAAATTTTATAAGCTTTGTTTAATTCTACTATTCTTTACAAAATCAGCATCTTTCTTGTCTTAAGGGAAATCGCCAAAATGTTACTTTACAAGTGTTGGTGAAAAGTGGATATTAGTAGGAAGATAAGTTTGGTGCAACCAATATGGAGATCCCTCAAAATATTAAGATTAGAATTATCATGTCATTCAGCTATTCTACTTTTGTGTATTTTCCTAAGAGTACAAAAACATTAACCTGGTTTGTGTGGGGTTTGTTTTTTTGTAAGTAACCAAAAATACTAATTTCAAAAGACATATATACGCCTGTGTTGATGGCAGCATTATGTACAAAAGTCAAGTCATATTCGAAGATATAGAAGCAACATAAATGTCTATCAACAGATGACTGAATAAAGATATAACAAAGACATCTTTGTCTGTCTGCCTGTCTGTCTCTCCTTCTCTCTCTTTTTCACATACACACACACACACACACACACACACGTTGGCCATAAAGAATGAAATCTTGCCAAAATGTATAGACATGAAGACTTATGCTAAGTAAAATAGTCAGAGAAAGACAAACACCGTATGATTTCACTCATAAAAAAGCAAATGATCAAACAAAACAAACTCTTAGGTACAGATAACTGACTAGCTCCCAGAGAAGTGAACTAGGAGTTGGTAAATGAGGTTAATTTGATGGTGATGGATGGAAACTAGACTTTCCCCTGATACTTAATGTCATAAACCAACAGTAGCTCAAAAAGTTTTTAATATCCTTCTGCTCCTACAAAGTTCTTGCCACTAGTACTCAATACATAAAAGTGTGCAACTGTTTTCACTTTGTAGTAATAAAAATTTTATAAGCAACTATGTGTCTAACAATAGGGAAGGGGGAAACAATACATGGTAAATCCAAACCATGAAATGTTATACAATTTTTAAAATCAGGCTTTTAAAGAACTTTTTAATGACAAGGAAACAAAGTCCACATTATAATACTAAATGATAAAATATAAAACTGCATTGACTGTATCATATAAATTCACTTTTAAGTGTATTTAAGACAAACTGAACTCTGGCAAAGCCATGTGTCTTCTACCTGGTTCTCTAAATTATGCTTTGTAACATGCAGTTTACTCCTCTTGCTGTCTTTTTATATGAATTCCATGTTTCTTTTCTCTACTCATAGAATCTATCTTCTTTCAAAAGTTATTCAACTGGTGAGACGTTAGACTGCAATGGTTCCAATTCCCACAAACAACAGAAAATAAACCTTTTATTTCTGAAGCTGAGGAAACTACTGTAACAGTCAAATAGAAGTTCAGATAAATAAATTATACAATTATTTTTATCATATATTAAGATGATAAATAAAACAGCCTGTGAGAGATTTCTCAGTGGGCTGCCTATTACAATTCTTTCCTCAGTTCTAAATTGGAAATCAGTCTTAAAATTCTTACTCAAGTAGTAAGAATATTGAAATGATTAATACCTTATGTAAAGAACTCCATTTACTTAAACGTATGCCAATTTTCTTTTCAAATCTATCTCCCCAAAACTCCGGTCCTCTGGGCATGCTTCTCTCTAAAACCCTAATCTGATCCCTCTAAATTTATATCACCTGCATCAATGTCACATATGTATGTATGTGTGTGTGTGTGTGTATATATATATGTATATATGTCTGATGCCTCCAAGTAAATGCAGAATCTTCGAAAACTAAAGAATGTTTTACTTTTCTGTAATTCTGCCCTCCCAACCTCTCTTATTTTCCCACAGTTAACAAAAGATAGCACACAAATTATAAGTTTTCAATATTGAGTGACTAAGCTCCCACGTGCTTATTATTGTGGCAGAAGCTCTTATACACTCAGTTATGTTCTTCCCTTTCTCTGTAAGAGTAGAACCCACTGATCATACCTTCACACATAGCTGCCTGAAATAAAACTTTATTTCCCAGACTTTCTTACAACTGGGTGTGACCAATGTCTTCATTCTGATCAATGGGGCTTAAAGTCTAACCTCACTCCTCATTTATTTTTTCTTTCTGTTGACTAGACTCAACAGCAATCAAATGAAGAGAGTGAATGTTGAAGACAACAAACCTAGAAAAAAGCCTAGGTACCTGATAATCATGTAGTCACCAAATGTGGATTACCTGAGTTTATAAGAAAAATAAACTTTTAAAATATCTATATATTAGTATTTATTAAAAAATAAATATCTTTTAAACCACTGCAATTTTGGATTTTCTAATAACTCACAGCCAAACCTAGCCCCAATTAATTCACCAACACTTAATGTTGCTAGGTCTAAACACCACATCACCCAACTAAAAGGTGTTAAGTATACACTCAGTCTTCTAAATACTGTGACCTATGCTCCCAAGTGTGCTCACAATAGTGAACTTCTTGAGTATACACTAGGGTAACGTTCTCAAACTTCGACATGCATCAATATCATGTGGCAGGCTGGTTAAAACACAGATTGGTAAGAAGGGAAGAATCAGAATAAATATAAACAATTCCTTCAAGACTGGATGGGGAAAAAGGGATAAGAAGGCTCAATGCTTTTATTTACTATATATGTACACCAACAATGGAGGATGAGCTGGTTAAAACAAATAAGAGGGGGGGAAACTGGAAATAAGCTGAAATGACAAACACAATAATTGATATACAAGTTCCATAAGAAAGTAAAAAGGGATGAAATAAAGAGCATAGATAGAGTGGTCTATTTTTATCACAAAACAGGACACTTTTTCCACTATCTTGCAAGTGGTCATAAGCAGTAGATGATGTTTGAGAACTTACAAGCTGAAGGAAAAGAAAATGAAGATATGTTCATATTCTGTGAAATGGGAGAACAACTCATCTGCTGAAATAAGTTACTAAAAGGGTAGTATGGCCTTGGAAAGAAACAAAAAGAATTTGAAATAACTTTTTAATGTATCTTCTCAAAAGCCTATTTTTAATTATTATTACAAGCAGTTGTTAACAATCATATCACCATATAATACTAAGTACAGCTTATTTCGGCTAAATCACATGTAAAATGATATAAGTTTATTAATCAATAATCAAAAAAGTTATATTTAACTAAAAAAGGATTAAGCAAGCTTGTTCTGCAAAGCCATGCTTTTTCTTCTTTACTAAAAAAATAACTCACTAAATTTTCATCAATTTAACATTCAACTTACAACAGACCTCAATTGGTAACATAAATCTAGACTGGCAAATTAATTTTACAGCATTTATGTAAACAATTACACTTCATCTCTGATTGAAGAGAAATTTTCTGATTCTACAGTTCACAAATAAGCCTGAAGTCACATACACAGATGTGTCTTCATCCAAATATCCAAAATGCAAAACAAAACTTTACCATGACTTTTTCAAGAATATAAAAATTCTAACCCAAAACCAGGCTTTGAGTCAAGCACTATTTCCCATTCTTTTGTGAAATGGAAAAAAAAAAATCTCCAAGAAATTCCCAAAAAGTACCTTCAACCTTTCTCTTGTACTTTCAGTATCTTATCAGCATCTCAAATACACCAAATAAAATGCGCATGGCAGATCAACCTAAAACATATTTTTGTTTTCAATCCTGAAACATCAACCTTTTATTCTACAAGTCCAAAGGAAAATGTAATTCTTAGGACAACTTACCTAACTTCCATTCCTCAGTTAGATACATATTTTACTCCAAACTAATTCAAGTGACTTATATTATAAAATAGTACTATTTATATTTTATAGACCTATCTTATCACATTCTATAATCACATTGTCCAATACAGTCATCACCAGTCACTTGTGGCTATTTAACTTAAATTTAAATTGAGTAAAATGTAAATTCAGTTCCCTATTTATTGAGCAGCACAACTAAGAGCATTTATGTCACAGAAAGTTCTATCAGACACTACATGTCTACAACTATAGTAATCAGTGCATAAGAGATCTATTTTAGCAAGTGAGGCTGCTATCACCTGAAAGTGATTAAGCTAAATATTAGAAAAACAATCTGCATAATAATAGCAGTGTCCATATACCCTGCAAGTGATCAATCAACATTTGATGATAGTGCTACATTAAACATCATATTCTTTTCAATTTCAGAAGGAACTAAAACTGGGTTTATTCATTTGCTGAGCAACTCCAATTGCTAAAATGGTCAGGCAAATTTATTAACATGTGAAAACTAAGAACTAAAGAATGAACAAATTGAAATTACAGCTGATAAATATAATATGTTCATTGTTTGAGCACAAATTTATTGAGTACCTAAGCACAGGAAATTGTAGGAATTTTTTTTTTTTTAAATACATTCATGTACACAGAACATAATACCCAGTACCTGACTGGTAAAGCTCTGAAATGTAATAAGCCTGATGTAGTTTCAATGTACTAAAATAAATTAAACATAACCAAAAAAATTCAATGAAGAGATAGGGTATCTGTATATTTTTATTTCTTAAAAATTTTTTTTCAAAGAAAAAATACAATGCCAGATCATTAGTAACAGGTTAAACATGAAAAACTTAACTTACACGTTTATCTCTGCAACTTTTCCAAAAATTTATTAAATTAACAATAACGAAAGTTACCCAATACCTAGGTAAGGGGAACATTTTAAGTCCCACCAGGTAAAGCAATTCTTCAACAACAGGCCTTGGGTTTCTTCTTTAGAACAAATCTTGTATTTATTCCATAATTAAATTTGAAGAATTCACTTAAGACTATTCTAAAGGATACAATGCCATTTTCAGGACACAACATAAAAATGGTTCTGAGAATTTTAATTTATATTTTATTCTTCCAGGACAAAAAAAAAATCTGTGACAACTAAAGAGTTATTTTCCATCTTACTGAAGAGGCATGTTGTAAAATTAAAATCCATGCACAAATCTATCTACAAAATAATTCATTTTTTATATCAAACAGCTGCAGACCCTGTAATTGAAATAATGTATCTAAGGTTACAAATGAAAAGTGTTAGATATCATTCTTAAAGTGACAGACTAAGTTCCTAATCCAGTTAAAGTAATAGTCATATTTGTGGTTTAACATAAATTAAGACCTTAATTATATTTGTGACTATTTTAAACAAAATAACAAATTCCTTTGTACCTGGAAATGTAATTTATAGCAAAGCCAGGTTCATTTTCCAAATCAATCTATTTCACACTGCAGAAGTACTCTGATATAATGGTATAATGTAATTCCTGTAGAATGGTGAAAGAGTAAACTCACTAAAAGCACAGAAGAGGTTGGAAGATAAATGAAGACGCTATTCATTCAAGGGTAATTTCATCTTAGAACTATATGAAAGATGTTTCACTCACACAATAGTGTATGTCCTCAAATTTAAGTGTATTTTTAGCTTAAGTATAATGTTGCTAGACCAATTATGTTGATACTGTATATCTAATAATGAAGAATTCTAGTCTTTTTGTTTAAAAAAATATACTCATTTTTCATCTTACTGCTACATCTTTATTGTGCTGTTTAACAGCAACAAATTTTAAAATCTTGCTTGCTATTTACTTTTAAGACAGGAAAGGATATAGTTGAATTATAACTTAAAATTTCTAAGAACTACATAGACTATCAATTTTTGCTAGGTTAAATAGATATTTATAGTAGCAAAACATTAGTCTGTTAAACCATTTTTATTATTTCACTAATTACTAAAAATGACACTTCTGTTTTGAAAGTACTTTATTTTCACAAATTCTCTGAGACCAATTTAAATGTTTTATATATACTATATCATTAATGTGGTGAAGAAAACATTTTTTAATCTGCTACTTTGGTTTGCAATTTAAGTTCATAGTTATCTTTTCTAAAGATCACATTTTATATATTTACATCATTCCAGGTGTTACAAGTATAAATCACCAAAATGCTTTAATAATTCTGGTATGTAAAAGGTAATTTAATAGTAGGCATTCAATCTGAATGATTTAAATTCAGTAATAATAAGGAAACATCTGCAGCCTCTATTTTGCTCATATCAGAGTACTAAAAAGAGTTTACAAATCTCCTTAAGTAATAAATATACACTAAGTTCTCTCTACCTCTGAATTTTCCTTTCCTTACCCTAACCCTAAGTTTTGCAGAGGGGCAGAGAGTGTAAAAAGTGGGAATGATGAAATTTTAAAAGCAAGAGTTCTATACCTATGGCTCTTAAAGAATTTACATCAATTTTTAAAATGCCCTTCATAAAACAGTATTTTATTAATTCTCTATTAAGATACACCCCCCTGATGTCATCCTACTTGAATTATATCAGGTTTAAACTGTCAAAAATTGTGTGTAACTATGAAAAATTTGTTTAAACCAAAAGTGTATCCAACCAAATTGAAAGTTCACAATCATTTTCCCAAAAATGCTACAGGGGTAAGCTGGTCACTGTGGCCACCAGGATGACGTAATTAGTTTACAGTGGCTATTATCATAATCACAGTCATTTCACTGTTGCCAACAACCCAACGGAGACAGATGTTCGTCCTTCCTGCTCTTCTCCTATTACTAGAATATTACCATCCAACTGCTAATTAATAGATCCACTTAAAAAGCACCATTTCCTAATAGGGAAGAAAAAGAGTTAACTATCAGTAGATCTGACATGTTAGTGTTCATGGCCCAGGATAATGGAACCTATAAAAATGCTGATGTTTTGTAATGATACAACATATTCAAAAAAGAAAGTGTTCTTTTTTTCTGTTGTCTTCCCATTTACTTTCAGAGATAACAGAACAGAGATATTTCTCCTACCCTGAACTTAAATACCATTCTTAAAAGTAAAAGGTAGATTTCTCTTTTATGCCACACTTATTTTTTAAGATTCATTTTATTTATGCATATAAGAACTGGAATCTGCCATAGGTGGGGAGGTGGGGTTCATCAGAGAGAAAGTGGGGAGCAAAACAGGAGGATCTACTGAGATACACCACTGGCCTGAGAGGAAAGCAGCAGGCCAGAGACAGGAAACAGAGGAGGTCTGCCATGTGGGTGAGCTCCCTGGCTAGGGGTCAAATTCATGTGTCAACGCTGGAAATAGCTAGACAGCACTGAGACTTTAACCCCTGTACCACCACGGAGGCCTTTGTGCAGTATTTAACCTTGATCAGTTTGAGGCATTCTCTAAAATTAATTCAAGTTTTTGCAACATTTACATTAAGCCATACAAAAAAGAAAAACAGATTTCTTTTAAATTGGCATCATATACTACAAAAATCCTTTCACAAACTTCAGAAAGTTATTAATTCTTTTAAGTCAAAATATATATAACTCTTTTAAGTCAAAATAACCATTAATTCTGCATTCAAGATCATCTTGTATTTCTAATGCTTTTACTTTTTCAAAAAAATTTCCCATTCATTAAGTTGAGACACAGTAACACAACATAAATATAAAACTACCTTTATCAGTGATAATATCAAAAAACTGAAACAAGTATATCTTTCACACTTTAATGTAACCTGTATTTTAGACATTACTTGATAGAAAATATAAGAATGAATTTTGAATTAAATGTCCAATATTTTTTTATAAAAATCCAAAGATATATCACTGAATTGTACTAACAAGCAGCAAAGTGTCATGAATTTAGACTTTCTACTCAGACTCTCCTGAGTTTGACTTCCAGCCCTGCCAATTACTATTTATATAACTTTGGACAAACAGCTTTTCTTGGTGGTCAGCTGCTTAACCTCTCTACCTCAACTTCCCAATCTGTAAAATGGGGATAATGTTACCTAACGCATAATGTGGACATGCATGACAACTATCTATGACACTTAATACTTGCAACAAAGTCTAGCACACCAATTCAGTGCTGTGTACATTTTAGCTACAATTATTATTATTGTTGTTATTGTTATTATTACTGTTTTTACTAACATTATCCAAAGTGGGGATTATAATAGCACCTACTGCATACATTAGTAAGGATTAAGTAACTTAGTAAGAATTAAGTGCTCAGCACAGTGATAAACACAGGAAGGTTCTCAACCAATGCTACTGTTTTCTGTTAACTGCCACAATTTTTGAGTTCTACGACCAGAACAGAGCTTTTTTGAGCTTTAGTGTCCACATCTTTACAATGAGATAGATAGTAATAGAGCCCTATCTAGAATTATGACAAAGACAGAGATATTCTTCACGTAAAAGTTCTTAGTGAGACTCCTATTAAGAAAGCTCTCAATAAATACTTTTAAAACAAATCTTCAGTATTATTAAAATAATGTTTGATTTAAAGTATCTGCTTAACATTTCCTTACATATAGAAGGAAAAAATAATTTTAAAATGGAATTAATGTCCATGCAAATTCAAAATCATAATAAAAAATTCTTACACCTATATTTAATTACTAAAGCTTTTGGGCATCAAAAGCCTTCAAGCTTCTAACCCTCCCGCTGACATTTATCATGTATACTTAGGACAAAGAATCAGGAAAAGAGGAGTTAACAATCAAATTCATTGCATATTTACAACACAACAGGGACTGTTCTAAGTGTTTCACTTAAGTTAAACATTCAATCTTCACAATAGCCAAAAGAATAATCTCTATTATATCCCCATTTTACAGATGAGGAAGCTTGCAACAAAAAGTACTGCTTATGGTAGTGAACTAAAACCAACTGCCCATTTCATTTGTGAAATCTGCTATAAAGAAAGCATATATACTGAATCAGTGAAGACAAGATACTTAGAGAAAATAAAACAAAACTTTGCAGAGAATTGTGGAGTTTTTCTAGACAAGTGCTGTCCAAAACAAGAAACACCGACTACTTCAAGCTACAGAGCACTTGAGATGTGACTCACAAATTGAGATGACCATAAGTATAAAGCATTAGCTTTTTGGAAATACAAGAGAGATCATGAAATGAAAAGACATCCCCTGCTCAAGGACTGGGAGAATTAACATCATCAAAATGGCCATCGTACCAAAAGCGATATACAGATATAATGCTATTCCAATAAAAGTCTCAATGACATTCTTCAAAGAAATAGAACAAATATTGATGAGATTCATATGGAACCACGAAAGGCCTTGAAGAGCCAAAACTCTCATGACTAAAAAAAAAGCGAACGGAGGCATACAATCCCAAACTTTAAGCTATTACTACAAGCCATAATAATCAAAACTGTGTCATAATGGAACAAGAACAGACACACAGATCAGTGGATTCAAATAGAAAACTCAGATATAAACCACAGGTTTATGGGCAGCTAATCTTTGACAAAGAAGCAAAGAACATACGATGGAACAAAGAATGCTTGTTCAACAAATGGTGCTGGGAAAACTGCAAAGCTACATGCAAAAAAATGAAACTAGATCACTACCTCGCACCATATACAAAAATCAACTCAGAGTGGATTAAAAACCTAGACATAAGAACCGAAACCATAAAATACCTGGAACCAAAAATGGGCGAAACACTATGCAACATAGACTTCTGCAACACCTTTGAAAATACAGCAACAGCAATGCAACGATAGTGAAAGAAAGGATAAATACACAGGACTACATCAAATTAAAGAGCTTCTGTACAGCAAAAGAGACATTACAGAAAATAAACAGACATCCCATGATTGGGAAAATTCTCACACAAAACTTGTGATAAAGGATTGATCACAAAGATATACAAAGAACGGATGAAACTCAACAAAAATAAAGTAAGTAACTCCATCAAAAAATGGGATGAAGAGCTAAAAAGACACTTTTCGAAAGAGGAAATACAGATGACAACAAGCATATGAAAAAATGTTCAACATCACTCGTCATAAGGGAGATGCAAATTAAAATCACAATGAGATACCACCTCACCCCAGCGAGAATGCCACATCTTCAAACAACTAGCAACAACAAATGTTGGCAAGGATGTGGAGAAAAAGGAACTCTTCTGCACTGCTGGTGGGAATGAAAACTAGTACAACCACTATGGAAAACTGTTTGGAGGCTTCTCAAACTGTTAAACATGGAGCTTCCATATGACCCAGCAATCCCACTCCTAGGTATCTACACATAAGATTCAAAAACACTGATTCAAAAAGACACCTGCACCCTCATGTTTATTGCTGCTTTATTTACAATTGGAAAGACATGGAAACTACCCAAAAGCCTATAAGTAGATGACTGAATTAAAAAGATGTGGTACATATACACAATGGAATATTACTCAGCAACCAAACAACAACAACAACAAACAAAAAAACACATGCCTTTGGCATACTTAGTAAAATAAGCCACAAAGAAAAGGAAAAATACCATATGGTTTCACTCATAGCAGGAGTATAAAGGACCAGGGAGAAAATAATAATTATTAACAACTACATACCAGAGACATTTTACGGGGGTGGAATGGGGAATGGGATCAAAAATGGGAGAAGGAAGTAAACTGGACTATGGTGATGGCACAGGGGTGATTTGGTGATGGGAAGCCCACGAGGATTACAGCTGAGATGGAAAAAGGCACAAATTGATGTAAAAATAAACTATTATTTTTTTAAAAGCTCAAAAAAATTGTATTTTTTACTAAATATAAAAAAGTAAAGTAAGCCTTTTAAATTTTATGTTGATTGCATGTTAAAATATTGATATGTAGGCCCTCCCTGGTGGCGCAACAGGTTAAAGCACTACACTAAGAAGCTAAAGCCACTTCCGCATGAGTTCAATCCCCGCCTGCCCCA
>NW_004567103.1:42206109-42288929 GCF_000260355.1 Condylura cristata
ATTTGGTTAAATAAAATATATTATCAAATAAATTTTACCTGTTTCTTTTTACTTGTTTAAGTGGAGCTACCAGAATTTTTTTTTTTTTTTTTTTTGAGAACAGAACAGGCAGATTTATTGAAATATACAGCTAAAAGAAGCAGCAGGCAAGACAGGAAATGTCTGGTACACCTAGAAAATTTTAAACCACATATGTGACCAGATACCTATTGAACAGCTGGTTTAACTGTGAGGATGAGAAGGCAGATCAGAATTATTATTAAAGTTCTTTTCCCAATCAATAATAAGCTTAAGTCCTTGCAAGTGCTATTTTCATATATTCTCTCTTTTCCTCTCTCCCCCTCACTCCCTCCCCCACATATACAGATACACACACACACTGCTCATCAGAAATAGAGGAATATATTACATTACACTAACACTTCACTATATTCAACATACAGGCTTACTTATGATCAGGCAAATGATTCAGGTCATACCACTACTTCGTGGATAAGAGAAGGAAAGCAAATCTAAGAGTATGAAATAACAGCTCTGGGACAAAAATTTATTTTAAACTGAAATCATAATGGTTTCTTTATAAAAAAAATCTAACCACTTAGCTCCAGGATTATAATATCTATCAAATCTATGTGTTAAGTACAATTTAAATTTCCTGCTAGCTTAACTAACAGACTATTGAAATATCTGGGTTTTGATGACTGGTATCTTCTAGAAAATGGCCAGTCTATGGATACCTGTCACATTGTTTTGATCAATTTTATCTATTTAACTGATTTTTGTAAATGGATATTGGTTCACTAAATAGAAGAATATTATTCTATAAAGTTTATATCAGATAATCTGAAAAAGTCACATTTATAGTCATGGCTACTATCAGCTGTCAAGCCAAAGAATATTGAAGAAATCCAAGAATTTTTAATATATGCTGGTTAATTTATCATCTAGGTGACATATGTAGGATAACAAAAAAACTGAAATGGTAAGCAAAATTCTGCATTTAATGTCCCTTTTTTCTGGTTTTATTTTTAAGTACAACTATGATTTGAGAAGCCATAGTGAGAAAGCAAACTAGTAAGAACCACTGAAAAAAAGGGTTGCTAAATAAAACATATGCTAGGATTTCTATCCAAGACTATTTTGAACAATTTTAACATTGTTTAGCAAGTAATATACCATTATTTGGGCATTAAGAACTAGTTAAGTCATCTATTGAGGGTTTCTAAACATTAACATCACTTACATTTGGAACTGGGTAATTCTCTGCTGTAGAGAGAGACTGTCCTATGCATTGTTAAGATGTTTAATGGCATCTCTGGCATTTACCCAATAGATGCCAACAGCAACCTCCCAAAAATGAGACAGTTGTCAAATATCTTCCTTGGGGCAGAAATCTCCCTCAGTTAAGAACCACTGGTCTACTGCTACCCAAAATACCTTTCAATTTAATGAAAATTACTTCAGTACTTTCCAAATTACCATTCTTAAGTTTTAGGGGACCTTATCAGAGGCTCCCAGCTAACTTCAGCAGGGATAGTAATAAACCTAAAACTATATGCAGAATAGTTTAGATGTGTTTTTTATCTGTGTGTGTGCACTAGAATTTTTTCTGGAGAAATCTTTATATCTTTCATCAGATCCTAAAGGATTTAACTCAAAATGGCAATTAAAAGAATTAAGAAGGCCCTCCCTGGTGGCACAGTGGGTTAAAGCACAGCACTGAGAATCTAAAACCACTTCCACATGAGATCGATTGCCACCTGCCCAGGAGGTGACCACATGACGCAGCAGACCTCTCCTGACCGGCCGCTGCTCCCCTCAGCAGTGTACTTCGTCGATCTGCCGGTTCTGCTCCCCACTCTGTCTCTGGGGAAGCCTCTCACCGCCCCTGAGCCTGTGGCCTGTACCCCAGTTCTGTATGCACAAATAAATAAATCTTTAAAAACAAAAAAAGAATTAAGAAATAATGCTTCACCTAAAAAATTCACTGTGCCTAATAAAGTTATAGGTAAAGCTACTTTCACCACAATTAGAAATCTTCATTTAACATTTACATCTATACGCTAGACACAAAGTTATTAGTATTTGGAAGCTAAACTTAAATTCCATCTGCCTCACAAAAAAATTTAACAAAAATCAATATGAAGACTATAGTATATAACCAACCAATTGAGAATTTCTGCCCAAAAATTATTAGAAAACTAGTGCCAAAAGCTAACTAAAATAAGCATAATTTATATTCTTAGTAAAAGGCTATAAAGTGAATCTATTAAAAGAAAAAAATATACTCATACAAACAAAATATTGTACAAATACACTTCTTCCACCTTGCCCTTCCTGTACTGCCATAAACAAAATGAAAATGTAATGAATGATATTATTTATCAGACATAATGATTAAGCACAAAGAATAACATGTTAAATAAAAAATATAATGAGATGATCAAATTAAGTGCTTACCATCATTCCTAGAACATAACAAAAGCTCATGGTTCCTTTCTTTCACTTTCTGTCCTCAAGTTCAGTTTTATTTCAAATAAAGGCCATGTCTTTGAATTTTCTTTTAAGCTATCTTTAAGGTGTTCCTCAGTAAAATCCCTTGTGACTCAAACCATGTAGCTAATAAGCAAGCAGCAGATATTTAAAATGTTTGAATAATTATAATTGTATAATTGACATAATCATTTTCTCTTTTTTAAAGCACAAACCCCATCCTATTTTCCAAGATAGTGTACAGTTTAAAGTTTCTAGGGTGACTAATCTTTTTTGGATTATACCACTTGAAAAGCTGTTTGCACTCAATAAATGTTTTGGGGATAGTAAATGCTAAAGTAATCAATAAATATATAAGGTGTGGTTAAAAAAGGTCTGCCTCGAATAACCAAATAGAGTAAGACTACAATGAAACTATGCCTAAATGTTTGAATGAATAAATCTTTTCAAGTAAGTCAAAATAATTGTATCCATTAAAAACTGATCATTTCAAATAACCATCCAATCCTATCTAGCCAAAAGAACACCTAGTAAGGAATAGAAACAACTAGTTCATAACCAACTTTTATAAATGGGGTTTATTTATTATACTGACAATAATTAATTGAGTATTACACAATAAATTACTCTCCAAAGAAGAGATGTCATATTGATATGGTATATTATACAGATAAATTTTAAACATACAATATCAGAGAGAGGAAAAAAATAATTGTGACTCAAAGTGAAAAAATAATACATTTACACACTTACCTGCACAGCAACAGAAGCTGCATTGTCAGAAAGCAAAATTTGCTCTCCTGTGGAGATACAAAGAAAGGTATACATAAATGTATATTGTTTAAAAAAAAAAGGCTATTGCTAAACTACTAAACAGTTATATTTTTATCTAAAAACTATTTTTCTGTTTTTTAAGTATAACCTTTCACTAACATAGTTATGGAAATTCTAGATCAATATTATGGTGGTATAATAATTTTGATTACATTATCATAGTATGGAATGATGGATTATTGCATTTTATCAGTAATAATTAAAATTGCCCATTAAAAAATCCATTTTTCAAGTTTTCAAGATGTATTCCTCTTCGTTAAAATTAAGTAAAATAGTATCTGTTCCAACCTCCCTAGTTAAAAGTAAAAGCGTTCACAATAATATAAAACCAGCTTGCAGTTAATATTGCACAGTGTGTCTAGGTCTGTCACACAAAAGAAAGATGACAAGTTTGCTGCAATAAAAATTCCATGCTTAGAAGACTGGGGCTGCTGCCTATTAGTCTTCATTACTTTGCAGTCCTCTGACAACTGTAGCAGGCTGCTGAGCCCCAAATGGGGTCCATAATGCGATCTGATGATATATGAAGAGCTGCTAACGGGAGCCTGAACCATCCTAGCCTATACATTTTAACAGTTCCTTTTTACTGAGAGCCCACTTTACCACAGGACTTCAAAAATCTGCTGTGTCAGCTATTGGTGCAGTAAATCTGCCAACTACTCCTGCAACCACATCATTTTACATTGCCTACAGCAGCCAATATAATGAGTCAATAATAAGCTAAGGACCTTATGGGCCATGAATAGCTGGTTTACACTAGCAGATAAAAGTTTAGGTAAAATCTGCTAGAAAAATTATACAAGGGATCTCTTCTATATGTCTTAGGTTCTCTTTGCAATAAATTATATTATTCAGGTGATGTTTTAATATATTTTGATATAAAAATCATTTTTAATTGTGAACAAGTACCTACCTTTCAGTTGTTGATATAACGTAGCATTTTCAGGCCAAGGTTCTGCAGCTGAGGGAAGAAGGGAGTGATAATTAGGTACATAGAGCAAAAATATCATTAACCAACAAAATTAATAAGCACCAATACTTGCCTACAGCATTTAAAATTGCCAAGACTGCCTTAGATATGGCAACTAATAACACTGTCTGAAATTATAGAGTAACCTGTGTAAGAGGATTGTTTAAAAAGCATATGTGGTACATTGTTGGTTGTGGGTTTTGAAAAGGATACAGAAGACACCTTGCCCAAACAAAAGTGAGAATTTAAGAAGCAAAACAGTTTATATGCTACTTTTTTACTTGGTCTCCTTCAAATGCATATATACCCAAAGTATTAACAAATACATAGGAAGATACAGAATTTCAATTCAGTGCCCCACCAAAAAAATAGTGAAACTTTATAATATTTCAGTGTAGATTTTTTACTAAATTTTCAAATAGGCAACACGATACATAAGAATCAACACTATACAAAAGAGGCTGTGCCTTTTTTCTTATAAATCAATAGCGTGTTTTAACATGCAGAGGAATCCTATGGTACTCTAGATCACTGCCTTACCCCCACCACCTCACAAAAACAGTGGTGACTAATCTGATTAAGTAGTAACCTAACATGTAAAATGAAACTAATTTTAGGCCTGAAGGCTTGACCCTGACTTTTAAAGTTTCATCTAGCTACAAAGAGATTAACAACCTGTTAGTACTTGGAAAAGCACTATTTCAATTTTGTCTAATCAACTACATTTAAGAAACTATTATTACACTGATAGGAATATAATTAGGTAAATCCTTTGTAAAGCCATAAAATACCAGATTCACCAATTCCAATACATTAACTACATTTACTCTCAGAAAAACAAATTAAATGAAAACTTGATCATTCATATTTTTCTTACTATTTAAATGAGTCTCTGTGACATAGCAAGATTTTTAATAAGTAATTATAGATAACTTTAAAAAATGTTCTATATATGGAGAACTGTAATATTTAACATTGATCTTTAAAGATGCACTAAAACAGGCCCCAGAGTGATGGATAGACCCCTAATTTGCTTTTAATCGCTTTTAAAAATGAAAGAAAAGCACAGTATTATTCTGTATTACAAATGCTACCTTTGATTTGTACTACACAAAACTAAACTCAAACTTAGGAGTAATAGCAAGAAGTCATAATATACATAAAGGATACTGAATTTCAACTCATATCAAAAAGGCAGTGAAACTAAATATGCATTATGTACTATTATAAACTTTTCAACAAAGTAAAATCTCAAAAAGAATCCAATTAGCCATGTAACGCAATTTTTAAAAGTCAGGAAAACAAAAAGTTAACATCAGTAAATTAGCCAAAAATAACCTCTCAGGATAAATAGTATGGTCAGCACACCGACACCTTTATATCTAAATAACAAACAGTACAATGAGGTTAATTTATATAGAAGATCCTCCATCATCAAAGATTCAAGTATATTCATTACATTATTTTTATGAAAGAATAAACCGCAGGAAAGAAATTCCAAAGATACTGAAACTAAGTTCCTTGAAGGCACAAATGTACCTTATGTGTCCAGATAGCCCACACTATACCATGTTTTACATATACCTGGTGTTCATTAATTGTGTATAGAAAGAAAAGGGTTATATGATTAAACCTAATTCCCTAAACCTCTGGCTAATTAACTTTTACTGAACTTAATATCAACTATGTTAACATAATGAGCTGTTCTAATTAAATATTCTGGTCATTTCAACTTCTGTTTTCTGTAATCGGTTTTGTGTACATATTAGACACATTATAAATTTTTAAAACAATGAAGTAACACACACTTAGCATTAAATATACAAGGAGTACAATCTAATTGTTTTGATAAATCAGAAGCTACTTCACTACTGTAATATCACTCACTCCAAGTTCTCATATAAGCAGCTATTTATGTCTTCAGTAATTCCTATTAAAAATTAATTTATGATCACCTTTCAAGATCTAATTCAAAAGACATACATGAAAGTAAAAGAAATTTTTCAACATATTACTTGATCACAAATAAGAATACAGAAGTTGCCCACACATACTCACAGTTCTAGTTTTCACAACTCTAAACTGGAAATAAAGATAAAAGGGGGAGGCTTTCCTTGACATCCAAGACACAACCATGCTAAACTCTGAATTACTGAAAATAAATTCTCAAACACTAACTCCTCAAGAATGCCTCATGTTTCCTTTACAAATAGAACCTATCATTAAAAAAGAGAAGGTAAGGAAACTTCTTTCACATTTATATAAACTTGCCAGTTTATTAACCCTATGAATCACAGAACATTAAGATAACATTAAAGTATAAGTATAAAATCTGTTTCCTGGTTAAGATAGTATTAATAAAAGTCTTTCTATTAAGGATACCTAGTATGTGAAAGACAAAAATCCAACAACTTTACTTCCCCAATCCTCTTTCCCAAGGTAAGGCAAGTCAATACCACCCTTTGCTCTTTGACCATGCATAAAAGAATGGAGGTTAAAAATTTAAAATCATAGTACTGACAATAGACCTGTATAAAAATCTGTAGCATTTAAAAAGAACAGTTCCTCTTTAACATTAAACAAAACATTTTCATCTATTACTAGTTTTACTAAAATGTTGTAGACCACAGCCTAATCCAATTGTGAGTAAAATATCATGACTCACCTATTTTTCAATTTCTACCACCAAAAGCACTCCCTGATATAAAGTACCTTTTTAAATCTACCTTAGGGATGAGCCAAACTCGGAATAAATTCACAAGGTGTGACTAAAGGTTTCTGAAGAGATGCTTAGTTGAAAATGGAGGTTCAATGGGAACATTGTTCAATGCTGTCAAGGTACAAGTTACTCAGAGAAAGCATTTGATAAAATTCAGTACCCATATGTTCATGATAAAATTCAGTTCCATATGTTCAAGATGGAAATAGAAGAAACCTACCTCAATGTGATAAGGTCCATATATCATAAACCTACAGCCGATATAGTACAATAGTAGAAAAGTGAAAGCTTTCCCTTAAAGACCAGTAAAAAGTCAAGGATGTCCACTTGCATCACTTTTGTTTCATTTAGTATCACAAGTCTTAACTAAAGCCATCAAACAATGGGGAAAAAAATACAGGTTAGAAAAGAAATTAAATACCGTTATTTGCAGATGATGATACTATACAGAAACCCCTAAAAACTCCATGAATTAAGTTATAGCAAAGTAGCAGGTTAAAAAATAAGTAAGTAAAAATAAGTTGCATTTTTATATATAAAGAATGAAGAAAATGAAATAAGGTAATTCCATTCATAATTCTATCAAAAAGAACCAAATAACTAGTAATTAACCTAACCAAGACGACAAAGAACAATTACAATGAAAGTTACAAAATGTTACTAAAGGATACAGATTATGACAAAAGCATATGAAAAGACATCCCATGCTCATGGATGGATGAATAGATATAATCAAAATCACAATGCAGCCAAAAGCAATATATAATTTCATACAAACCCCATTAAATTCTAAAATGTTCTTCAAAGAAATAGAAAAAAAATTAAAATCTATATGGAGGGCCCTCCCTGGTGACGCAGTGGGTTAAAGCTAAAGCCACTTCAGCATGAGTTCGATCCCAGCCCCAAAGGAGACCCACATGGCGCAGCAGACCTCTCCTGACCCACCCGCTGCTCCCCTCAGCAGTGTACTTTGTCAGTTGGCCTGTTCTGCTCTCCACTCTGTCTCTGGTGAATCCTCTCACCACCCCTGCATCTTTGGCCTGTACCCCAGTTCTGTATGCATAAATAAATGAATCTTGGCCCTCCCTGGTGGCACAGTAGGTTAAAGCACAGCACAAAGACGCTAGGGCCACTTCCACATAAGTTCGATCCCCGCCTGCCCTGGAGGAGATCCACATGGCTTGGCAGACCTCTCCTGACCGGCCCGCTGCTCCCCTCAGCAGTGTACTTCATCAGTCGGCCTGTTCTGCTCCCCACTCTGTCTCTGGTGAATCCTCTCACCTTCCTCATCTCTGGCCTGTACCCCAATTCTGTACGAATAAATAAATAAATCTTTAAAAATAATAAAATGAAATAAATAAATAAATCTTTTTTTGAAGACCTATATGGCATCATAAGATACCTTGAACAATTAAAGCAAACCTGAGAACAAAGGAAAAACTCAAGGTATCAAGTTACAGTACAGGATCTTTAAATATTCTATAAAGCAACAGTAATTTAAACAATACAGTATTAGAATAAAAATAGACACATGGCTTAATGTAACAGAGTAAAAAGTCCAGATATTAATCCTCATAAACAATCAATGCTTCACTCACAAAAATGAGCCACAACCATAAAACATAGAAAGGAGAATCTATAACAATAATGCTGGGGAAATTGGATGGTCATACTTTCACTATAATATACACAAAATGCCAACTGGATTAAAGATTTAGATATAAGACCTACATAATAAAATATATAGATGAAAATAATAATGATGTATTCTATGACATCAATACAAATATGTTTTTGGAGACCTTATCTCTACGACAAGGGAATTTAAAAAAAAAAATTAACAATTGGGATTACCTCGGAGTACAAAGTTTTTACATAGCTAAAGGAAATATAAGTAAATTAAAAACATCCTATTCACACATTACACAACTGCTAACTGATACTGCATCTCACATCCAAGATACACAAAAATGTACTAAATTTTTAAAAACCAAGCTAATAAATGAGCATGAGATCTAAACAGATAATTCACCAAAGAAGATATCTATAAGGCCAACAGATATGGAAAAGTGCTTGTCACTGCTTTTAATAAAGAAGATGAAAGCTAAAACCACAATAAGAAATCATCTCATACCCATGACAATGGAATGTAGGGAAAAAAGGCCCCAATAATACATGCTAGACAGAATGTAAAGAAAAAAGAATCTATTATATTGCTGGTGGGAATGTAAATTGGTGCAGCCATTTTAGAAAGCAATTTAGATTTACATTAAAATCTAGAAATGGAAATCTTTATGGCCTAGCAGTTCCACTCTTGAGCAATTATCTAAAGAACAAAAAACATAATTTACAATTATTGGGACAGAGAAACAACCTAAGTGTCCACTGACAGAGGACTGGATTAAGAAGATGTGCTATATGTAGACAATGGAATACTATTCAGCCAGAAATAAAGATGAAATGTTTCCATTTACAGGAAAATAAAAGGAGTTTGAGAGGATTATGTATAGAAAAGCAAATCAGAACAACAAAGAAAAATAGTGGACATTTATGTAATGGATGATTCAACAAAGCAAAATACTTAAAAACTAACAGATACTGGCCCTCCCTGGTGGCGCAGCAGATTAAAGCACAGCACTGAGAAGCTCAAGCCACTTCCGCATGAGTTCAATCCCCGCCTGCCCCGGAGGTAACCACATGGCGAGGCAGACCTCTCCTAACCCGGCCGCTGCTCCCCTCAGCAGTGTGCTTCGTTGATCTGCCTGTTCTGCTCCTCACTCTGTCTCTGGTGAAGCCTCTCGCCACCCCTGAGCCTCTGGCCTGTACCCCAGTTCTGTGTGAACAAATAAATAAATCTTAAAAAAAAAAACAAAACTAACAGATACTAATAAAGGAAGTAAGGTTTCTATGGCTAAAAGAAAGTCAATAGGGAGAAAGGGTCAAAGGGGAGTAAGGGATGGTGATAGGGAAAAAATAATTTAAATTTAAAAGTCAAGTTTATCATTCGGGAAACTCAAAGACAAGAGGTAGTCTCTCAGAGACTTTAATCCAGAGAACTCTAAGTATACAGATTGCAGACTTCACTGCTTCCATTATAGTATATCACATTAATGTTTCCCCCTAAGGAATAAGATACTTTATTATCCTTAAAAAAATAATAATGATGCAGGGCTGGTAGCACAGCAATTAAAGTTTCAGAGCAAGCAAGCTATCACCAGCCACTGCAGCATGAGTTTGATCCCAGGTCAGGGAGCTGACCCACATGACCCAGCAGACCTCTCCTGCCTTGCCCATTGCTCCCCTCAGCAGTGTACTTCGCCAGTCGGCCTGTACTGCTCCTCACCATCTCTGGTGAATCCTCTCACCTCTCCACACCTCCGCCCTACACCCCAGTTCTTGTATGTATAACAAAAAGGTGGTGCAAGTTACCAGTATTATTAGCATAACAAAAGTAAACACTGTGTCTAACACAACAATAGTTCACAGCTATGGAATAAAAAAATCATAATCTCAACTTGGCCTTACATTATAACTCTACCTACCTTTCTGGCTACACCATTCTTCCACACCACACTGTATTCCAGCCATCCTGACCTTCATTCAGTTTCTGAATGTGCCATGTTCCTTCCTCCCCAGAGACTCATTTGCACTGCTTTCTCTGGCCTGGAATAATCTTCCCCTCCTATTGTGTTCTCACATCTCAGTTCAAACATCACTTCCTCAGGTTGTGCCAACTTCATGGAGCTGCAACCTGAGCAGTGGCACACACAGAGCCTGCTCTGAGAAAGGCTCTGGTAGTGATTAAATGTTCTGCTGTCAGTCCTGAAGTTCTTCTCAACACACACACATTTTCATTTTGCACGAGGTACTGTGAATTATATAGCAAGTCCTGTCCTCAGAGAAGTCTTCGCTGACCCTCCTCAATAGTTAAAACACTCCTTTACAAGCTTAAACAGTACACACACTCCTTTGTACTATCTATCACAGACAACATTTTATAATTTCATAAACCCACACCTATATGGACAATTAATCTTTGCCACAGGAGCAAAGAATATGCAACGGAACAAGGACAATTTGTTTAACAAATGATGCTGGGAAAACTGGACTAACAAACAAAAGAATTAAACTAGACCACTACCTCACCTCACACCACGCACAAAAATCAACTCAAAATGGACAAAAGATTTGGGCATAAGACCTGAAATCATAAAGTATATAGAAGAAAATATAGGTAAAACACTATAAGACATACACCTCAACAACATAAAGACTCTTCACCCAAAGCAAAGAAAATTAAGGAAAAGATAAACACAAGGGGCTACATCAAACTGAGAAGCTTCTACGCAGCAAAAGCAACATTAACCAAGACAAAGAGATACCTACTAAGAAAAAAATCTGTGCATGCCATATAACAGGTAAGGGACTGATCACAAAGATACACAAAGAGCTTACTTGAATCAACAAAACAAAACAAACACCCCAGTCAAGAAATGGGCAGAATTGCAAATGGCAAGCATATGAAAAAAATGTGCAACACTCCTCATAATCTGGAAAATGCAAATCAAAACCACAATGAGATACTACCTCACACCAGAAAGAATGGTACATATCAAAAGAACTAACAACAAATGCTGGCAAGGATGCAGTGAAAAAGGAACTCTCCTACACTGCTAGTGGGAATACAAACTGGTACAACCACTGTGGAAAGCTGTATGGAGATTCCTCAGACTATTAAAAATGTAACTACCATAAAACCAAGCAATTCCACTGCTAGGAATCTACCCAAAGAACACAAAAACATTAATTCAAAAAGATACATGCACCCCATGCTTATTGTAGCACTACTTACAACAGGTAAATCCTGGAAGCAACACGAATGTCCAAAACTAGATGATGGATCAGGAAGATGTAATATATATACACAATGGAATACTATCCAGCTATCAAAAATATAAACTCATGCCATTTGCAGCAACATGGATGGGGCTGGAAGGGATTATGTTCAGTGAAATAAGTCAGAAGAAAAAAGAAAAATATTGAATGGTTTCACTTATAGGAGAAATTTAAGAGACCCAAATAAGATGGGAGGGGGGACTGTACTTTTATTACAATAAAAAACAGACAAGTAGAAATCAGAGAGACCCTCCAAGGGGAGGGGGACAGAGAGGGATATGGAGGAGGGCTATGGTGATGATAGGAGGGGGAGGGAAAAGTAAACATTGTTATAAAATGAACAATAATGTAAATAGATATATGAAAAATAATTTTTTTAAAAATTTTAAATTTCAGAACTACTTGATTATTTCTCCACTAATCTCCACTAAAACATAAACACCATGAAATCCAGTATTTTTAAATAAAATTTATTTATTCATTCATATAGGTATGAATAGGCCAGAGGTACAGGAGTGCTGTGAGAGGATTCACCAGAGACAGAGTGGGGAGTAGAACAGGCAGACAGATAAAGTACACTGTTGAGGGGAGTGGTGGACTGGTCAGGAGAGGTCTGCTCGCCATGTGGGTCACCTCCGGGGCAGAGATTGAACTCACACTGAAACGGCTGCAGCAAGCTTCACGGTGCTGTGGTTCAACCCATTGTGCCACTAGGGAGGGCCCCCAGTATTTATTTCTAAATACCATGAAATCCATTATTTATTTCTGAGTTTTACTTGCCACTTCATTCCTGTAACCTAGCACTAAGGAGGCAAACAGTAAATGTTGGGTAAATAAATGTTTATTATTAGCACTATCAATGTTATTATTCTGTACCATTTTGGTCATAAATACAGCAAGGAAGAGAAACAAATTACACAAGATGGCCCCAAAAAGGAAACTTTGGCCAGAGAACTTCAATAAACAACCAATGACACAACTGTAAAAATATTAAGCAGTGCCAGAAACAGATGGCAGAATCTAATTCTATAAGATTACCTATGTATTGATCCTAAAATTGAAAATCTGTTTCTATGTTTTCATCACAGTTCTAATTGGGTATTACTGCTGTAATAGTTCTAGTCCCTCAAACACCTGGCAAGCCATCTCCCCTTTCACTGCTCCCCTTTCTATATTCAATGGCTCTACCCCAATGATCCCTAATAAAGTATTTGAGTATGCAAGCCAAATAGATCTAGATATCATATGGTTGGTATTCTTGGGCAAATAAATCATGCAAATTATAAAACATACTAAAGAAGATACAGAATTAAAAAATAAATTGAAATCTGAATTCTACTATTGTCTTTTTATCCCTGAAAGTATGATCTTACATGACACAGGGTATACACATCCCACCTCACTTTAGGATACACTGTTCTAGTTAAATAACTATTTATTTGAAGTTTTTAACCAGAGAATACAGTCATTCTATACCACTGAACAAAAAGTCCTCCTCCTTTATTCTAGTGAAATCATCTTTTTCACCACGGTGGGGGGGGGGTATTAGAAAAGCACATACAGATTAGTGAGAAGCAGCAAGACAGTGTACTTAGGGAGAGCATCTGCTAAACAACAGAATGTTCTGTAATTGGTATTGCTTCCATATACTTCAAATAATCTCACTTTTGTAACTTTGTTCTAACTGTTCCCCTCTGTCCAGGATATTACTTACAACAACATATACAAACCTTACAGCCTGTTCAAGACCAACATTAAATGCCAAATCCATCCCGAAGTCTTTTGTAATTAAAATTAATTTTTCCTTGGGCCCTTCCTGGTGGCACACCAGGTTGGAGCACAGTACTATGAAGATAGCCACAGCCACTTCATGAGTTCGATCCCCACCAGGGAAGTGACCCAACATGGTGTGGCAGACCTCTCCTGACCTGCCTACTACTCCCCTCAGCAGTGTACTTCATTGATCTGCCTGTTCTGCTCCCCGCTCTGTCTCTGGTGAATCCTCTCACTGCACCTGCACCTCTGGCCTGTATCCCAGTTCTGTATGCATAAATAAGTAAATTTTTTTAAAAAAAAAATAATAATTTCTCCTTTATCCATACTATCCACAGCAGTTTGTACTTGTCTTATACCACATATTACTTTCTATTCTAGTCTTCCATCATGTCAATGTCTTACCTTCCTTTCTAGATAGTAAGTAAGTTCCTAGAATATGAAAACTTTCCATGGTCCTAAGATTATTTATTAAAGACGTGGCTTCTCAATGGTCCCAAACTAAATATAGCATTTATAATATATGCTAAAAGTGTGAAATTTAAATACTGTCTAAATATCATTTAAGCTAGTATCATTATTATAAGAGTTTCAAAGTAAAGTTACCCACCTTTCAGAAATTCTTTCACAGTAAGAAACTATATCATTTTCACACCAAAGCATCATTTACTGTAGGGTATTCCCACTGGTGTAACTCATTCCTTAAAATTAGAATTACTCTTTTACTGCAGCAAAAGATCCGTAAATTTATCATCACTTTTATAAAGAAATACATGTATATTTTGTAAGTATAAAGAACATCTAGAAATAAATATCAAAGCACCTCATGTAACTTTCTATCCGGTTAATGTTGTTTTAAGTCTCTTACCCACTAAGTTCTTTATCTAAGTTCAATTCTGTCCAGGCAAAACTTCCCTGGTTATTGTACATTTAGTGTTTCTTTTACCACAACTGCAGGAACTACCTCTTAAAAAATCTGTCTTTAGTGAAATGGAAAGGTGGTTGTTCTGTTTTATCCAAATGAATGCTTCTAAAATTTTCAAAGAAACATTCTCCATAACCGTTAAGTATTTATGTTAGAAGAGATCAAAGTTTTAAAAAAGAGAGAGGATACATGTTTACAGTTTTGAAAGCCATAAGGTAAAATACAAATACATATTGTGTTAGAAAGGCACACATGGTAAAACAATACCCTGAGCCCAAAAAATACATTAGGTGTAACTCATTTATTTACCTTTACGGTACCTACTAGTTTTAAGTTTTATCAACCAATGCAAGAAAAAAATTAATATTCTTTACTATCAATCCATTAGAGATGAAATGATTTAGAGAAATGATTACAGGCCAGTAAATTCATATATAGCTATTCCAGGGTCTCTTAAATACCCTACACTTTGCCTGCAATAGTCCTTCAAATATCAAGTTAGATGAGAAGTCTTTCTGGCAGATGATCTATCTATTCTATTCAATTTAAGATATCTCATGTATGAAAGTGCTATGACCTAATAATAAACAAGTCTAATACCAAAGTCCATCTCTTGATCTAATTCAAGAGAAGGGCCATGAAAAGAAGTGTCATTCGTGTGTGTGTGTGTGAGAGAGAGAGAGAGAGAGAGAGAGTGTGTGTGTGTGTGTGTGTGTGTGTGTTTAAGATCTGCATTTTTAATGTACAACATGACTCCTTTGGCATAAGAATGTAGGTGAAGACATAATTTGTAGAATAATAGGCACTAATATTACACACTGCTCAGTACTGTCATATTTCCAATCCATCAAATTGATTAATGCTATAATAACTCTACACAAACCTATCATTTGTGCACTAATGAAGTCAAACCCAGTTTATCCTTAGGCAGCTTGATTCCAAAAGCTCATAGATGTCATCTCTTCAGTTTCCAAAGACTATTTAGACAGTGTTACACAAAAGGAGTAAGAAACATGTGTAGCATATCTCCAAATTTGGATGGCTTCCTGCCAAAGGTATAAATTCAAATACTACTGATGTAACAAAATGCTCAATGAGCATTTGGCAGTTCTTAAATATGGACAAGTTACTGCAAAACAGTCAGAGAAAAGAAGGAAATAAATTTACCAGCTTGACATAAATACTATACTGATGATCTCAATGATATCAACACAGACACTAAGTGCAAAACCCATCAAGTTTTAAGCAGTTATGATATGAAGGCTTAATTTAAAACAGATATTTAAGATGTTTAGACTTAAAATATGATATGGTACTTTATCAAAAGTGGAATTTTAAGAGCTATGTATCAGATTCAAAAGCAATTGAATCTGCAAACTATAATATAATTCAAAAATAGCATGATAGCCCAGAAAATACTGATTATGACGTGATTAAATATCAATGCCCCTGAGCTACTGTTTCACAGGGCTGCTTAATGATATTACACAGGATGTTTAAGCAGAAAAGAACCTCTTCTCACAAAAGGAAGGTAAAACCATTCCCCATCATCTCAACTGTCAGATACCATGTTCATGTCAGAAAGTAGCTCAGGTGGGAAAATGTAGAAAAATAGTCTCACACTGTCATTTCCATAAACCCAAAATAATGAATGGGAGGTAGTATTTTGTAATATAGTGATAAGGCTACTTTCTTAGTACATTTGGCTTGCTAAAACACAATACGACAACTGAATGGCTCCTAACAACAGAAATGTATTTTTTATAGTTGTAGTATGAGAGTCAGGGTGCCAGCATGATTAAGTCCTGTCAAAGGACTTAAGACCAGATTTTTGCTATGTACTCACATGGTGGAAGAGACTAAGCTCTTTGAAATCTGTTAGAAGAGCATTAATCCCTCAGCTTTTATGCTCTAATCACCTACCAAGGCTCCACCTTTTAATAACATCACTTTAGGAATCAGGATTTCAATACATGAATTTAGAGGAAAGGGGAACAAATATGCAAATCCTAACAGCTATAGAGAGAATATGCCACAAGCAAGAGCAGATACGGAGAGTATAGACTACCTTAGAATAAGAGCCCTAGAGAAGTACAAGACATAATACAAAGGGAATTCTGGACTCTGAAAGAAGATTCAGTTCAAAACTATTCCCCTGGTTAGAAGTTATTATCAGTCTTTATGGAGAAGAAACTTGCTGACTGATATCAAAATCCACTATATAGTCTGCATTGCTTATTGTATGCAAATATGTAAATTGTACATGGTTCCATTTTTAGAAAGTAAACTTAACCACATTCTACAAATCTGTTTTATCGTTCACTTAATAAATGCTCAGAGAATATACAAAAAATGAGCAATCCCCCAAAGAATATAATATACCAGGCACACTATTCAAAGCACTGAAGATAAAACTATAAAGAAAATCAAGTGTCAACATTTAAAGTACTTAGATTTTGGTGGTGTCATGTAGTGTCTCCATATTTGTTACTTTTATGTTTCAAGTTTAGAGTTCTGACTAACGCTAGATTCTATATGGCTCTGACAATAAAAAATATTGATATAGCCAAAACAAGATATAAATCTACTTGATCTATGTTACATAGAACTGAGGAAAAAGTATGAACAATAGTGCATAATCTCCAAAATGCCAAATGAATGCCAATTTACTGAGCCCATGATAAGTAAATTATATCCCATAAATCCCTCATCCATATTTGCAATCACCCATTCACTTGTAGCAAAATGTAAACTAAAGATTAAAGAGACCCAAGGAGGGAACACATGGGAGAATGATAAAGAATTAATGTCCCAGGCAAATGGGTACTAATCCCCTTGCTACTCAGGAAGCATACAGATTAACAAAGCAGATGGAAAGTCAGGAAAAACTAGAAGAGGGTAGAGCTTTCCCCTCACACAGTTGGGGCCCAAACAAAACTAGAAAAGAATGAGAGTCACTCTCCTTATGGTCAAATTCTATCTAAACTGCAGGTGATGATTTTCTATCTAAACTTCTATTTGACAGATGATGATAGCATTTAAGAATCCCCAAGACTCATACAGCTTATTTCCAAAATATATATAAAGAGCCCTTACAGTTCAACAATAAAAAAAGAGGACAAATAACTCAATTTGTTAAATGGGTGTAGGATTTAAACAGACATTTCTCCAAAGGAAGATATAAGAATGGTCAATAAGCACATGAAAAAGATTCCTCAATACCACTAATCTTTAGGAAAATGAAAATAAAGACCAAAATAAGATAGCTCTCCTCATCCACTAGAACGACTAATCAATAAGACAGATAATAACAAATGTTTAAAGAATGAGGAGTAAATAGAACTCTCACATACTACTGATGGAAATGTGAAAGGTTTGGCAGTTTCTTAATTTGTTAAATACAGAATTACCATCTGACCCAACAATTCCACTTGAAGGTATTTGCCATTAACGTTCACAGCAATATTATTCAAAATAGTCAATTTATTCCAGTTGATAAAATAAATGACCATCAACTGGTAATTGGATAAACAGAATGTGGTATATCCATACAAAATAATACTATTTGGCAACAAAAAAGAACCAAATATTGATATATGATTCTACATGGATGAACTTCAAAAGCATTATGCTCAGTGAAAAAGCCAGTCACAATTCTCTAAGTATACTACAAAAATCATTGAAGTATACCCTTAAAAAAGGTATGGAAATTACACCTTAGTAAAACTGAGGTAAGTAAAAAATTTTAAGACTCACACTGCATTTATTGTGCTCTAAAGTGCTTAACATAGTAACAATCTCACAACTTTATGAGGTAAGTCAGTGTTATTATCCATATTTCACAATAAAATAATTGAGGCATAAACATTAAATAATTTTCCAAAAGCTACAGAGCAAGTAAATGTTAAGTCTTGGGGTTTAAACCCAGGAAGTCTGGCTCCAGAGTCAGTGAACACACAGCTATATAGTTAACCTTCTTAAACAGTTCACAAATAAAATTCTTGGGTAACAATATATAACTACAAATGAAACAATTATAATACTCTTATTAAAACAGTTCTCCAGAACTCCCTGGAGGCACAGCACTCTGAAGCTATCCAAAGCCACTTCAGCACAAGTTCAATCCCTGGCCAGGGGGGTGACCCACATGGCATGGCAGACTTCTTCTGACCCACCTGCTGCTCCACTCAGCAGTGTACTTCATCGATCTGCCTGTTCTGCTCCCCACTCTGTCTCTAGTGAATCCTCTCACCCCCCACACTCCTGGCCTGTACCCCAGTTCTGTATGCATAAATAAATAAATCTTTCAAAAAAAAAATAGTTCTCAATCGTCAGTGTATGAAAATCAACTCAGGGCTTCATAAATCAAATATACTCTTGGGCCCTCCCTGGTGGCACAGCAGGTTAAAGCACAGCACTAAGAAGCCAAAATCACTTCAGCATGAGTTCGATCCCAAGCCCCAGAGGTAATCCACATGTCGTGGTAGACTTCTCCTGACCTGACCGCTGCTCCCCTCAGCAATATACTTTGTCAGTCAGCCTGTTCTGCTCCCTACTATGTCTCTGGTGAATCTTCTCACCATCCCCGCACCTCTGACCTGTACCCCAGTTCTGTATGCATAAATATTTTTTTAATTAAATATACTCTCTAAACTCTAAACTGAAAGGTTCTGACACTGTAGAGATAAGGACCAGAATCCAAAAACATCACAAACACTCTCAGTAAATGTGATGCAGTACACACATATAGACACACACACACACGTACTCCTGGAACACAGAACATATTTGAAATAAGATTAAGTTCTTTTCATTTCTTCATTCATTTACCTCAGAGAATATGGTAATGAGTATCTGTGTGGACTCATTTTATTCAAGATTTCTGACCATCTTACTCCGCTTAAGTTAGTTGTGGATATGGCTTAAAGCCATGTTTCAGTAGAAACATGTTGCAATTTTATAAATGTTTTCAAATAAGCCTTTAAGATTAATGAACTGAAGCCTCACTTACTTTGGAACGAAAGTAGTTAAATAATATTTTTTCCATTAAATGTAATCAATATGGAAAATAAAATTAAGTAATTATGAGACTTGAACATGAGCTATCCAAACCTACATGAAACTTGAGATCAATTTCATAAAACTGACAAACTACTGGAGGCTAACAAGGGTTTAGAAACAAATTCACAGCATCAATAAGCCAGTAACTCAGGCTAAAATGAATACAAGTTAAATTTAAAACCTTCCATTCTCTTTTAGTAAGCATGTGCATGTCATGTTCTCAAACAGTAACGTCTAGACTCTGTCCCATTATAAAAATGATCTACCATTTTTCATTATTTTCCAATAAAAACCAGGTCAAATATATATGATTGAATAGATACGAACCTTGCAGCTAAGACTCAAAATTTGAATTCTCTTTTTTAAAATGGTAATCTGAAATTCATAAAAGAAAAGACAACATTCACCCCATATCTGAGTGCCTCTGAGAAACAGATAAATATGAGATCAATAGCATAACTACAAAATCAGCTGGATAAGATTAAAAGTGCAATTACTGGCCAAAAAAAACAAACAGAAGATAAACAGCCACACACGTCTCAGACCTCAACAATGTTATCAATATTAACCTACCTTAAGCTGTGATGGTTTTCTAAATCTAATCCTGAAAAATGAAATAAATGCCTCCCCACTCCTCTAAACCAAATACAGTATATGCAATAACACCAACTATCTTTTGTTAAATCTTCTATGTGCACACTGTTCAAATTACTTTATATATACTGGCTCTCTTACATCAAGCTATATAACCAAAGAATTCCTTCCTGCTCCTCCCTCACCCCTCCAAGCAAACCACAGAACAAATGAGTCCTACAGAGGATCTGATGTGTTGTTACAGCTCCTCAAGCTTGGCAGAACTACAAGGTTCCCCGAGAAAAATCACCAAAAACAAAATAAGAAATAAGATAACATAGCTTAATCATCACAAAACCTCTTCATGAATAGAAGTGCTGGGGTAGAAAATCCTCAGAGTCATAGAAAATATATATATGAAAGGATTTAACTTAACATAGGTTAATAAACTTTCAAATGTACTAGAGAGTATAAGAAAAAGACAAAGGTGAATACAAAACTCACTGCTCTCTAAGATCTGATTTGTTTGAGTATACAAAGGAAAGACAGAAGACCCAATCATTTATTAACTTATTTCCAATATTTACTTCTAAGTAAATAAAGGTAGCGTAGGGAAAAAACAAAGGCCTCAAAGTTAGACCTTCCCAACGCTACAACTAAACTGAGTAACCTTGGCCAAGTTGCTTAATTCTGTCTTATCTCAATTCTCTCATCCATAAAAAGGGGAAATGTTACCTACCTTGTATGGCTGTTGGATACCTAAAACTAGATAAATTATATAAGTGCCACATACCATCTCTAGTTCACAAAATGTACTTAAACAATAATTATTATTAAGTATCAAACCAGAAAAACATATAAAGCACTAGAGGACCACTCTTGAATTGCTAGTTTCCTCAGAAGACCTGAGTCACAAGATGAGATGAAATCTAAACTAGATTTGAAAAATAAAATCAGGTATGCCAAACAAAAGCAAGAAGGGAGAGGAACTGAAAACTTAGCAATCTAACACCCCTAATTCTGAATGTAAAGTACACACTTAAGGCTTCCTAAATTATTTTCTCTAATATAGGAAGCACGACTTCATAGTCAATACTGTTTCAATGAATATGTCCCACACATCCATTGCATAGAATGGATGTCTGAATGTAAATTCAAAGGCAATAACTATGTTGTACCTCTTTATATTCTAGTATCTAAAAATGTACAAGCACATATTAGGTGCTCAACCTAACAAAAATATTCAAGCAAGTCTTTCCCTATCTAAAGTATGAAAGACATCTGACAGGAGGGAAACAAACAGTGTAACTCTAAAAATAAAATGACCAAAACAAATTAATGGTAACAGCTCAATAAACTGAATGGTGTAAACTCATGATCTCATTTTCTCTCCAAATGGTCCAATGGTTCTTAACACAATAATCATAATATAGACTTTTTTAAGAAAAAAAAAAAAGACAACAAATGTATGCAAATATGTGTACACAAACTGGGAAGGGAATGCAATGCAAACGTGTAACACTCGTGACCAACAGAATATAAAGGAAGTAATGTTGTGAGACTTCCAAGGGAAGCGCATACAAGGCCCTGCAGCTTCTCCTGTTAGCGTGGACACATGCCTCTGGAGAACTGAGCCACCGCATAAAAAGTCTGACTACCCTGAGGCCACCAGATTCTTAAGAAGCCCAGGCCACAAGGAGAAATCAAGTTTAAGTATTCCAGCTATGTTCCTGGCTATATTCCTAGCCAGAATCAATTGTCAAGACATATGAGTAAAAATGATTCCAGATGTTTCCAGCTCTCAACCACTGGCTCACTCCTAGACTTTGAGTCTTTCCAGCTGAGACAGTGAGGTAGAGTCAAGTTATCTTTTCCGTGGCCTCTGTGAGTTACTGACCCACAGCATATTATCATAACAAAATTGATGTTTTACACCCCTATGATGTAGGCGAGTTTGTTACACTCAACAGTAATTGAATAGTTACAGTTGATTCATCTAACTAGATTCCCTTTATTCATTTTCATTTACCAACTGGCCCATGATCAAGTTGATTTATCAATTCTACTTACTGCTTCAAGCACAGAACATGACATTGTCACCTTCCCTCCAGACAGTTCCATTTTACTAACACACTACCCTGAAACTTTACCTTCCTGAAATCTCACTCTCCAACTTCCTAACCACATCACTGCTCCCTGGCTTCTAGTCCCCAGAATTCAGAACCTTGTGATTATAATGGCTTAGCCCTCATCACTTAAAATTCCAATTTGATGGTAGCTGCTACAGAATTCAAGAAATGAGGAAAAAGAAAATCAAAGAGAAAAATTACTCAGTTATGCTAGTAAAATTCAAATATTACTACAATCTTTTAACAAAAGAACAGACCAGTAAGGTCAATTACTTATGAGAGAAAGAAAACCAATGTAATAAATAATGAAACACATTTTATATTGTCTTTAAATTCCATGATTTCTAAATATTTCACTTTCTATATGCTTGATTTTTTATTTAAATTGTCACCTTCTCCAAACAGCAGCCCAATGACAATATAGAGGAATTTGATGAAAAAATACATCAAGAATAACTCACAATCTCAACTAAAATTACCATTTACAATAAGGTGTAATAAAAGGATAGTAAATTTTACTTTTACACAATTTCTCATTGATAAGTAATCTTTCTTAAACTTATAAGAAAATTAGAAACATCTCTTATAATTCATAATGCCAAAACATTTTCCTGTAACAGAAAGACTTATAATCAAAAGAAAAGGAAGTCAACAAAAGGCCAAATCAATAAGGAATCAGCTATCAATATTACCTTACAGAAATAAAGACTGAAGTACTGAGGGATTCTTCATGTTCTAGTCAACCCTCTATATATTTTGACCAGGTAATGAAATAGGACACTTGAGTGGAAATTCCAACATTTTTTAAGGCAAATTGTCATAAAGAAACTTCTTACATTTACCAAAGTTCTTAGAGATAAAAATATGCAATCAGCACAAAAACCTAGCTAAGTGTGTGAGTACAATGGAAAGCTTTTTTAATGGCTTCTATTTTGCTAATGTGGTTATAGTTAATGGGAATTGCCACATAAAATGATTGCTTTTATGAAAAGAACCCTCTTTATTACTATCCAATCAAATTTCATTTTTATTACAGATGTAGGAAAGTTCAAAACCATGATTCATTTATAGAGCATACAAAAATAAGAAAAGTGTTCAAGAATAGAGTAGGAGATCATTTACAAAGCAATTAAAAATTAAAACATGAATTTCTCTTACTGGCAAGGCAAATATTTCTACACAGAAATGTCTGCAGCTGGTTGCTGAATCTTATAACTTCAGTCTTCTACCAAAAAATGTGAAGTTTGAATATCTCTACTTGATATCGTCAATCTAACTGCTTACCAAGAAGTCTGAAAAATGTTCGAAGTTTGATGATGTTTAATTTTCACTCAAATATGGAAAGCTTAAGCTAACATCAATAACGCAAAAGTCTTCTGAGAAATAAGACTGTCAAATGTTATAGGGCACATGCCAACAAAAATCTTTCAGTTCAAAATTAAAAAGCAGTAACTTCAGAGTATGACATGTTAATAAAGCATACAAGAAAGTTAAATCTCACATTATGCTTAAATGTGGATTATTTGAAGTTCAGAAAGCAAGCTTTTCAAATGGGCCTAACATATTCTAAATTTCCTGAAAAGCAACAAAACATTGCTTCTAACCACAACACTTTGCCTAAAATCTGAACTATAAATTTGTCTTTGTTTTGCTTCTCCATCTGCCCCTTCAATATGAACTTCACATGTGCAGTTAAATAAAAGACAAATCATAGGACTAATATGAATGAAAAAGAATTTCCAGTTCACCAACTCTCAGCATTTCTTCAGTGCCTTCCTCAGTATAGGCAAGTCCTTACAATTCTGAGTATAAAAACAAAATATCTTTTATTTTCAAGAACAAAAGAATTGAATACATAGTATTTTTCCAATTAACTGTGACAATTATTACCAATAGAGATATTTAATTATGCAGATGTAAAGCTGGATCATTCTCCTCATTCTCAATAAATCTTATGAGCAGCAGCGTAATATCTATTATATAAGATTTTAATCTGTATTTTCCACTTATTGGAGCCTCTAGAACCCTTCTGAGATTTCTTTAAAGTACAGATTCCCCAGATATGGAAGAGATGGAATAAGAAAACACTCTTGCTGGGTCTCCCTCGTGGCTCAAGGGGTCCATTCACAGCACCATGTAGGTATCAACAGCCACTGCACCGTAAGTTTGATGCCGAGCCAGGTAGGTGACCCACGTGGTGCAGCAGACCTCTCTTGTCTCATCCACTGCTCCCCTCAACAATGTATTTCAGCACATCAGCCTGCTCTGCTTCCCACTAGCTCTGGTGAATCCTTTCACTTCCCCCCCCCCAACCTGTGGTCTACACCCCTGTTCTTGTATGCATATATAAATAAATGTTTAAAAATAAAACTCTTGCTGACAAAAAAAAACCAAAGTTTTTTAATGTGACAGTTTACTATGTATACTTACTTTGAAGATGCTTACTTATGGGTTTCATGGAACCCTATAAAACTATTTTCGAGGTTATACTATAAATTAATGCTACAGTAGAATTAAGTTATTAATAAATTTAAATAATTAAGCACCCACATACCCAAAATGAGATAAATGAAATATTCCAAGTCTTCTTTTTTCAGCCTTTATATAGTTTACTGAGCTGCTAAATAAAGAACAGAAAAGATATTGTCCTGATTTCCAAAGATTAATAATTACAGGCACTCCCTGGTAGCACAATGGCTTAGGACACAGCATTGCAAGCTGGCTGCAGCCACTTCAGTGCAAGTTCGATCCCCAGTCCTGGAGGTGACCCACATGGGATGGCAGACTGTTCCTGACCCCACCCACCACTCCCCTCAGCAGTGTACTTTGTCAATCTACCTGTCCTGCTCCCCACTCTGCATCTGGTGAAGGCTCTCACTGCCCCTATACTTCTGGCTTATACCCCAGTTCTGTATGCATAAAAAAAAAAAGATTAATAATTATAGTATGGTGAAATTAACCAATATGCTTAAGATATACCAAGGCATTGATGAATAAGATCATTCAGAAAAAATGGTATAGTTGCTGATAAAAATAAAAATAAAGACACTTTGGATATTTTTCTGCTGTCCAAAATGGTAATAGGATAACATTACAAATGTAACAACCTCAAATGCTCTTAAGCAATAAAAGTAATTACAGAAACTGGAGCATTTATTATGAACCACCCTATACTAGATATTTAATATATATTTTGTATTATAATTTTACAAGGAAGATGTGGCCTAGAAAAGTCTACCCAAGTTCACAGATGTGAGACAGAGCTGAGCTTAGAACTCAGTTATGTCTTATTCCTAATCTATATACTCTATCACATATGGAGCTTCAATTTTTCCTGCATAAAACAGTTAACACCTATTTAAAAAGTTCAGAGTTAATATCAGTAATTTATGTATATAATCATCAAGTATAGTGACTCAAAAATACTTAATCATTATAAGTAACCCACTATTTATTAGCTAAGTTTTTAAGGCTAACACTTTTTGGTGATGTCTAATAATGTACTCCTCTGAAAAGACAAGGGATATTCTCTAACTGGCAAAGAGTTACATACCTAAGTCATACAGGGAAGAATAAATTTTATAAAGAAGATAAACATGGCTAGAAGTTCCCAAACATATAACCGTGAAACAAATAACTTAGAAAAAAGTTATAGAAATAACTTTAATATTACAATAACTAGTTATAGATGTTTTGTATCAATGGCTTATGTATCCTATTTATAAGTAGCTTTTAAAAGCTTGACCAAATTTGTATCTGTATACATCAAATCAGAAGCAAAACTCAGAAGAAGAGAAAAACTGATAGGTAAGCAGTTAAAATTAGTAATAAATATTGCTGAGTACTTATGCACAAGACACATTGTGAAGAAGCATTGTATTTTTTCAATTAATCTTTAAATACTCTATAATTATCTTTGCCATTTTGCAAATGATTTTAAAAAGACAAATAATTTGCCCAAGATCCACAATTAGCAAATAACTGAGAACCTGGTCTCTTAAGTTAATGTCCACAGATATTTCGAAAACATGGAAAAGGAAGTGATAAAGATTGCAGATCCCTGCTGGGCCATACAACTGCACCTCTCCTTTTGTGTGGGTCTGGCAGCGCTGTGGGAGTCCCCACACCTAAAGCCACTCCTGGGCAGGGATGGCCAAGGAGTCAGGTGTCTATCACAGAACTCCACCCTTTTAACTATTTTGACTGCGCCAATGTAGCCACACAATCCTCCCCTATTTATTTGGAGATTATAAGTATATATTTATAACCAAATGATTGTTTAAAAAAAAAAAGTTTAACCAAAAATGCAGGTAATGCATTTAGAAAATATTGCTATTATTATGTTCCCAAAAAGTAATAATAGTTTACAACCCTATAGTTTTGAGGGTAACTTTTCCCTAGGCCCACTGAAGTATGAGAAATTATCATATTCATTTTTGAACAGGTGGGAAAGTTATCTATTGTTAGTGACTGAGAGGTGGGAAAGTTATCTACTTGTTAGTGACTGAGGGCACATTCTCAGATGTTCCTTGTCCATTTGCATTTTCCCCATGGATTGCATGTTCCTATCCCTCCCTTATCCTATTCGGTTGCCTTTTCTAATTAATGTGTAGAAACTTAGGCTTTTCATCATACTAAGTTTTTTAGATTTGTCTCCAATCAAACCTTTCAATTTTTTCTCCCATGAATTCTGGATTCTAAAACTTATGTAGGCCTCATCTCAAATCTAACATTACTAAAATAGTCTCTATATTCTCTCCTAATTAATTTGGAGTTTTTTCTGACTTTACCTCTAGATCTTTAATCGATCTGGAATTTATAACTCAGTATCCCAACATCATTTACTTAATTACTCATTTTTTAAATGCCTCCTCCTTAGATAGCTAAGATGACACAGGTAAAAATCTTCAAAATTTTTAAACTTCACTAACAAGAAAAATTCCAAGCTTATTCAATGTTTACTAAGACAGTAAGTTGTTCCTTAAAAATTAATGTATTAGGACACCAGCAAAAAGTAAAATGTTTGAATTTTTTTAAACAGCAAAAATCTAAATTAAATCAATGATCTAACTAGATAAACCTGACCTTTTCCTTTTTTTTTTTTTTGCCAACATAAAAGGTAAAAGTAGAAATAACCAGTTTGAAATTTCAAAATTACTCAGTGAGTGAGAGCACAAACATTTATTTAGCACCAACTGACAAGTGCTCAGGATGCAACTGTAAACAAAATAAGTACCACCCCTGCTATCACGAAACTTGCAATCTAGCTTGCATGAAGCACCTAGAAAACAATGTATCTAAAGGACCAGAGAAATGTCTGTTCACACCAAGACAATCTAATAAAAAACATTCTGGTAAAACTTATGATACATTCAGTACCTTCCATTTCCAAAATACTATCTTATTTCCAATGTAACCTACTATCTTTCATAACCCATACCTAAAATATGTACTAGTCTCACTTTCTCAATTTATTGAAGTTTATAATTAGAACCTCAATATCAAAATAAATCTAATCACACAGTCCATACATCAGACCAAAGGAGTTTTGACAACCTAAGTGCCCCAGGACAGATGAATGGGTTAAGATAGGCATAGTATAGCTACACAATGGAATAATACTAACCTATGGAAAAAACCTCTTGCCATTTGCCACAACAAAGAGAACTGGAGGGGATAGTACTAAGCGAAATAAGTGAGAAGAAAAAAACAAATGCCAGCTAGTATCAATTATATACAGAATATAGAGAAATAAAACAAAGGGTCAGATAAAACCAAACCTGTAACAAACCCTAGAAATCTGAGTGTAGAACTGAGGCTAGCAGGAGCAGCAGGGAGCAAAGTGAAGGAAACACAATGGACTATGGGTAATAAAGGACTGTGGGTACCTTGGTGGTGAATGTGGTGCGGTAACATACTCTGAAGGGTGTGATCCTATACCTCTTCTGATCATACAGAGTTCTAAACAGAAAGGCTACTTCTTTAAAGGATTTATTGATTTTTAAATATTTCAATAAATCCTAGACACCTGGCAGTACTGTCTTACTTGGAAGCAAAAACTTCCGTGGCCCCTCAATAATAATGACTAACAAGCGGGACTCGTTATTGACAAGTCACAGAGGCAGCCTTGCGGCCACGCCCCCCTGCCCCCCCAATCCCAACCCACCGCCTCCTCCACCCACCCCACCTCGCCAGGACCAACCCTAAACTGGACAAAGCACCGCTCAGGGGACTCCGCCGCTGCGGCATGACCTTGGCCAAGAGTATCTCTCAGACGAGCCTCCGAGGAGGCTGGTACTGTGCCGGCCTCCATCCCAGGCCTGCGTTCGGCATCTTGGGGCACCAGGTTAGGGAGGCTAGAAGGAGATGCAACCCTAGACCCTAAGCTGCTCCCCGCGACTGCCCCACGCCGGTCCGGCCTGTCCGCGCTCCTCCACCACGCGCGCTACCTGCGATCTGGGAGACGAAGGCTTCCGCCACTAGAGACATGTCTGCTGGGCGGCCCCGCGCCCGCGGCTGCCGGCGATTCTCAGCTTCCTCCTGCGCAACCCCGGTGGTTCCGGGACCCTAATAGGATTGGACTTGGCTGAGACACTTGCAAAGCCCACTCCCACAGCCACGGCGGCGGCGACACAGACCCCAAGGTTACCGCCAGGCCTGGACAGGAACTTCCGGCGCAGCCGACAGCGGCGCACGAGCCCTTCCGCCGGCCCCGCCTCCGCCCTCCTCCCGGGCACGGGCCTCGGGCCTCGGGGCTCGGCTCCCAGCTGGGGCGCGCTGGGCGGAGGCTGAGGTGCTTCGCGACTGCAGGCTCTGGCCTAGAGGGCAAGCTGCGGCTTGTCTGACGGTTTTCGCATCCTTTCTTTATGCAGGATTTTGTAACCATGTAACACTTGTATGCGTTCTAAATACCAGTGTTTTTTTTTTTTAAAGATTTACTTATTTATGCATATAGAACTGGGGTACAGGCCAGAGGTGCAGGGGCGGTGAGAGGATTCACCAGTCAGAATGGGGAGCAGAACAGGCAGAATAACAGCATACACTGCTGAGGGGAGCAGGGGGCGAGACTGGAGAGGTCTGCCGCGCCAACCAGGCCTTTTTAAAGACGTGTACAACGTTTTATTTCTTTGCCACAACTCAATGGGATGTTTGTCACCGGCATTACGTTAGGAAAACGGTTTAAAGGTTTATTCTGCCAGCTTTGGGAGTCGCTCAGGTCCACATTCAAGCTTGGGTTGATTTCCTGTTCCACAACTCTGCTAAGTTGATTCGAACTCAGTGTTTAGTGTTTAACTTTACTTTATTCAGGCAAGCTTACCATGGGAAGGAGGGGTGAGCATGGCTGAGGTTGAGGTAGCTTGCCCTTCGACTCTCTTCATCCGCACTGGAGCTCATCTGGGGGCACAAGATACTTTAGTTTCGAGTACTCCTTCCCTTCAGGAGAAGGGGAGGAGAGCAAGAAAAGGAGACACTAAATCCTATAAGTAGCTTTTTTTTAAAGATTGATTTATTTATGCATACAGAACTGGTGCATAAGCCAGAAGTGCAGGAGCGGTGAGAGGATTTACCAGAGACAGGTTGGGGAGCAGAACAGGCCGACTGAGAAAGTACACTGCTGAGGGGCAGCGGACGGGTCAGGAGAGGTCTGCTGCACCATGTGGGTCACCTCCGGGGTGGGGATCGAACTCATGCTGAAGTGGCTTTAGCTTCTTAGTGCTGTGTTTTAACCCACTGCCGCACCTTAGAGGGCCCCTCATAAGTAGCCACTTGCCCTAATAATTTCTTGTTATAGGTATATACTTATATATACTACCTACATATACAATTAAAGAAAAAGCAGAATGTGTTACACAGGCACAAAGAAAAAGCAGTGATATGGACTTAGAGATCATTAAGTGGGCCAAAACTTCATCCAATAATGAGGAACAGGCTCGCAGAAATGGTGACTCATTTTCAATCACAGAATACATCAAAACGGATAGCTTACTAAGTTTTTGCAAAGGAAACTTGGTGTTCTAGGAATTAGCACCCATGACATTTAGGAAGCTTTGTCTCCTTTCCTTATGCTTCCATCTCTTTCGAAGCCTAAATTTACTGTTCGTGTGTCTGCTTCCTTAACTACTTTCGAAACAGTTGAGCACCAACTAAGCCAGATAATAAGTATTTTTTAACCTAATTTCCTTTGTATTTCGTACTGGGGTTGCCCTGTACCACCTGCAGAATTTCTATCAGCCTTAGCAAATAGGAAACTTCTTTAAGTTTAAATTTACCCCAAAATGTATGTGAACATAAACATAGCAGTGTTTTAGCATCTTCTCACTAGCTAAGATTCAGAGATGACAAGAGACTATGAGCACAAATTCATGGAGAAATTAGTTTTTCTTACTCCTGCTGAGGGAGTTAACACTGATAGTAAAGAGTATATACTACACCCAGTCTCATCATCATCACATGGGTGATAATGACCAAGAAAAATGAACTGGTGTTTTGGTGTCAACCAAAAGAAAAGTTTTCAGTTCCTATCTTTTCTGCACAGAGAAGAAGTATATATAACTGGTCAAAGTGAAGAAAATCAGTCATCTATTAGAGTTCTTTACCAGCTTTGGTTTGTCACCTTTAAAAAGCTAAAGATAAAATGTTTTGATTATTTTTTTGACACATGTTGGATTTTTAAGGATTTTTCCATATCACAGATCCTACGTGAGAACAATACTGAGAACTGGATGAGAAGGCAAAATCAAACAAATCCAAAGTCCAAAAATGAGAGTGACAAGAGTCAAGGACTGCATATACATACGAGACAAACAGGACAACACTAGAGACAACAGAGAATGTGCCCTGGACATATTGTTCAACAGCTATGGTCTAATGCATGGTATGTGGATGAACAGGGCTGCCTCAAAGGGCTTGGACAGGGACTGACATCCACCCAGTTCTAGCAAGTTTTTTAGAAAAAACAGGGATCTGCTGGGGGCACTGCTTTGCTCAACCCTTTCTTCATTGTAGTCAGGGTAACAGAATCATCAGCACCATATGGATTCACTTTTGCTCCCTGACTGACAGTTCCTTTGCTTCCCACACAAGCTAATTTAGGCTGGAAAGAATCTATAATGTGGGAGGTCTTTATTACCAAAAATTAAATCCAATAAAATGCAGATGTCCTGACGGTGCCCACAAACAAGCTGTCTTTGTAATAAATAGCCAACTGGAGAAAATATATTTATGCATCTGTATTAGAACAACTGGCAGTTTTAAAACTGAAGATCTGTTTAAGATCACCACAATTAAGGAAAATACAAGAAAACAAGCCACTGGAATTTTTAAGAATGAGGTTATAAAACAAAAGTGCTAGGGGATCCATATGTTACTAAAAGGATAATCACGCAATTACTTAAAATAAAATATTAATGAATGCCATTAACAGCCTATTGTTTGCCTTAATAAAATCACTTTTCTTGCAAAAATGTTCTGTCATAAGAATATTTTCTTTTCTCTAATCTAGATTTTGTATTACTATATTAAGTAGAAAATATACAGCTATCATGATGGATATAAACTTTATTAAGATTAAAATACTAAGACATTTTATCTGCATTTCATTTTTCTCTGACAGAAAGTTAATATTTTAAATGTAAATGTCTTCTTTTAATAAAGTGCCTGCAAAAGAAAATTTGGGGCTGGGAGTCCTTCAAAATTACACAATTTATTTGACAATCATATAGGCAATTCAGGCCTTTTATCAAGCTAGTTCCAGTCCCCTTCTCCAACCCTTGCCAATCAACACAATTAATTGTAGTTAATTCAGTTGTCAAGTACTGTTGATAGAGTTAAAAATACTAAGATAACCACATATGTCCAAAGAATTGTTTCTTTAGAAACAACTATGAATGATATAATATATGGGGTTCGCAAAAACATTTTTTAAGGATACAGAAATGTGGCAGCTCTTAGTTCTTATATCTTTCAACTCCTCTGTCCTCCATTTTGTTTAGGATGATCAGTTCAGGACAATTAAGTTCTTTTCTCACTTTTTAATCCTATCCCTTTGAACTTTAGACTTGTCCACACCATAAACATATTTGATCACACTTTGGGAAGTATCTACATTAGGGATTTTAGTTGTCCTAGGGTCTTCAATATTAACTCATTTTCAAATGAAAATTAAAAGATATCAAATGTTATATTTCCAAAATATTCTGCCATGTTGGGTCTGTGTGCTGCTTCACTTTCAGAGCTCTACATTACAATTGTGAGCTGAGTCTTATAACGATTGAGGATGTAATCCACTTATGGGTGACAAATGTCTTATCTGCAATTACAAGAACTGCATTGATTGGGACTTTTCTACTGCAGGTCATAAAAACAGTTAAGCCTAACTTGAGCAAGTTTACATGTATTGACTCATAGGAACAGAAGAGATACCAGTGTGACTGAGAGAATAGAATAACTAGATCTGAGAATCATACCTCCATTCTTAGCTCTGTGGCATTCTCCACCTCCCACCTCCCATCTCCATTCAACTTCATTCTTTAGCTAAAGACTCACCCTCTCCCAGGTGGCAGGAAAAATAACTGTCAGCATCACCAACTTGACAAGTTCCTACCTTGGCAACCCCAACTTCCACATATGAGTCCCAGAAAAGAATGACAATTACCTGGAGGTTCTCAACTCTGGATTACATAGTATACATATACCATGAATTTATGTATTATGTTCAATTTAATCCAGTACCACAAAACTCATTCTAGCCTTCCCCTTTTCCCTATTTGTAGCTTCTTTTTCTGACAGTGAAGGCCTGGATCTCATTACCCGGAATGTATTTTCTTATTTGTTCAATCATAGATACACATAAAGTAGTTTCAGAATTGCAAACCCATATCCCCAAGAGAAACAACAGTGTTTCTGTGCAGGATTTTTTGCTTATAGTTTATAGTTAAAAAAAAAACTAATTTTTCAAGATTAGTTAGTTATTTTCTTCCCCACCCACTTCAGTGTGATTGTTATTTATTTAATCAACTTAAATTCATTTATTACTCCTCATATTCCATGTGAGTTTACCCCAAGTCCTGGCTGATTTTTAAGTATGTATTTTGGAGGGAAGCATGTAAAGAGTTAGCATGGTTCTAAAAGTGAAAACAATATAAAAAGACAAACACGGAGAACCTCAGCCCCTCCCCCCATTCCTGCTGGACGTTCTTTCTACCTCATTTCCATCCTCTCCCTACAGGTAACCACTCCCATCATTTCTCGTTTGTCTTTTCTGCATTTCTTTTACACAAATGAGCAAGTAGATGTTTACTTTCTCAAGTCCTTTTTGCACAAGGCAGATTATCTTCTTGTCTTTCTTTTAGCACAGTTGCCAGATGTCATCCAGGATATTCTTGCATGTTTCTTTTCCACATGAACTTAAGTATTAACTTATATCGATAGCTCCATTGGAAAAAAAGCTTGTCTGTATTTTTATAGGAATTGTTTTAAAGCTATGAAATGACTCAGTGAGATCTGTCTTATTTATAATTGACTCATCTTATCCAAGACTTTCCATTTGCTCAAGTCTACTATTTTGGCTTTCAGGAATGTTTTAAACTTTTCACATCCAGGTTTTGCAAAGTTCTTGTTTGTTGCTTCTTGAGTGTTTTTCGTCTTCTTTATTGCCACAAAAGTGGGGTTGTTACTACCTTTAAAGACTATAACTGGGTATTGTTTGTATATTTACATGGAAAGGGGTGCACATTGAGGAAAGATAAGTGTCTTCTCAATGCACAAATAAAAAATATTCTCGAGACATTCTGAGATGCAAAACTAGAAAAGATAGTAGTGTTTGACTTTTTTTAAACCCATATATGTGTGACCTTTGAAACCAGGAGATTTATTGTGGTCTCAACAGAAGAAAGGTTTTAAAGACAAACAGCAAAATGATGCCTAGGTTTTGGAGAATGCCCAGGTTAGGACAGAGAGAGCAGCATCAGAATGAGAGAAGTCACAAGGCTAAAGAAGAATACAGACCCAAAGAAATAAAGTGGGGTTCCACGGCAAATACCAGAGGAAAGGAAGGCAGGCATAAAGAAGATAGGAAGCAAAGAAAACACAGCTCTGTGTTTGAATCAGAGTATCTGGATACCAGTCGTTGACTAGCAAGGCTAATTCCAAACCCTACATACTGATAGGAAAGAGATTTGTAATATGCTACCAGCTAGGTTAGAACTTGCTCAGAACTTGAGCAAATAAATTTAGGGTTTAAATTGGATGGAGTACCATGATGGAGACACTAATATAAAAGGCTATATTTATACACTTATGTCTAGACTATAGTGCCATTAGCACATAAAAAAAATGAATTTTCATTAATATTGGTAATGACATAATTATCATCTCCTTTAATTTACTACAAAATATCATGCAAGAGCTTTCTTTCTGTATATATAACTTCTATTTAAAAGAAGTCTACATGTTGGGCCCTCCCTGGTGGCACAGTGGGGTAAAGCACAGCACTAAGAAGCTAAAGCCACTTCAGCATGAGTTGCATCCCCGCCCCGGAGGTGACCCGCATGTTGCAGCAGACCTCTCCTGACCCACCCGCTGCTCCCCTCAGCAGTGTACTTCATCAGTCCACCTGTTCTGCTCCCCACTTTGTCTCAGTGAATTCTCTCACTGCCTCTGCACCTCTGGCCTGTACCCCAGTTCTGCATGTATAAATAAGTAAACCTTAAAAAAAAAAGAAGAAGAAGAAGAAGTCTACATCTCAATGAGTAGAATTATAATAAATCCCTCTCTCTCTACTATCTGGCTTGTATGGTCACTATTTCTTCTAAGTCATTTGTTAAGAAAAGCACTTTTTCCTTTGTGGTTCAAACTTTATGCTGTCCAGAAAAAAAAGACAAAGGAAGAATATTACTATATATGACATTCCTCCCACCCACCCCCATTTTGAGAAAGCTATAATTTTTGTCTATGGGGAAAATGCCTCTCTAAGTTAATATATTTATTGGGTAATTACTATGTGATTGCTGCCTTAGATCCTTTAGAAATACAGGACCTGTTTTAACAAAACAAAATCACCCTTGATCTTCTATTCTTTATTCCTACCAACCTCTTTCTTGCAATCCTCCCCTATAACACTGTCCCTTCCCCCAGGACTCAAAGTTTCTTACCTGGTGGTTAGATGGTAGAAATAATATCATACACCAAAATGGTTAGAGTTATGCCATTTGCCAAAAAATAATGCCAAAAATTGTCAGAGAAATGATGGGTTACACTGGGTTTAGTTTGGAATATTTTGGTGACTGATTTTTGTGACTGTAGTAGCTTTGCAGGTGGCTCCTGTTTTTCTTATATTTTATTTGGAGTAAAGATGATATACCAAGGCGATTTTGTATTATATTCACACTTAATGTTTGACCTGCTTGTGCAAAAGCAGGTAGAGACTCACAGATGAAAATGTTCTAGAGCTTATGGTGAAAAGAGGTACTGGATCTAAAACGACATCTTCAATGTACCAGTGACACAAGATCATTTTCATCAAGGGTCTAGATAACACAATTTTTAAGTATAGTTTACTGAAGTTTTAATTTTTAAAGTAAGTTGACTATATAGTCTTGTCATTCATGTAGTTTCTTTCTTGAGGGCATTTTAGAATAGCAACTAGATGGCTCCCTTAAGGCAAGGCCCTTTCTAGCCCAGCTTTACATCCCAGGAAGGCGTGCACACTATATGGATTCAATAAATATTTGTTGGTTGGTTGTTCCACTATGTCAGTGTTAGAGTCTAAGACACATCAATAATTTCCCTAGGGTTAATAAAAGTAATTGTAAGCAGTTGGACACTCTGATGTACCACAGGCTGGCTAAATATAGCAATAATAGCTACCACATTCACTAAAATAACAGTTAAACTGCTTTACACAATTTGGGATTAAAAACTCATTAAATAATAATACAATTCTTTCCAACCAAACTGACCTACCCATTATTCCAAGACAGGAATGAAATATTTCTACTCCCAGGTTACTGATGACTCCATTTACCTTCCTGACGATACTGTATCATTCCTCTTCGATCTTGGTAGCGTCTCTCAAGTCCCATCTGGAAAAACCTTCTTAAACCCTGTTTCTGGGTTATCACTCACATCCAGTGCACATTATCTTTTTTTTTCTTTTTATTTTTTTAATTTTAACTCTCTTGCCCATCTTCCCAGCTTGATTGAAATGAATCTTTTAAGGTTTTTAGAATCTCTCTTCCTCAGGGCAAAATGGCAAAGTAAAAGTCACTGCATAACACAATGTTGTTGATGATGATTAAAGAATAGGCACCAAATAAGTCATGGGATCACAGGTTGTTAGAGCTGGAAGGAAATTTCAGGGTTTCATTGTGAATTTGCCCCTAAATTGTATAATCAGCTAATTGGAGATCCCCAACTAGGAATCACCAGACAACTGCAGAAACGAGGTCCTCTGATGGTGAACCAGGTCAAATAACTGATCTAACCCTAGTTCCTTATTTTGAAAATGAAACACAGTTCTAAGGAAATGAAACTATCTTTCCAAGGTCACATAATCAGTTAATAATAGATGTAAACACACAGTTTACTGATCCCTACCTTAAAAGTTCTTGCTTGTTGACAAAGTATTTGGAGATTGATACCTTAGCTGCATTAACTAGATAGAGAACATACATACTTGATAACCTTCCCTTTCTACTTTAATAATGATATTTTGAGCTTAAAATCTTTTGGATAATTGAACTAGACAGTGACTGAATAAAAATTGCCCTTGGGTTAACCAAAATAACTTTGCACATAAAAATATTTTTCATGGTTATCATCATTAAAATTCTACTGCAAATGGAGTAAAGTTGAAGCAAGTTTCCAGAATTAAACTGTTTCCACTACTCTATCCTTATTACCAAATCTCACTAGGGAAAGGATGCTATGAATTACTAAATCATCCAAAATATCCCTACATGTAGGTATGTTTTCCTTGATGCTGTGAAATTACCATGTTTCTTTCTGTTTTCAACATCCTAGATAGAATCCAATCATTTTAAAATATAAGATGCTGGACCTCCCTGGTGGCCTAGAGGTTAAGTCTCAGTGCTATCCACACTGGAGACTGAGTTCAATCCCCCACCAGGGAGCTGAACCACATGGTGCAGCAGACCTCTCCTATCTCACCTGCTGCTCCCCTCAGCAATGTATTTCAGTGAATCCACCTGTTCTACAGCTCATTCTGTCTCTGGCAAATCCTCACCCCCTGCGTTCTTTTCTATACCCCAGTTCCTCCATGAAAAAATAAATTAAATATAGGATGCTTTAAAAGAGGGGTATGCTATAGCACTCAAAAAGAAAGTGTATTAAGTAATTGAGCAGAGTTTACTTCCATTGCTTCCTCTGGAAACTATAGCAATGGTACAAAGTCAGTGTCAAAGTTAAAAACTACTCATCTCATGTGGTACATATAAACAATGGAATATTACTCAGCAACCAAAAAAAATAATAAACACATGCTTTTTGCAGCATCATGGATGGAGCTGGAAAAGATCATGCTTAGTAAAATAAACCAGAAAGAAAAAGAAAAGTACTGATGGTTTCACTCATAGCAAGAGTATAAAGGTGAGAAAATAATAATAATAATGAACAACTATATACCAGACATTTTACGGGGTAGAGTGGGGTATGAGGTCAAAAACAGTGGGGGGAAGGAAATGCACTGGACTATGGTGATGGCACACCGGTGATTTGGTGATGGGAAGCCCATGAGGATTACAACTGAGATGGAAAAATGCACAAAATGATGTAAAAATAACCTATTATATTATTTTTAAAAAAGTACTCATCTCAGATCTATGCTTATTAGCAATTTGAGATAACTCTCTTAATAAGAAAAAATACAATTTAATAGGAGAATTAGCTTCTTGCTCTTTCTCCTATCTTTTAAACTAATGAAAAAAGAAATATGAATTTTTCTTTTCAGATAATTTATTCAGTTTTGCTATTGTTATATCTCCAGGGATTAGATTTACATCTTGAAAAAAATAACATGGTGCACAAATGTGCATACCCTACTCAGCCACATATCATAGATACTGTATAATAACATCTGGGAATATTAAACTTTGCCTTTACTGGCAACCCAATTGGCATCTTTAATTTATAGTGCAGATGTTTTATACTGATGTGTTTTGGAACTATTTGAAGTATTCTCAAGACAATATTCTGAGGTTTCTGCAGTGGTCCACTTTAGTCTTTTGAAGTTCTCCATACAATAGGATACATACATAGCTTTTCCAAACATGCTTTGTTGGTACCAAAAAAAAAAAAAGAAAGAAAGAACAATTCAAGCTGGCATTATAAAAGCTTCCCTAATTCCTTTTTGGCACTGGTTTGGCAGTTGGTGAGCTTTCTGGTACCTGTCTGGTAAAAGTGTTCCTGTTTCCTGCCTGCCTTGTAGAATATAAATCATTTTAAAGCTTTGTGTTTGTGAAACACTCATACTTCTAAAGCGCAGATATAAATTTTTAATTTTATCTTTGAGCATGTCATGTTTTGACTGTACATTAGCAGAGGGTGATGTTCCACAACAGCAGTTACTGCCTGTGTGTGTGGAGATGGCTGAGGGCCGAGGCATGGTGATGTGTGCTTCAGAGTGTTCCTCCTGACACTATCCTTTCCCACAAAGCTTCAGTCAATTCTCATGGTGCTTGCTCATGTTTCTACCACTGACCTTTCAACCTGAACAGTCTGGCTTTGCTTAAAAGGCACCGCCTTAAAAGATGACAAAAGTAACTCTTAAGCTGTGAAAAAATAAACTGATTACCAGACGGGGGGGTGGGAAAGGAGAGGACAGAGGAGAGGAGGTGATAAGATATTGGCACTGGAGCGTTGGTGGAGGGCAAGTGAAGCATGTGCACATCCAGAGGAGTGAAATTGTACTCCCAAAACTAAATTGTTATATAGCTTTTGGCAAATTGGTAACATTTTAGAAAAAAAAGAAAATAAAAGGAGCTATCTTAGCCATCTTGTGTTTGTGGCCTATTCCTGTGTCATATACTTAAAATTAATGGTCGAATAGAGGAATGAGTAAATGGACAAAAATCTGATAAAACTGAATGGTACGATTTAAGTGGTGGAACTTATGTGGTCACTCTCAAATTCTTTCCATTCCTCTGAGAGTTTTCATAACTGTTGGAAAAAAATATTGCCTTGAATATTTTCCATGATTTCCTTCATTGTAACTTCTCTCTCCTAACGGGCAGGTAAGTACATCGAGGAAGTTATCTCTTCCGTGTGTCTTCATTTACAGATAGGGAAAGTGAATCCTGAAGTTACTGAGTGGATTTCATTAAGACCAAATGGGAAGTTGAAGGTATATTTGACTCCTACTTAGTTTCTCCCATGCATGACTCACCCCAAGAGGATCCATAAAAGATTTCTGGAAAACCTCGACAACCCAAAAAATGAAAATTTTGAGTGACTGCTCAAATGTATGTTTTCTAAGGATAAAATGCATAACCTTCAAAATATTCTCAAGTAGTATATAACTCAAACAAGCTTACTATGTCTTTAGAAAGTTATTAGGGCACATTTTATATTCACTCCATTCCATTGGAGGTATAGCATTTTACCAAAAATCTGTGTTAAATTGATAATATAAGCTGATTAGTGATAATGATATTCAAGGAAGCTTTTTGTAGTTCTAAGACAGTAGAAGTATTTATTATATATAATTTCACATTGTAATTCTTGTTAAGCTGTCCCTTTTGGGATAATGTTCTGAAAACATTGTTTTTCTTTTTATTTTCTACTGCTTGATGTTCACAGATCACTGAGTTGTTTAGCAAAATCCATTCAACTTTTCAATCCATAATTTATAGTAAAAAAAGTTTTTAAAGATTTACATCCTTCAATCAAGCTATAAATTGTCTTGTCTTTGAGTGTGGGGTAATGGGCTGCCTTTGAGCATAGAGTTAAGCGCCTATGCTTTACCCTAACCTTCTCCTTACCACCAGTTAGAGGAAAGCTGTCTTCTTAAGGGTTCCGTTGTTTGTTTGTTTGCCTACAAATTAAATACATTCTGAAGTATGACACAAGGCTTTGTCAGTATCAAGTGATTAATATTTTAAAAGTAACTTGTAGAGGGTGAGACTATAATTTAAGTATATGACATTATAATTGGTCAAATTGAAGAGAAAATACAAGTTTATATATCAAGAGACCCAAGATACTGTAAATTATTAAATAAATCAAAGATTTGGCAGAGATTATTCTAACACGGTGAAGGGGGTTTGTTATTCCTCACCTCATGTGAGCATTGTCCCAGAGTGTCTCTCCCATCTGCCTGCGCCTTACTTTGCCATTCTTCAGTTTTTCAACTTAGCCAACGTCTACTCTCATGTCCTAAAGGCCACATTTGCCAAGTAAGTATTTCAAACACTTATAAACTGTCTGCAACAGGTTCCTCCTAGAAGCTCCCATGGCTAACTTGAATAGATAGGTCTACCTAGCTAAAGCAGAGCTGTCTGTAAATCTGCTTGGGTTGTCAAAAGAAAGAGAAGAATTGCACAGGAAGTAAAAGAGTCAATGAGACAAATTAAAGGAAATAAAGTATTCTGGTGTGGATTGAACTGACAAGCTTAAGGATAAGATGATAAAGACCTCTAATCACTTCAAAAAGTCTATAAAACTGTGTAAGTACAAGGACTAGCAAACGTTAATAATAAACCTCATCCTGTTACATAAGAGACAAAATGAACTGCCAAAACTTCAGAAAGGTCAGCTCTATCATATATTGTATCTGTATTGAATGCTCATACTGAAACTAATTGGAAGTTTAATGAAAAATTTGCTTTTCTAGGAAAGAATGATCTTTTTAGAATGATCTTTTTAGTCAGATGATTTAAAATATGGCAGGCTGTTAGCACTCTGTAATTGCCATGAGAACATGCCTGGGCTATTCTGTTGTAGGATGAGACACTAGGAGAGGATAAGCAGGCCCACGAAGGTCATCCTAATCAGCAAACTAGTTGGTCCTAGCCAAACCAAAGAAAAAAAAAATTAGCCAGCCAGTTCAACCAAGATCAGCAGTCACTCAGCTAACCCACAGCTCAGTCTCTCCTTAGAAAATATCCCTGTTGGGAGCAAGGGCAAAATGGAGAGACAGTGAGAAGGCTAGTGAAACACACTGTGCTGAAGACCCCAAACCAGGGATCAATTCCAATATCACAAAAAGAGAGAAAACTAGGAGGTACTATGTGCATTCTGAAGTGATGCAATTTTTAATCACTTTTTAAATTTGTATCTTTTCATAATTGAGGTAGCATTGGTATACAACATTGTATCTGATTTGGGGATACAGGTTCACACCAAAGCATCTATAATCTAGACCAATGGCCCCCTCCCCACTTGGTTCCCATCCACCACTTTTCCCCTCTGGAAGTATCAATTCCACAGTGAGTTTTCCAGGGTTTACTTTTATTTTTAGTTTAGTTGTAGCTGTTTCTTTGTTTTGTTTCTTTATATTCCATATTTGAGGGAAATTATCCAGTATACATCTCTTTCCCTTCACTTTATTTTGCTTAGTGTAATCTCCTCCAGCTCAATCTATGGTGTTGAAAATGACAAGATTTCATCTTTCTTTTTAAACGAGTAGTATTCTAATGTGTATGTGCATACATACATATACATACACATGCATGCATACATACATATATATATATATATATATATATACATACATATATATATATATATATATATTCTTAAACCATTCATCAGTCCTTGGGCACTTAGCTTGCTTCCACAACTTGGCTATTGTCAATAATACACCACCACTTATGAAGGAAACTTCCCAAGATAGAAACAGCTCTGACTAAGCACCCAGATCCAACTACTGATTTAGAAGAAATACAGGGGACCAAAAACATATTAAACAATTACAGAGGCATGCAACCAGAAAAATCCAGATTATGGAAAACTCTGTGGGACAAATTATTCAATTTCTTAAACAAGTAAAGAGTAAAGAAGCAGTGAGAAGAAATCTATAGACTACATGGCAGTGTCTAGTTTCTACACAAGTCAAGAGTTAAAGAAAACACACAGACACACACTTATGAGACAATCAGGGAAAATTTAACAAAGACTAGGTATTTAACAGTTTTAAGAAATTCCTAGGGATATTTTTAAATGTTATATTGGTATTAACAGTTACTTTTTTTAAGTGCCAATAAAAATATATGCTGAAATATTTAAAGATAAAAAGATAAGATATTTGGGTTTGCTCCAAAATAATTCAGTTGGCCTGGGAGAGTGGATGGGACTATAAATAAAACAATTATCTACATGAATTGGTCTCTGCTAAGCTAGTGGATGGGTATATGTGGGTTCATTGTACTATTCTCTCTGCCTTTGTGTGTGCTTAAATGTATCTATTTTTTAAAAAATGCTAAAGGTAGAAGAGTACCATCTACATCCAACATATGGTAGGAAAGCATCCATGGCTTCTGCTCGTTCTCTTGACAATTAACCTTACTACTGCAAAAAGCTCTTTTCCCTTTTCAGACACTTATTCCTCTGGAGATCACAAATGCATTATTAATGTAAATTTCCCCCTCGGCTAGAGAGTGGCTCCAGCCAACTTAAGAATGAAATGAGAGTCCAGTATAGTTGCAAAAGCTTAAGGTGTGCCTGCAGGCCTTACTAGGTGTCTTAGTATATGTAGTTACTGAATCACTATCCTTTTTAATTAGCCAATTTTTAAATTATTAAAATAAAGCACATTCCTGATAAAAAAAATTTTCAAAGAGTACTGAAGTTGGGGGAAAAAGTGAAAGGAAAAGTATTTCCCTTCAATACCCAATCTGACTCCCAGAGGTGTGGAATTTATTAATATATGCTTGAGTATACTTTTATAAACACTAAGTGCATAATGTATGTGTGTGTGTGTGTGTGTGTGTGTGTGTTTGGAAAAACTATTCTTTAAGCAACATTTTATTAAACACAAGAACAATCTGACTTATGGTTAATTTTATTGTAAACAATCATTAATGAATATATAATTCATTTTTATTTTGCAGCAACACTGTACATTCACAAAGCTATAAATTTATACAGTTTAATCATAACCTTATTGGCATGCAATTTTCCATATCATTCTGATTGTTATTTATATTTTATTTTTGTTGATCATTTGAAAATATAACTGAATATTTCATGGTAATATAAAGAAGATACATTAAAGTGAGAACAAATAATGACTTACTTATCTTTGTTTCGTTAAATCCTTCAAATTGAAAATGTTCAGATACATTTTCTTTTGAGGCTATTATGGTGCTGTCTTTCATCAACCAACAAATACGAACTTATAGTGAATGAAAAGAAAAGAATGTCATCAGCCTGAATTAGGGGTAAAAATGATTACGTTAGAGATGTGGGATACATATTCAAAATATTTTAAACTTGTGAGAGTAGCTTTTTAAAATTACCTTTTTATAATGTTTAACCTTTCTTTATGTGGTAAGATTTGCAGTAACAAAAAAAAATTTTACTCCATAAAAACAACCTGCTAATTTTCCACACAACTATGTCATTATTGCATTTAAGAGAACTCTCCATTGAACATTTACTGTAAGTCCATTTTTTAATTCTTTTCTACTATCTCAAGATTCAGGATTTCAGGCTTGAGTTATCCATTAGTATGTTATTTTTGTGATATAGACCCTGCTAGCATGTGCTCATTTCACTTGTGCTCTTCCAAAGATTACTGGTTTTCAAATTAGTAAAAATGAAAGAGCCATTTTTTTACTTTAGTTATATGCAGCACTAACTTCAGGAGTGTGTCCCACCTGCATGATGCAGGTTCGAAGTAATGCTCTGCTAGCACTATATTGAAATTCATAATATCATTTTTGCATCCTTGTGTTTGGTAAGTGAAGTCCAAAGAAACAACACCCTCCCTGGTGGTGCAGCGGGAAGGTACCGCCCTCCTGCTAAATCCACTTCAGCATGAATTCTATCTCCACCCTTCCCGGAGGTGACCCACATGGCACCGCAGACCTCTCCTGACCTGCCCACTGCTCCCCTCAGCAGTGTGCTTCATCAATCAGCCTGTTCTGCTCCCCACTCAGTCTCTGGTGAATCCTCTCACTGCCCCTGCACCTCTGGCCTGTACCCCAGTTCTATATGCATAAATAAATCAATCTTTAAAAAAAAAAAAAGAAACAACAGATGCTACCTTGCAGATTCTTGTGCCCCCATGGTTCCTTGTACCCCTTTGCACAGAGCCTCCCCAGGCTGTGTGAGCACAGAATTTCAGTGACCACAGCATGGGTGTGCAGCAGGACTTAAGGCAACCCAGAGAAGAGCATTTTATGGAAACTGTTCATGTTCCTAGAGTGTTCATGGAATGTACATGTGCCAAGAAGTGAAAAAACAAAAGTAGAGGTAGGGTTTTTTTTGTTGTGGTTTTTTTTTTTTTTTTGCAGGCATTCCATTGTTCTAGTAAGAGCAAAATGCCTACATGGGTACAAGTTACAAAATACAAATTGTGTATATTCAGCAGTTTTGCATACAAATTAAATGTTTTATTTGCATGTAAGATTGGTATTTCACACTGGAAAAATGAATGGTAAAAATCATGCCAGTAATTTAAATGTTTAGCTTTCTTCCCTTGGAGCAGCATTAAATCACAAATTTAAAAAACACTGCCAAAAGAGAGGTTGTGGGAGAAAAGAAAAAACTGTATATTCTACTACCTTGAAGTTTTGAACAAGGGCCCCATATTTTCATTTTGCACTGGGCCTCACATATTCTTTAACCAGTCCTGCTTATGTGGTTTTTTGTTGGGGAATCCTCATACAGGAAGCATCTGTCTTCCATTTTGAAGTCATTACTTCACTTTCACTGAGATTTCTGGTTGGAAAAAGGACATCTTTATTTTGGTCAATGGGCAGAACTGGCCAGCAGAAGTAGCAGAAGGAATGGTCACATGACCTGAAAACTAGTAAAGTAAAATACTTATGCTCTTATATTAATAGATTGATTTTTTGGTTTTGTGGGTTTTTTTTTTTTTCTTGGTTGTGGTTTACAGCTATGGATTTTTCACACTGAACATCAGTTGTCAAATAAAGATTATTTCCTTCATTATTGTTTTACACAAACACAAAACTTCCCAGTGCTGTGAATTTTCTTTTCTCTTAAAACTACTAGAAATGACCTTAGACCAACCAAAAGGTGTATTAATTCTTATTATGCTTTTTCTGTCATTATCTGAACTGTCTTCAGATTATTTCAACAAATAGTTATTGAGAGCCGATTGTATATGAATCTCTGGGTGGGGCACTGGGATTTTAAGAAAAAGAGAAAAAAGCCTTTGGCCTCAGGGATTTAGATCTAAAGGTCTTCCTGGGGGAAATGAGTAAGGCCAAATGGGAGGGTGAATGATCCAGTGGTGAGGAGGGTCCTTTTGGTTTTCTTTTTTCCCAGACTAACCAATGGACATTATTTTTCATGGTACATCAATCATTCCCTAAAAGCAAGTTAGGCATATTAAGTTAACTTAAAGTACCACAAGGTAAATTATATTATGTTGCAAGAAATGGCAAGAAGGGGTTGAAACAGACTCATTTTGGAAGGGAAAATGCTCCTTTGGAAAAAAAAAAAAAAGCCATTGTCCTTGTAAGCTGAAATTTCAGTTTCTTTGGAAAACCTAAGAAAAGTTGTTTAAGAAAATCCTACCAACATAAAACTACTGGAGTCCCAAGTCTGTGATTCTGACAATGATCAGAATCTGCTCAAGTTTTGACAGGTTGTTGTTATTTTGAGCCCATTCACCTACAACTCCCTAAGGTCTTTGTTTCCAACACTCACTCACTCTTTATTCTCAGCACCTACTTAAGTATCTAATATCAGGCTCTTGAGAGTTGCACTGATGAATTGTAAAAATGCTCCTGAAGATAATTTAACATATACTTTAAATGAGTCACTTGATGTTAGAAGACAGTAATCCTTAGGTACTTGTCTACATGAAATGCTAATATAGTCTTTACCCCAAGGGCCTCCAAGTTACATTATATGTTATCTCTTAGTCTTTCCTTCTTCTTTGAAGTAGTACTCCTGAATTTTAGCTGGGTCACCTGGGTATAAAGGCATTTTCCAGTTTCCTTAGCTGCTAGGTACAGCTATATGACTTATTTTTTTCTTGTGATACAAACAAGATAATTGTATATAATCTCTCCTGTTGGCAGGAATGTAAATGTGGCAGCTGGAGCTTTGACAACCACTTTGGATCATGAATGGAACATCCAGAGAGTAAAACAGAAAGACAGGACAAGTCTGAATCCCTGATGATTTTAAAGACTATCTAATTCTAGATTTGCACATGAAGAGAAATAAGGTTCCATCTTGTTAAAGTCACTGTTATTTTGGGTCTCTGTTGCTTGCTGCAGCTCTAATCCTAATTGATAAATTTTCTTATATATTCCAGGTTCAGGAGTTTATCTGACAAGAAAACTTGTCAATACTTAAAGCATCCTTGTTTTTCTCTTCAAAAGTACTGCTTCTCCTAAAAATTCCTTAAGGAAAGTTGTGTTCCTTAATTAGTTCCAATTAATTCATCTTAGTTATAATTCATCTTAGATTTAAACAGCATAGCAGTTATAAATTTTAAAATAATAGCTACAGATATTAGTTATTGGTTTTTTGTCAGTCACACATATTATTCTACCTACTCTAGTTTGTTTTCTGATCTTGTTACAGAGAAGCCCAGAGTAAACTGGGCCGCCTGTCTGTGGGGCCTCACCCACGTGCTCACAACTCAGTTAGACTGCAGGTACACACAAAAGGGTCAATAATGGGTTTATTTACAAAAGGGGAAAGGAATAGGAAACAACCCAGGGAAAGAGAGCAGGATACAAAGTAACTGGAATACCTTATGGCTAGGCTGACTGAACACACCAAGTCAAACGGTCCGGAGAGCTATTTCCGGAGCGAGAGAGCTAGAGATGTAATCACGCCTATTTATCCACCCAATGTCCCAGAATTCCTGTATGCTCCACCCTTGGGTCCTCGCAGTTCTCTCCCTGGTACTGCTGGGAGTTGTAGTTTCCAATCACTGGAGTAGGGGGTGGAGTCCAGAAAGCTGGAGTAGGGGGGTGGAGTCCACAAGACTCTGCAGAGTTCCTTTAGGACATCCTTCCCCTTAACAATCTTACCCATTTACCAGCCTCCACAATTCAACATTCAATGCAAAAACTTTTTTTGAAAAGGTGTATTTATTTATGTATACAGAACTGGGGTATAGGCCAAAGGTGCAGTGGCAGTGAGAGGATTCACCAGAGACAGAGTGGGGAGTAGAACAGGCAGATTGACAAGTACATGACTGAGGGAAGCACGGGCAGGTCAGGAGAGGTCTGCTGTGCCCTGTGGGTCCAACTTGTGCTGAAATGCCTGTGGCTAGGCTCGCTTCATAGAGCTGTGCTTTTAATTCATTGTGCCACCAGGGAAGACCCAGCAAAATCTTTTTTTAAAAGAACAGGGCTTCAAGGCATCAAGCCCGGAACAAATCTAACAGAAGCACCATTTTCTTCCTAAGTGGCAGTGGGGAGAGCATTTTCTGTAGCAGCCACTGAAGTTGTTACTGGAATGGGGGAGTAGGGAGAGGCCAAAGTTATAGGTCAGAAGTCAACTGATGTGCTCCAATCCAAAGAACAAGGTGAGGACTCAAAGGACACACAAACTAGATGTAAAATATAGAGTCATCAACAGAGAAAATCTCAGCAGGATCCAGGAGACCCTGATTGCTTCTAGAGAGCAATTTAGGATTTAGCCCAACAGCTGAGTAAGCATCAAAGGATCTCTTTGCCTGGTTTCCTGAAGACACAAATGAGAGAAGTTCTGACAGCTTTAAAATTAAAAATAAGGACTAAGATCATGATCAAATTACTACAAATATGAGATGGACAGATTAGCCTGTTCAGGTAACAAACTTTATAAGAAATTGCTAATTGTGATTAAGATGAATGAAAATTAATGTCCATAGATAACTGCATAAAAATAAAAATTGTATTTGTTGAATGTAATCATAATTCTATAACAGATTTAACTCTTTAATTTGAATTTTGGGGAATCTCATGGAAAGGGATAGCATTAATACCAAATGATAGTGATCCATTTAAGGGATCCTGTCTTTTTAAAATTGTTTCATTTCCTATCAAAGAACTATTTCCATCATGTAAATCCTGACACAATCAACAAACAAAATTCATTTTGACTAAGATTTCTAAAAAATAGCAATAATACTAGAAGTTGAATTAGTAATTTAGATGAGGGCTTCCCTGCAGGTGCAAGAGGCTAAGTACTATGTAGCTCTAGCCCCAACCACTGAGGCATGAGTCCAATTCCCCCGCCAGGGTGCTGACCCACATGGTGCAGCAGACCTCTCCTGTCTCCCCTGGTGGTCCCCTCAGCAGTGATTTCAGATGGATCTGCCTGTTCTGCTCCTTACTCTGTCTCTAGTAAATCCTCTTACCACCACCCCACCCCCCAAACCTCTGGCTTATACCCCATCTCTTGTCCACATAAATAAAAATAAATCTTGAAATAAATAAAAATTAATCTTTACATAAATAAAAATTAATCTTTTAAAAAAATTTAGATGAGCAGTTCCTAATCTTAGAATATACTGGTTTGAATAACTGGATATTTTAATTCCTAAAAAAAAATTTTTTTAAATATATATATGTCAAAATATATCAGCCAGTGGCAATAGATATCCAGACTTTGGTGAGAAAACTAACGTAATAGATTGCCCCTAAATTCCAGTGAACCTGAAGGTAGAGGCTGACACACAGGAGCAAGTAAGTACACAGTGGCCTGATGATATCCCTCAGGAAGGAAAAAATAAAACTACTCTCCTTACTGCAGTCTCCTCAGGCACTGCCCACAAGACACTGAAAAGAAAGGGAATCTTCTGGTGCAATCCCTTCAGGTCAGATTCTAATGCTGAGAACGCATGGGGAAGAGTATGTATGTATCTCAAGGGCCAAAGGGAAGCTCTCCAGTACAGCTGCACTTTTCCATTCTCCTGGAGTCTGTCTGTGTGAAGACCCAATTACTTAAATAACGTGGAACCTCTTTTCTAGAATTAGTCCTTAAACAGATGAATACACTGAGCCACAGCAAACTGAATCATGGAATCGAGAGTCTAAATTCTAATTCAACTTCTGCCAGTAAGTGGCTGTGTGATGCTAGAGAGAGAAAGTTTTCTATATTTAGGCTTTCTTGTGAATCTGTTCTTCACTATAGAATGAAAGAACCGTGAAATACGCATTATATGATTATACATCGAACACCTCTTTTTCTATAATGGTATTATCCAATAAAGTCATCCCAGAAGTTCCCATGGTTCTCCTACTCATTTCTTCAAAATCTCCCTCCTTCTGTGACTCCCATCTTCCTCTCCCACCTCTCTCTTATTGTTTGTATTCTTTCCCATTGGGCTTCATCTAATACCGAAGCCTGCCTTGTGTTTTACTGTAAATATTGTTGTATTTTAACTCCATGTACATTATATCTATTGTTAAACTCTAACAGAATGATCCTTCGAGTTTAAGGTGAGTCCCCCCCCTGGCACCTTTGATAAACCTGACAGTAGAACAACTTGCTCACAACACAATATTGTATAAATACATAACGAAAAAAAACCCTCCTCACCATTAGTATATGACAGAAGCAATAGTGTCAGAAGACACATTATTCAAAAAACAACTGAATCTATAGAGTTGTGAATATTATATAACGATGATAATGATAAAAGATGAATGATAACACATATGTTTTAATATTATTAAGTAAGTAAAGAGTTTTTTCTATGCTAGGTACCATACTAAATACTTCACATTTATAATTCCTTACCAATTACTATTAGGTTTTTATTAGGTGTCATTACTATCCTCACTTTGTAGAAGGGAAACAGGTGACCAAGTTTGTAAATTTCACTCAATTCCAAACCTAACATCATAGCCTATGTACTACAGTATAATTGAATTTCATCAAGAGCACATGATTCAAACTCTCTGACCAGTAATCACACTAAGGAAATATTTTTTTAATTCAAAAGAAAGGCAATGCCATCCTGGAGACAAATGGCGGTGACGGTTGCACAACAGTGTAAATGTACTTGATGTCACTACTATACACTTAAAAACTATTGAAATGATACATTTTGTGTTATGTATATTTACCACAATAAAATTTGTAAAGAATTCAACAAGAAGAAAACAGTATTTCAAACTAAAAAAGTAATTTTATAACATTTTATTTTAAGTGTCCGTTTTATAAAAGTAATGTCAAAATTAAATATAAATATATATTTCCCATTTTGTTTTCATGTATAAAACTATATATTCAAGTTGACTAAAAACTTTTTTCTTATAAGGGAGATGGAATTTTTCTTAACTTTGATATTGCTATATATTTGAGCATGGCAATTTTCAACCAAAAATCAATAGCTATCTAAATGAATATTTAATGAAGAGAAAAACAAAGATAGCTTTGGATATGAAGTGACTCAGAAATTTTGCCATCCACTGAGGATTATCTGAGAGGTTATTACAGCAAATTGAGAAATGTACTAAAGGAAGACAATGACTTAAGAAAAATTAAATTAGTGAGTGAAAAAAATGAAGGCAACACCAAATACACAAAGATGTTGTATGCTATTTTATTCCTATTTGCAAATTTAATAGGAAGTAACCAAAATTCCCAAGGAAAATGAAAAAAAAAAACTAACATTATGTTTCCATTTGAGAGAATATTATATAGCCATTAAAAATTTAAAGTACAGGGCCCTCCCTAGTGGCGTAGCGGGTTAAAGCACTGCATTGAGAAGCTAAAGCCACTTCCACATGAGTTCGATTCCCGCCTGCCCCGGAGGTGACCACATGGCGTGGCCGACCTCTCCTGACCCGCCCGCTGCTCCCCTCAGCAGTGTACTTCATAGATCTGCCTGTTCTGCTCCCCTCTCTGTCTCTGGTGAAGCCTCTCAACGCCCCTGAGCCTCTGGCCTGTACCCCAGTTCTGTATGTACAAATAAATAAATCTTTAAAAAAAAAAAATTTAAAGTACAAAGATTTTTGTCACAACATGGAAATCTTTATGGCTTAACATTAAATGGAAATAAGAGATGAGAAGTTTATTCAAGTTATAATTACCAATGACATAAATATATGTGTGCAATAGATATATGTAGATTGGGGAAAAAATTGCAAAAATAAAGCCATAGCTTGGTTGAATGAGATGATTTTTTCCCCTCTATTGTCCAAATTTTCTGTAATGCCAATTCATTGTAATGGTAATTATTTTTTATTGTGGAACAAATTACCCCCAAATTTAGAGGTTTTAGACAGTATTTATTTATTTTCTCACCATTTTTGTGGCTTAGGAATCTAGGCTCAGCTTTACCATGTGCCTCAACCTCAAGGACAGCTATCAGCTCAAAGCTTGATCAGGAAGATTCACTTCCAAATGCATTCAAGTGGTTGTTGACCGGATTCAGTTCTTCTCAGACTTGCATTGAGAGGCCCACCTCAAAGCCATCAGTTTCATATCATGGGCTTGTCCAGAAGACAGCTCAAGCATGGCAGCTGGTTTTCGTCCATGCAAACACAGGAGGGCAAGCACAACAGAGCCAGTCTTTGTAACCTTGCTTAAGAACAAAAACCCATCACTTTTGCCATATGTGATGGTTGGAAGGAAGTCACTGAGTATTGCCCACACTTGAGGAATTGGGGATCATTGAGACCACCTTAACTGCTGCCTGCCATCATTGTTGAAATAAAATATGGCATAAGAACTCTTCTTTCCTTTTTTTTTTTTTTTAAAGATTTATTTATTTGTACATACAGAACTGGGGTACAGGCCAGAGGCTCAGGGGCGGTGAGAGGCTTCACCAGAGACAGAGCGGGGAGCAGAACAGGCAGATGGACGAGGTACACTGCTGAGGGGAGCAGTGGGCGGGTCAGGAGAGGTCTGCCTCGCCATGTGGTCTCCTCCGGGGCAGGCGGGATTTGAACTCATGCGGAAGTGGCCTTAGCTTCTCAGTGCAGTGCTTCAACCCGCTGCGCCACCAGGGAGGGCCTCTTCTTTCCTTTTTACCGTCCAGCAGAATCTAAATCCAGCCCATGGCCCATTACTCTTTGAGAATAAGATTCAGCAACTTCCTTTAATTCAAGTATCAGTAAGAACAAACAAAAGCATCTTTAAAAATTGAAACATCTATGTTTCTAGGCAGGTGGAGCAACCTTTTGGGACTATTCCTAAAAGGGATGGAGTCAGGTGGGTGACTAGGAGGGTGGAATGTAGAAACAGTTTACAGTGAGTGCCTAAGAATGGGAGAGAATCTCCCCCTTCTACCCCAAGATCTAAGGGATTTTTTTTAGAATCTTTGACACACAAATATCTTTGAATCTTCTGACTTAGAAATGACTCCTTATATTATGTTGTGGGTTTTTTTTTTTATGATTTATTTATTTGTGCATACAGAACTGGGTGGGGTACAGGCCAGAGTTACAGGGATGGTGAGAGTTTTCACCAGAGACAGAGTGGGGAGCAGAACAGGCCGACTGATGAAGTACACTGCTGAGGGAGCAGTGGGCGGGTCAGGAGAGGTCTGCCTCGCCATGTGGATCTCCTCTAGGGCAGGCGGGGATCGAACTCCTGAGGGAGGGCCCACTCTATATTATGTATTTTTAAAAGGTCAGGAGTAGAATAAGTAGGTAATGGGGGAAAGTCAAGCCCAATCTGGTGGCTTGTCACAGGTACACAGTGTTTACTATAAAATGTATGTACATCTATCTCACAGATGGTGATATACCTTTCCATTTGAGAGGCACTGGAAATCCCTGAATGGCCAAAGACACAAGCAAGAGAAAAATGACAGGTGGGAGGAAGAAGAGCAAAGAAAGATGACTTCTCAGCTAATGATTAGAAAGGGGAGGAGAGATGCATTGACTAAGCAGTAATAGTAAGTATATAATTATGTCTCAGATGCCGGTAAAAGCCACTCTTCAAAACCTGGCTTTGCCAGCACAGTATGTAGTAGGGTCTTCACACTTAAAGCAAGAAGTTGCGATATGATCTCTTGGAAAGGGAAGACTTATCCCACTTTCCAGGCTAGTTCAGCCTAGAATGATACATACTTAAACTCTTCCCTGCACATACCTGTAGGAAAGTAGTCATTCACTTGAATTTACTGTTTGAAACATGAAATATATCCTCTCACCACACCCCAGGACTCAAAGTTCACTCTTAGCTGAGTCTGTGATTGCCTTAAGTCTAGAAATTCTCCATTAGCTCTGCCAGGCTTGCTTGGAGTTTATAATTCACAAATAGTTGTTCCCAATCCTCAAACCAAATGAAAAATTCCTCCAGCTGAGAAGAGCTTTTACTTTAGTCTGCTAAAAAAGAGAGATGGTTTGCCTTTTTTGTTGTTGTGTTGTTTTTAAGAGGATTTTATTCAGCCCAGAGTAGGCAAAAATATGTTCTAATTCTAATTCCTGAAACCTGTGAATCTGTTAGGTTATAGAGCAGAAGAGAATTCAGGGTGTAGATGGAATTAACACTAAAATAGTCAACTAGCCATAAAATAAAGAAATTTTCCTGGATATCAAGACTCCTCAAAAGTGAAAACTCGAAACATAGAAGATTCAATGTTAGAATAATATAATTTGAGATAGACTTACCCGGTTCTTGTAGGTTTTGAAGATCTCCAATCAAGACATGCAATGCCTCTAGAAGCTGAAAAAGTCAGGAAATGTATTTCCCCCCTGAAGCCTCTAGGAAGGAACATAGCCTTACCAAGACCTTGGTTTTAGTCCAGGGAGATCCCCATTTGACTTCTGACATCCAGATCTAGAAGAACAAATTTAGATTTTTCTAAATTGCTCAGTTTGTGATATTTTGCCAGCACAGTTATAGAAAAGCAATATAATCTATAAGTCAAAGAAATTGCTATAGTATAGCTTACCTAGTCACAATTAGATTGAGTGGTTGTTTTGCTAGGAGGGGTTGTGTAGAAATATAAGGGTTTTTTGGAGTCTGGGTTATAAGACAACTGTGAAAGTGTCTAAACCAGGCATTGCAATCATTAGAAGTAATCAGAGAAATAGCAATCTTAACTTTCTCATTGACTTTTAACACTGAGTTGTAACAGTAATGTTCATCCACTACAGAAATTGATTTCAGTTAGTGAAGAAATTGGAAAATATAAGCTTGCATATTTCAATCGAAATGAACGGAAAAATAAAGACATTTCACTTCTACCGATACTCTGAGAACATAAAGACTATTCTCAGCTTTAAATCCGAGAATTTAGAGTCATTTTGGCCAAAAAAAAAAGTTATTTCATTGCCATTTAAGTCAAAGAGACTTGGCTTTTCAAATTGTGTCCTTCATGGGATAAATTAGATGAAATCCCATTAATCTGTCCTATAAAGGTAAAGAGCAAATTTCATCCTCCTGGGATGGGAACACGTGGTTCCAAATATATTAGTCATTTTAAAGCTGAGGTTGTGGTATGGTAAACTCGTAAATGTAAAGAGATGCATGCCTCTTACTTGAAAATTCCATGGGATTTGCTTTCCCACCTGCCTTCAAGAGACTATGAGTACAGACTGCCAGATGAACATGGGTTGTTAAGAGGTAGATTCTTCCGATGGAGCACTTGCTAAGCTTCCATTAACACTTTGGGGAATTTTGTGCAACTATCAATGGGAGAATATATCCCTAAGACTCTATTTTTAATTTTTTTTTTCAATTAACAAGTATGTTTAGTCAATCCCCAGCAGAATTTGTTGGTAAGATTGCTGGCTTCCTAATGCAAGTTTCTTTTAGTTAGCCCAGCTAATGCTGATGAGTTGTTTTCACTTGATGATGCACTGTTAGATATATCCAGTGTCTACCTAAATGCATTTGTGAATTAAACCTTGTCTGGGAAGGTTTGCTCATTCAATCTAGGGATTAGAAATTATATTGACCCCAGGAGCAAGACTTGCTATATTTAGTCTGGGATCAGTGCCAAACATGCACAACCAGACCAAGGAATTGGGGATGGGGTGGGGAAACTGGACATCATTTTTACTCTAGTATCTTATAAAACCTCAAGATTAGTGATTATGCTACATTATTTGAAAGATACATTTTCCAAGTTTCAAATTATTTAAAAGTTTTTGTTTAGAGCCTCTTTTTCAGGTCAGTAATGTTCAGTGCTTGAAATGAAAACAAGGAACTACAAAGGGAAAGAATCAGTCTTTAGAAACAACAATATTTTTATTCTCATTCTGCAATGAGGAAACCAATCCACAAAAAGGCTAATTAAATAAACTACAAAAAGGCACAATCTAATTAGTAGCCGGATGAGTATTCTAGCCCATACCCATGTAACTCCAGATCCCATACACTTGTCTCTTCATTGTGAACTGTATCTTGATGTGAGAAAAAAAAGGAGTAGGTATGTTTCATTTCAGTTGGAGAAATGAGACCATTATAGGAATGGAATGAGTTCAGAATCTCCCAAGAAAACCTGAATAATACCTTCTGATTCAAGCTTCCATTCCTTTTTTAGACAATAATTTTCTTCCTCTCCTGTCTTTCCTTCCTAATAAAAGCACGAATGAAATTAAACATTAAAACTCCAGTAGGAAAAAATCTCCAGGAGGGCACAGCTTGTCATTTATCTTTGTATCTCGGTGCCTTGTATATTACCTGGGCCAAATTAGGTGCTTGTCACTGACTGTCATAGAAAGAAAGGATGAATTAATAAACCAGTGAAGATTGTTCTATTTATAATGTATATTGGATCTGCTGTTTCACTTTCAAATGTTGGAAAGTATTTTGTTATTATTTTAAGCCAGTGGTTTTGAATATTTTAAATGTTCTAAATCTCTGAAGTGTGTTATTAAGGAATGGTTCCAGACTTAAAACTGTTTTTTCTCTCTCTCACTTTATACAGCCACATATATGTATTTAGTACTGGTTTTTATTGTGCTTCCAAAATGATTTGTAACACTTTATATTCATAGCTATAAACATTCTGAACTCTCAAGGTACAATCTCAATGAGGGTTTTTTAAAATTTCATTAATTAAAAATAACATCTCTAGAACTGCCACATGATCCAGAAATTACACTTCTGGGTATTTACCTGAAGAACTTAGAGACAATAATTCAAAAAGAAATATTCACCCATATATTTATTGCAGCAGTATTTACAATAGCCAAGGGAAACAACCCAAGTCCCCAAGGATGGAAGAAATGGTCCAGGGCATAGGGATTAAGTCTCAGCACTATCATTGCTATGACCTGAATTCCATCTCTATCCCCCGAGGAGCTGACCCATAGGGCACAGCAAACCTCACCTGTCTTCCCCACTGCTCCCCTCAGTACTGTATTTCAGTTAATCTACCTGTTCTGCTCCTCACTCTGTCTCTAGTGAATCCTCTCAGCCCCTGCACTTCTGGTCTACACCCCAGTTCTTGTATGCATAAATAAATAAAAATAAATCTTAAAACACACACACATAAAATCTTGTCATTTGTGACAACATAGATTGACCTAGAAGGACCATGCTAAGCTGAAATAAGTCAGAAGGAAAAGGCAAATACCATGTGATTCCATTCTTTTGTGGAATATAAAGGGGGGGAAATCAATCTAGCAAACAAAGAAAAATAAACCCTTAAAGACTGACAACAGAGTGGTTACCAGAGGGGAGAAAATGGGGTGGGGATGCTTGCTAGATTGTCACTGGATATTTATTGGTGGGAGGGGTATGAAAAATACAGTTGCTGGGGGAGAAACTATAACTATATACCAGAAGCCTATACAATGTTGTAAACTAATGTTATCTCAATGAAAAGAAAAATATATGTAAATAAAAATAAAGTTTCAAATTTAAAAAAATAAAATAAGATCTCTGGAAATAAGAGCAATCATAGGTCTCTGCAAAATCTATGTATCTTTTGGGCAGAGTTTATATATTGTTCAAAGTAATGTAAAACAGTTTTTAAAAATTGCGTAGATAAATTCAGGGGGCGGGGAAGTAGATAATATATAAAAATCTGGCTGTAGTTGAAACAGTGATTATAGCTATAGCTACATAATTAAGGACAGCAGTCAAAGCTTTTCATAAGTAACATGTAATGATGCTTGAAAATTCCTCTCAAAGTATACACCTAATGTTTTCCACACTAGCTTTTTTTGCCAGGACAAAGTATAACATCATTAGTGTCTTTCTAGCAAAAAGCAAACAAATTTTGGGATTTTTCTTATATAACATTCTTGAAAATACTTTGTTCCCAAGTTAATTAAGAAGTTATAATTAAAAATTAAATTTATTACCTCAGTAAAATGACCATTTCCAGAACGTTATTTCTAGCCAAAGCGAGACATTTCTTCTGAAAGGCTTTACCATTTGCATCCTTGAGTATGGATAATTTTTTCATAATACTACCTTTGGAGGGTATATTGGTAAAACAAAAATGTTAATACACACAGGTCATACAGGACGTGTGTTTGGATTGATTATGTGTTCTAATAGCCCAAAATCTAAATGAAGAGGTTTTTTAATAAGAAGGTAATAGGACTATAAAGATCTTTGTATAACAGAAAGTACATGGAGAGTTATGTTGTAATGTGAATAAGACTAATTGATCATCTTATTGGAGAAACACTTATCTCAAGATGAAAAATGGCTACATTGTTGTTTGACATTTGGATTGTCAATGGCTTGACCAGAAGAAACCTTAGTCAAACACTCCAGAGACATGAGCAGTTCAAGAGAGCAGTTGTTTGCCAAAGGTCACTGATAGAATAATAAGGGTTTTCTTCACACTCTACAGAAAATCATCTGATGCTGTTTATATCCCAGTGAAGGGAAAGTACAGTGATAGTGGAAAATCATGACTTGTTTTGTTTTTTACATAATGCTATTCATGTAAAATCAATATGACAGGAAAATCCTCAAAATTTCTCCATAATAGAATCACTATTCAGCATACTTAGGATGTAATCTGTACTTGGTCATCTGATGGATAGCAAAAGTAAAATACTGGATTGAGAAACACTGAATAAGCTGAGAAAATGTCCAAGTAGAATCACTACATATCTAGCTTGAAAATCTCAAATTTAAAATACATATTTGGCTTTTACATTTCCATAATAAGAAAAGATTTTAGGTAGGCTTTAGGTATTTTTGAAAAGAAAAAGTCCCCGCAGGCCTCTCTTCACTACCATGGATTTTCAGAAAGAAGAGTTGATGAATATGCTTAGTCATTCCATGCACCTTTGCTAATTTCGGCATTTCCTGTCCCCTGAAGCTTCTCACATTAAGACTTTTAATTTTTAAAATTGTTTGGGATGTTGATACAACATTAGCAAGTACCATACAACTGAATTATTTAACAAAGAGCTGATAACAATGACCGGTGGACACCAAGCACTTCTAACCTTGGACTTCTCATTCTTCATCAAGAAAATATTTCACAAAACTATCATTTCTAACCTAAAAATGCTACCCCAAGGGAGATATAAAACTTAGGACTGTATCTGGAGAATTAAAAATTTCCTTACTTGGGCCCTCCCTGGTGGTGCAACAGGTTAAAGCACAACACTATGATGCCATCCACAGTCACTGCAGCACAAGTTTGATCCCCAGCCAGGGAGAAGACCCATATGGTGCAGCAGACCTCTCCTGTCTTGTGCTGCTCTCCTCAGCAGTGTCGTTCAGTCAGTCCGCCTGTTCTACACCCTACTCTGTCTCTGGTGAATCCTCTTATACTCCCCCACCTCTGGCCTGTACCTCAGTTCACCTATGCATAAATAAATAAAAGAATTTTTTTTCTAAGTAAAAAATAAAAAGAACAGTACAATTTGGGTAGAGACAACCAAAATCATGGTGAGATTCAAATTCTCACTAGCACTTCATCCACTATGCTTGAGCCATCCCTATATCACTTAAAGAGCAGGGAAGAAACTTAAAAACATCTCACCTGTCCTCTTCAATCAACGATCCATGCTTGTAACTCAGAGAAAATGGATGGATCCAGAAATATACTTCCCTCAACAGCAACCAGTTGCATGAGCTCAATAAAATTAACCTTTTGCAAATATTATTTTTACAAGATTTTCTGCAATTGAAATAATTTTTTTTTAAGATTTGTTTATTTATGCATACAGAACTGGAGCATAGGCCAGAGGTGCAGGGACAGTGAGAGGATTCACCAGAGACAGAGTGGCAAGCAGAACATGCAGACTGATAAAGTACACTGCTGAGGGGAGTAGTGGTCAGGTCATGCCAGGATCAAACTCATGCTGAGGCGGCTAAGACTAGCTTCATGCTTCATAGTTCTGCACTTTAACCTGTTGCACCACAGGGAGGGCCCTGAAATATTTCTTATAGCCAAAGGTTGCCATAATCTCATAGCTTCTTATGATCTATATATGAACAAGAATTATAGGATCCTCTGCCACTACACAAACAAACCTGAGTTTTAGAACCAACTGTCTTTGGAAAGATGAAAAATTAGCTGACACAGAAGTGTGAAGTACCAAGCTGAGCTGCTGTCTACAGAAAGATGGTAACATCCAATCTTCCGTCTGATTTTGGGGAGGTAGCTTCATCCTAATCAAACCATTCCAGTGCTCGAGCAGTTTTATCATTGCCCCTTCAACCCAGTAAACATTAGTTTAAAACTCTGGTGAGCCAGAACTCTGGTAAAGGGCCCTGTCCACCAGGATGAGTTTTGTCACTAACCTCTGGAATGTTCCTCCTTACTCTTTAAGAACTTAGAAATCCATGTAAGTAATTCCAAAAGTGACTCTCTTTCCCTCTTTCTTTTGCCCCCTACTTTTTTAAGGTTTAGAATAATCACATCACTTAATAACAAAGTCCTCAATGAGGGACATTGTATTAAGAATAAGACATGAAAAAAAAAAAAAAAGAATAAGACATGAATGAAAAATGATGTAAAAAATACATACTATTTTAAAATATATATATATTTTTAAGATTTATTTATTCATACAGAACTAGGGTACAGGCCAGAGATGCAGAGGGTGAGAGGACTCACCAGTAACAGAATGGGGAGCAGAACAGTCAGATCGATGAAGTACACACTGAGGGGTGCAGCGAGTGGGTCAGGAGAGGTCTGCCACACCATGTGGATCTCCTCCGGGGCAGGTGAGGATCCAACTCAGGTGGAATTGGCTTAAGCTTCTTAGTGCAGTGCTTTAACCCACTGCGCCACCAGGGAGGGCCCTAAAATATCTATTATTTTAGAAAAAATAATAAAGGCATGTTTAAATTTGCTTCAAATTATCATGCAGCAAAATCAGGGACAAGTCCTGAATCAATCATTTCCTAGCTATGTGATACTCAGAAAAATTTTTAACTTCTCCTAGTCTATTTTTTTTAATCTGTAAAATGGAGGTAATACCTGCTTCACTGACATGCTATAAGGATTATATATATATATATATACATATATATATGTATGTATACACATATATAATGAGAATGTCAGTTAAGAGATGTCAATTCTTTTTAACAAAAATTCAAATTTACTTATATAGAAACTTGTCAGTGAAATTAGAATTCTTTTATCATTAATGTATTTAGTGGTAAATTATCTCTTCAGTTTAGTTAACTTTATATTTTAGAAGACATTTCATATTATTTCAAATAATGTTCATTTGGTGCATGCAAAATTTCCACAGTGATTTTTTAGTTCTGTTGCTGGACATATAGTGTCCAATTTTTCAATATTATCATAAATAACATTGAGTGGGAGAGAAAACTTTGCGCACAAGAGTTTTCTCTGCTTTGTTAATTGTTAAAGGCACAGATTTAGAAACAGTAGGACTAGATCAAAGAGTATAGCACATTTTTACGTCTTTGATCTGTTTTTGTTGGATTTAAGTGCAAAGAAAAAAGCTGTTAGGAGGTAGGGGTTAAAAGAGGTCAGAAAATAGAGACTTACAGGATGGGAAAAGGAATATTTCAGGAAGAAAAAATTCTGAAAAAATAAACAGAAACAAGCACAAATACTTAATATGGATTTAAAAAAAATACAAGGAAATTAATCTAAGTTAGAAGGGCTTGGGAGCAGTAGCAGGGAATTAGGTAGGATGAGTTAAGTACATTCTTATTAGAGGTAGTCCTTGAGGGCGAATGTTTAAGTTTGCTATGGAATGCCTAGAGCCCAGGGTAGCAGCACAAATGAGAGAAAGGGGGAGATGGTACATGAAGAATCCCTGGCAACATGACTAAGACTGAAATGGATAGGAAGGACACTGGATCGTGGAAAAATTGTTATAATCAAAGCTTCCTGTGTAGTAACAAAGGAGAGGAATATTGAAAGAGGGCCCAAGAACTTGAAGATAAAAATAAATGGACTTAGAATGAGGTTCGTACAAGAATGAAAAAGATTGCATTCCCCAAGAGCTCTCACCCAATGACTGAAAGTGAAAAGTAGTGTTACAGGGTAGCCTATAACCCACTGTCTGTGGGTCCTCCCTGGCACTCTTAAAATGTAATGGTTCTGCAGGCACACACAAAAAGGGTAATGGATTTATTTATAAAAGGGGAAATGAAAAGGAAACAACCCAGGGAAAGAGAGAGGGATACAAAGTAACTGGAATATCTTTTTTTTTTTTTAAAGATTTATTTATTTGTGCATACAGAACTGGGGTACAGGCCAGAGGCTCAGGGGCGGTGAGAAGCTTCACCAGAGACAGAGTGGGGAGCAGAACAGGCAGATCTACGAAGTACACTGCTGAGGGAAGCAGCGGGCGGGTCAGGAGAGGTCTGGCTCGCCATGTGGTCTCCTCCGGGCAGGAGGCAGGCGGGAATCGAACTCTTGCGGAAGTGGCTTCAGATTCTCAGTGCTGTGCTTTAACCCGCTGCACCACCAGGGAGGGCCGTAACTGGAATATCTTATCAGCTCGGCTAACTTGGAGTTCTAGTAACCAAACTAAACGCAGTCACACAGTCTCAGAGCCTTTACTCCAGAGAGTGAGAGCTGTTACCTCTCCAGAATGACAGTTGAAAAACACTGCTCTCTATTTATGCCCCAAAGTCCCAGAATGCCTGCTTGGCTCCGCCCATGGGTCCTCACAGTTCTCTCCTTGGTACTGCTAGGAGTTGTAGTTTTCCAGTCACAGGAGTAGGGAGTGGAATCCAGAAAGCTGGAGTAAAGGGTGGAGTCTACAAAATTCTGCAGAGTTCCTTTAGGACATCTTTCCTCTTAACAATTAGTGTCACTAAAGTGACAGCAGTCAGGCAACTGGGGAGAGGAATCAATTTACTAGAAAGGTCTATTGGCAGGGAATATTGATTTTAAGTTGAGAATAGGATATACAACAGGAAAAGCCAAATATAGGCAGGTAAAACCTTTACATTCTTCAGCACTTTGTGGTTTAAGTTGGATGCACATAAAACAAGGAGTTCATCTTGCCACTTAGGTATTTTACCAGAATAGAGAAGTAAAATTATATGATGTTTAAATTCTGAGCTCCTGACACGCTCAAATCAGCTAAGCCTTGGACCAACACAGTGAGTAATCCTGACTGATAAACATATGACTTCCCAGGACCAAGACATGCATCTGAATTTCTTGAGAATTATGCCACATTTTCTAGTTCTCCATCAAATATGTCATGAAACCTCAGAACAAGAGGTAGTGACATTAGAGTTATTTCATTGAGGTAGATATAAAACTAGCAATGTTAATATAATGTAGTGTAACCTATTTTATTTGGAGGGTCACTGACATTTTATTCATGAACTGACTGTTTACTTCAGAAATTATCTATTGTTGTAAATATGTCACAAAGACCCTGAAACTTAAAAACTTTTGAAGTGTGAATAGCATAACAGTGAAAATCTGGCAGGCTTCACACCTGCAAAAACTTAAGGATGGACTCCAATCTCCATACCAACAGTCAGAATTCTGGATTTATCTTTTAACTATAGAAAATTCCACAAAAAGAATCTAATAATCCCCTGGGTCATCCAGAACCACTGAATACAAACTCTGTATTCTAAATATAGTCCTCGGCATTTTTCCTTAGAGGAATACTAGTCACATATGTGGACCATATGTTGCAGTCTAATATCTCCCCAATCAACAAGGCATTTGCTCGGATTTTTCACAGGATCCCTGAGGAGTCAGAAATAGACAGCAGGAGAATCCAGTTCGAAGTAATCATCTTAGATTGAATTAAATATAGTCAAATATGTAATGGTACCAAGATCTGCTAGGAGAATTGGGGTGTATTATGTGTTCCTGAATTTACAGTTGTATCTACTTTTAATTATCCCTTCTAAAATGATGGGGGAATTCTTTCATTAAAATATTTTTGTAAATCGAGAATCGTAAATAAAATCAGCAATGTCAAGGGACAGTCACACTATGTACTCACATTATCTTTGAGCTAAGTCAGGAATGCACCAGAATAACTCATTGCCAGGACCGCTCATGGCCCAAGGGCCATCAACATAACCGATCTGCTGAGCATTCTCAGCCTGCAGAGGAGCACAACTCTGGAAATTGCTGTACATGAGTCACCCTAAAGTCTTGTTTCAGAAGTGATCAAGCCAGAAGTGAGTTAGACATATCCATTTCCCAGAAGGCTTCAGGCACCCAACTCCAAAACCTCCTAGAAAGTGCCCTAGCCAAACATCTCCTACTGTCTCTAGATCTGTGGGACTAGATGAAGAAGCAGAAGGGAGGGAGAGAGAGGCCCTCCCTGGTAGCATAACAGGTTAAAGCACAGCACTACGGAGCTCTCCACAGCCACTGTAGCACCAGTTCAGTCCCCACCAGGGAGGTGACCACATGGCACAGCAGACCTCTCCTGACCTGCCCGCTGCTCCCCTCAGCAGAATATTTCAGTCTATCTGCCTGTTCTGCTCCCCACTCTGTCTCTGGTGAATCCCCTCACCTCCTGCACGCCAGAACTTCTATGCATAAATAAATAAATCTTTAAAAAAAAAGAAAAAAGAAAAAAGAAGGGAGGGAGAGAGGAAAAGGAGCAAAAGAGGGAGCACTCATCTAGTACCAGAAATTACCTTGATTCTTTCATTTATTTATTTATTTTTTAAAGATTTATTTATTTATTCATACAGAACTGGAGTACAGGCCAGAGATGCAGAGGGTGAAAGGATTCACCAGAGACAGAGTGGGGAGCAGAACAGGCAGATTGAGGAAGTACACTGCTGAGGGGAGCAGTGGGGGGTCCAGGAGGGGTCTGCCACGTCATGTGGATCTCCTCTGGGGCAGGCGGGAATCAAACTCATGCAGAAGTGGCTTTAGCTTTGCAGTGCTGTGCTTTAACCTGCTGCGCCACCAGGGAGGGCCCACCTTGATTCTTTTAAATTGATAAAAGTTCACAGAATTTTATACACACACACACACATATTCTTTTCCATAACATGTTCATTGCAATTAAAATAAGATTTTGCAGTACATTACCCTGTAATGAATGTAGCCTTTGCGTATTCTTGAAACCTAAAATTAAAAGAAAATGAGCAAGTAAATGTGTTGATTAATGCATCTTTCTACTATCTTTTAAGCAGAATAATGAACATTTTAAAGCAAAATAATATGTGAAAATAAATACACTGAGTATTTATAATACTGAACCTGATATTCCAAACACCACTAATGAATTAACAGTGCAAACCCATTCCTAACACAGAGACAGTAAGACATGGAAAGACTGACTTGCTACAAACAGAGTAAGTTGGTATCTAAAACTGCTGGCAGACCAGGTGACAGTGGTTGTCATCCTGTTTGTCAAGCGTTTCAAGGTGGTATCCAATTTGCTTAAAAGATGAATCCTTTTATCTATATTTTGTTGTGTGTCTAATAACCCTTTATTAAAGGAACATTGCACGCTAATGTAGATTTCAGACAGGCATCATTGTAAAAAAGTTTTCATCACTTAAAATCCAAATCTCTTTTTTCACTGTATAATTCTAGAATAATAAAGAAAATCATCAGAGTTAAGTCATAGTCACCTCAAAAAAATGCTCACACTATCTCTGAGGTAAGTCAGAGATGCACCAGAATAGCTCATTGACAGTAGGACCTCTCAAAATTCAATTCTTTCCTTCACAGTACAAATTAACCCCTTTTATGCCATTTGCCCACCCCACATCCCCTCTGGTAACCACTAATTTGGTCTTTTAGTCTAAAAGTTTATTTTGGTTTTATGTAGTTCCCGGGATTGCTTGGTCTCTCTATATTTTAAAGCAAGCTTGTGTTCCCAAGGTCGGTAGTTTCCTTCAGGGATGGTATCTTCCAGATTCAGAATGCCTCTCAGGCCCTCCGTTAAGGACAGGGAAAGGTGGGTGAAGCTGACTTTCCTGTCTCCCTGCCAAACCTGTCAGAGCCAATTTAAGACAGCCCTCCAGAGCTTCCTCACCCCTGTTTCTCTTGTTCCTGGATTAACTCATAACGAGGATTGTAGCAAAGGTAGGCTTGACAGCCAACCTCCAAACCCCTTCACAACAGTCTTCACACCAGGTATAAACCTCTCCCACATTGAATCAGAGATGGTCTCTATGATTAGCAGAACGTGCCAGAGTGACCATTTCGAGGGCAAATCATAAAGGCATCAGCTACAGACCTTGGTTTCTTGGATTGCTCGTTGGGAAGGGAACAGTAGTTACATCATGAGGACACCTAAGCAGCTACCTAAGCAGCCCCACCTGGAGAGATGACCCACCCACCCACTGTGAGCCAACCATGGTGGGAGCCGCTCCCCAGGTTGGCCAGTGTCAGGCTGCTGCCAGTCTAGCTCACACCTGGCTATAACCTACCAAAAGATGGAGCAAGAACTCCCTGCCAGGCCACTGAAGTCCTGACACACAGAAACCAAAGGGTTTCATAAATGATTGATGTTACTTTGAGCCACTGTTTTGGGGTGATTTATTACACCACAATGGATAACCAAATAGAGGAGGTTAATACATAAGCTCTCTTGAGAGGCATTTATACTTTAACCAAATTCTTTCTAAAGAAAAAATGGCGTGACAGGCAGGGTGTGCGTGAGGAGGGAGGGGAGTCACTGGTGGTCACTCTATCATAAGCAAACCCTCCTTCCTTTGCTCCACCTCCCTTCTTTCTATTGTGGGAAAATAAAATGGCAATTTAGGCATCAAGTTATATTTTCTCCATCAGGCCTGGACAGAAATATTCTTGACTGTAACATGGTTTTTCTTTCTCATTCCTGGTTTCAAGATACACAGAGAGATAGTGAGTATATAAATTCTCTAGTTATCCTGGTTCTTCTCTGACTGTACCTGAGTGGCCAGTGCAGGATCTCTGTGCCTCAGTTTTTCCAAGAATTAAATGGATGGCTAATGCAGATTTAGTGTTTACTATATATCTAAAACTTATCTTATATACTTTTTGTACATTATACATTTATTTAATCCTACAGCATTCCTATGAGGTGGAAACCATTAAGGAAACTGGAACATAGAAAAGACCAAATAACTTGCCCAAAGTCAAACAGTACTGCAGCCAGCTTGAACCCAGGCCTCTGATTTCTAAGCCCATACTTGGAATTGGTTTGAGGAATCACCAAGGCCCTTTCTAGCCCAAACAGTAGGGATTCTGTACTATGAGCACCTCTTCATCCACTCTCTGTTTCATGCCACAACTCTATCTGCGTGCACCCTCCACCTTTATCTGGGTGTATGGGGACCATCAGCCAACGAGGTGTTCAGGAAGTTGGAGAGAGCCCCATATCTGCCCTGGCCACATGAGTCTCACCTCTTCTTTCATCAGCATGCTGCTCTCTTAAAATGTTCAGTTGTGTATTGTCTATAGGGAGTCTATTTAAAAAAAAAAAAGTAAACAAAACATAATTATCTGGAATTGCATACCACATTCATCACACAGAGACCATAGGGAACAGGAGAATGGGCAGATACATTTGAATCTTCAGGGAATTAGAAAGCTACCTAAAAACGAGTCACTTGGGGTGATGGAAATCCTCCTGAGGGACAGAGAATACCCAGTAGGTGAGAGTAGTCCCATTTACACACCCACCCACAGCCCAGAGGCTGAAAGAGAAAAAAGTTTTACCTTCGTTATCTAGAAATTTGCTATGAGAAAAACAAGATCCATATATATATTTTTTAATTTAACCATACACATAATTTGGGGTGATTTTAAAAATGCAATTTTACCTTAAATGACTTCTAATGGAAGTGAGATACAGCAAAATCATTTTTATTTTGAAAACAAGCTGGTCAAAATAAGCCAGACATGAAAGAACAGATATTATATGATTCCACTACATGAGATATCTAAAAAAGACAAATTCATAGAGATAGAAAGAATAGTGGTTATCAAGAGTTCAGGAGATGGAATAAAAGGAGTCAAGATTTAGTGGATGCAGAGTTTCAGTTTGGGGTAATGGGGATGGTTGCTCAGTACGAATATGTTCCATACCATAAAGTATATTGCAAAGACTTACATTTTTTAAAGGGTGGTAAATGGTTGATTTATATGTGCTTTATTTGTGTGTGTTTTCCCATGATTATATTTTTAATCCTTTCTATACCTAGAGCTCTAAGGTGTGTATCTGTTCTTATTTCTCTTCTTTTGCGTCAATCACTAACTCCTCCCTCCAAATGTCTGTTTTTCCTCCAAAATGTCTGTTTTGTGTTTTCCTGTCTTCTTCTTGCCTTAAGTCTTCACCATCTGTCATCAGGGCTGTTGAAATGAATCCTCAAATGACCTCATTGACTTCTACCTCTTCTTTTGTAAGACATCTGACAGCCCTGCTTTCAGGGTATTTAACACACTCAGTGCCTCACTCTTGCGTCTAGAAACTTAAAACATATTAAAGCGGCACTGGCTCTTTAAGAGAAATCTTTTGTATGTAGGGCTGCACACTTTTTTACAGTTCAGGATATCACTTAATTGGTTGTGAACTGCAGCGTACATGCAGAAGAGTACATTAAAATTTTTGTGTACAGCGGGTTAAAACACAGCACAAAGAAGCTAAAGCCACTTCCATGAGTTCGATTCCCGCCTGCTTCGGAGGTGACCACATGGAGTGGCAGACCTCTCCTGACCCGCCCGCTGCTACCCTCAGCAGTGTACTTCGTAAATCTGCCTGTTCTGCTCCCCCACTCTGTCCCTGGTGAATCCCTTCACCCTCCGCATCTCTGGCCTATACCCCAGTTCTGTATGAATAAATAAATAAATCTTTATAAAAAAATTTGTGTGTACAGCTTAAAACCATCATGAGAAGCCATGTACATAACCAGGTCAAGACAGAATATTGCTGTTGGGTGCATAGAGCAGACTAACCCTCTACCACTGGGAAGGTATGAGTAGAGAGTAAGGGCAGAAAGAGACCAAAGAAAGATGTAGAGACAAACTCCTCTTACTTCATCATTTCAACACAGACATGAGAGTAGTACCTTCCACAGACCAGGTGAGACACATGGACAATGATTTTAATCTCTTTAGTACATACGGCAAATAATCAGTACAATACTAACCATAGTAAAACTGGATATGGCACAGATTCCAGAGTCAGAAAAATGAGTCTACTACTGCTCCTGCCCTAGAGATAAATAGGGATGCAGATGATGGCAATGAGCAGCAATCAGTCTGTAACAAAGATGTAAACCAAGCACAGTGTGGAACACAGGAGGCTGAGAAACAAGGGTCAACATGCATCCAACTAAGAAACAAAGTAAGAAGCAATTGCTACTTAGTCCAACATCCCCAGTTTAAAAGGACAAAGTTCTTTGGAACCAAGAAAGTTGGAAAGGGAACAAGCCTGTCTACTCTACTTCTCCATTGCTAGCGTCTATGAAGCAATCCACAGCGAGTTAGCAGTGAAATCTGTGGAAATCCCTTCTCCGGAGATCTTACAATTGACTTTGAAGCCTTAAGTATTCAGTGAGCTGCCAAATTTGTTAAAGCAACTGGATGCACGCCAGATGGTCACTTCATTTTGTGCTGTGTAGACACAGTTCTAAGCATGTGGAACTCCTGTAAGGCACTTAATGTTATTTTTGGACTTGTCTCATCTCCCTCACTACTGAGTTTTTAAGTTCCTTGAGGGCAGGGCATCACACAGGGTTCTGAGAGGCAAACTTTGGACTCATCGTGCAAATCAAGCAAACAAAAAGATTAACTTTAGTTCTTTCTCTGAGTGCCGGGGAACTAGGCATGGCAGAGACTCAGTAGCCAGCTGGGAACAGCACCCTGAATGTAGGGCAGGGACAGGCCACAGAGCTGGCCTCACCAGCATGTGCAAGAGAGTCACCTGTTCCAACCCCACAGAAAAAAGTGAAGGGCCATTAGGAGACAAAAGAGGGGATCCTAGACAAAGCAACCAAAACAACAAGACAAGGATAGTTCCGCAATTGATGACCCCCAGAATTTTATTAATTTTAGCCAAATGAAGATACCTAACACAGTTAGAAGAGATATACATCTTTTTAAGCTTTCTCATACATATTTAGAAGTATCAACTTCGTAATGAAATAAGCCAACTTTACAATAAAATTGGCAGGCTCTCCCTGGTGATGCAATGGGTTAAAGCACAGCACTACGAAGCTATCCTCAGCCACTAGTTCTATCCCATCCAGAGAGGGGGCCCACATCTCCTGTCTCACCTGCTACTCCCCTCAGCACTGGCAAAAGACTAGCATCTCCTCACGTGGTTCTCTAACCCTCAACTTACCACCCAGAGCCTTACCGAGACTGGCTTGCTTTGAATGTTTACTCACCGAGCACCTGAAAGGCCTCCCTACCACAGAAATGAAAGAGAGATGCCAAGGAATATTTTGACGTCGCTTTCTAGAAAATGCAAGTCTTGTTAACAATACTTACAGCAAGTTTGCTTGTATCTTCATAAATGTACTTTTTAATATTAAAAATTCGGTGAGTATGTAGTCACCATAATCAGAAATATAGTTTTCCATTTTTCTTGGTTCTCCATTTTACTTAAACAAAAGGTATCCTCTTCTTATTCTTTTACTAATAACAAATTCTGCTTTTATCAGCACAATTCAGAGCTTGTTTCCAACTGGTAGGATGAAAATTGAACATATGTGACACCCAAGTGCTGAATTCCCTGCTGAAGAAATGAATGATAGACCTTATCTATCATTTATCTGACTCATGTGTACACCCATGTATATTACAGACATTTTTATTTAATTATTCAGGAATTGGCACATGAGATGCATTATCTAATTCCTCTGGGGCATTCCACTGGCAAAAATAAGTGCAAAGATTGTGGCTACCAAGTGCAATTTTTTCCATTTTCATATATTTTAAATTAAAGGTTTTAACTATCTCAACATTTTATGGTTCATTATTTTAAAATTTCAAGTAATATAGAAAAGTATTAAAAAGAAAAAAAAATCAACAAAATCCTGTTATATCGAAATAATCATCCTTAAGAGTAATTGAACATCTTTTATTGACATCTTTCTCTATATAGACACCCAGATAAGAGGAATAGTAGGTAAACATGGAGTGATAGTTTAGTAAACAGAACTCACTTTTCTAAATGCATATTATTTGAAATATAAATATTAGCATGTATATAATGTATATAGAAAATTTTAACAAAAGAGAAAAACAGGTGAAACTAACAGTCTGATACTGTTTTTCTCATAAGAGTAAAATTAAAAGAGCTTTCTGAGATTATGGGGATAAAACATTTAAAAGATTGGATTTTTGGACACTCTGGTGGAGCAACAGGTTAAAGTGCAGCTGTATGACGCCAGCCTACCCACAGTCCCTTCAGCAGGAGTTCGTTAGACCAGGTAGCTGATCCATATTGCACAGTAGACTTCTATCTCGCCCGCTGCTCCCCTCAGCAATAAGCAATGCACTACATCCATCTGCCTGTTCTGGTCCCCACTCTGTCTCTGGTGAATCCTCTCATTGCCCCTGCACCTCTGGCCTGTACCCCAATTCTGTATGCATAAATATATTTTTAAAAAAAATTTTTTAGCAACCCAAATGTAGATTTGAATTTCTTAAACATGCCCATATGGGATGCCCTGGTGGCACAGAGGTTAAAGTCAATGCTGTCAAGTTATCCCAAGCTACAGCAGCATGGTTTCGATCCCAGGCCAGGGAACTGACCCACATATGGTGAGGGAGACCTCTCCTATCTCACCTGCTGCTCCCCTCAGCAGTGTATTTCAATAGATATAGCACATGTTCTGCTCCCCACTCTGTCTCTGGTGAATCCTCACACTGCCCCCCCACCGCTTCCCCCTTGCCATACACACACTTCTGGCCTACATCCAGGTTCTTGTATGCATAAATAAACAAAATCTTTTTTCAAAAAGTGCCCTCCCTGGTGGCGAAGCATGTTAAAGTATAGCAGTAAGAAGCTATCCTTAGCCCCTGCAGCACAAGCTCCATCCCAGGCCAGGAAGCTGACCCATATGGTGCAGCAGACCTCTCCTGTCTCGCCCATTGTCAGTCTACCTGTTTGCTCTTCACTCTGTCTCTGGTGAACCTTCTCACCGCCCCTGCACCTGTGGCCTGTGCCCCAATTCTGAAAGCATAAATAAGTAAATCTTAAAAAAAAAAAAAAAAAGTGCCCATGATAGGTGATTTGGTGATGGGTAGCCCAAGGGGATTATAACTGAGATGGAAAAATACACAAACTGATGTAAAAATAAACTATTATATTATTTTTTTTAAATAGTGCCTACGATACTACATAATCCTAATTGAAGATTTAGGGTAACTACTGAATTCAGTAACTTTTGTAAATAAAATGGGAAAATCGGCCCTCCCTGGTGGCGCAGCGGGTTAAAGCACAGCATTGAGAATCTAAAGCTGCTTCTACATGAGTTCGATTCCCGCCTGCCCCGGAGGTGACCACATGGTGTGGCAGACCTCTCCTGACCCGCCCGCTGCTCCCCTCAGCAGTGTACTTCACTGATCTGCCTGTTCTGCTCCCCACTCTGTCTCTGGTGAAGCCTCTCACCGGCCCTGAGCCTCTGGCCTGTACCCCAGTTCTGTATGCACAAATAAATAAATCTTAAAAAAATAAATAAATAAATAAAATGGGAAAATCTGAAACTTTTGTTCAATGACCTGTCAACTTTGTCTTTGTGATGCATGCTGAGATAAAGGACATTCATAAAGCAATGCCTTTATTGGTTTTTGATGCTTTTTCTTTAAGATTTATTTTTATTCACCTATGCATACACGAACTGAGGTATAGGCCAGAGGTGCAAGGGTGAGAGGATTCACCAGAGGCAGAATGGAGAGGAGAACAGACAGATCTACCGAATTAACCTGTTCTGGAGAGCAGCAGGTGAAGTGTTGCAGTGACTGGTGATAGCTAGATAGTGCTGAGACTAGGGAGGCCCCTAGTCTTTGATCTTTTATGATTCTTTCAGATCATTGGTGTAGCAAAATATGGGACTTAACAATGGTTTGTCTTTTCATGTAACCAATTAAGAAACCTATAACATTTTCTTATAAAATATATACATCTTCCAAATCAAGTACCAAACCAAAAATGCACAAACCTTCCATAAAAAGTGGACTTGGGCATTTATTTACTGCATCTCCATTGGACAAATTCCAAAGCATCTTCAGAAAACAAACACAGCTGTATTTTAGAAGTTTGCAGAGAAATCATATGCTACTAGAAAAATAGATTATTATGATTGCAATTGGGCTATTATTTGAAGTGAAAACAAAAGAATAAATTGGGCTTCTTGTTAGGTTAACCCAAGGAAATTTAAATTATTTTTAATGTTGATGGGAGGTTTTTAGAGACAAATACTATAATATCCTGGTCTAAAAGAAAAACATTATAGTTTTAATTTGTCCTTTGGAGCTCATTTTATTTATTTACATTAAATCAATTTTTTTTTCAGAATCTTATATAAGCTAGTAATTTCTTGTCTTCTACAGTCTAGCCAACACACTTCATGAATTTGAAACATAGCCCAGGTTTCAAACAGAAGAGGAGATCTAAACATTTTTATGTAGTAGAGTGATCACTCAGGTAAGCAATTGAATACTAACTTTTTTTGTTAACTAGTCATAGGCATTTAGGAAAAATAACATACTATTTTCTCAGAACTATACTTTAACCATTAATTAGAGCACATAGTTTGCCCTTTTAGCAGCAAACTATTTTTTTTTTTAAGTTTAAGGGCATAAACCCACAACTGGAATAGTTACAGATTTATGTACAGTTGAGGAAATTCATGATTCCCAATTGCAAAAATAGGTGGAGGGAGGAATTTCTTCTTTCTGTAGCAATAGTCAAGAATGTGGTGGATCCTACTTTAATGTCAACAGACTACAATCACCTGAGTGTCTATTTCTAAGGATGATAAACTCAACCCTGGGGATATACCACAATGCAGGAAACTCGTGTAAATCATCACTGCATTCTAATTTATGGCACCTGACCTTCAAAATACCATGCATGTGAATTCACATGTCCTTTTGGAGAGGGGAAGATCATGCAGAAGTGTGATGGGTTCAAGTATTCTGTGTTGCCTGGAATGATCCAGTAAACTGGAAGCGATGTTTAAAAATCTCATGTCTCTTTCTTCCTTTATTTTCCCCTGTTTTCTTCTAAGGCCTTAGACACTTGTTTAATTTAGTGAGTATTCAGCCATTGCTCTCAAGTGTCATTAACGGCCATTTACTTTCCTCTGCTACCCATATTTATTCATTTTATCAATAATGCATTGACTTTTACTTATTTTCTCCAACCTGATTCTCTATGGTTCTCATGCCTTTTTAAAGTCTCTTCAATTCTGGTTGTAAAGTCTGTGCCTGGTAGCTCAATAAATATTTGTTGACTACATAAGTCAGCCCATGTCTTTCCTACATAAGTCAGCCCATGTCTTTCCATCCTACTTGCCTATTACAGTTCTCATAATCCATCCTGTCTTAGTAATTATCAAATGTTTATTAAGCCTCAGATATCAGGCTTGTAGTCTTCATGTAGTATTTATACGCCTCTGGATAAATCAATAAAGTAGGGACATTATAATAACCATTTTTAAAGAAGAAATGTAGAGCTGAGTGACAGAGTCACCTGGCCCAGGAGTAGCTTTCAAATGCTCCAAGGACTATTCTTATACACACTATATTTAATTATCTCCAGACCACTTTTGAGAAATCTCACTGTACATCTTGCTTGGTTTCAACAATCCGCTTCTGACAGTTCTTTTTCCATAAGATATTCATGTGACTGTAGCAAGTAACAAATGTAATATATTGAAAGGCTTCAGAAAAACAACAGCCAGAGTGCACTGTAAATTATATTCTGTAAGGATAAAATGGATCATTTTAGATCAAATTCATGCTCCTTATTGGTTTACAATGCATTCAATCAAAAGAATGTGTCTTGAAGCACAGGAGTTAGCTCTCCCTCTTTTATCTCCTATTTGAATTTTATTGTATGGTCAAGAATAGCTTATATTCTACTCTAAGTAATAAAATATAAAGGATAAAAGCAAGTAAGTCATTACAGTGTTCTTCACCTGATAGAAGACTTGATACTGTCATTGTGTGATGACAGTATTGTACTACTTGAACTGCTAAAAACTACATTCAACATTCAGCAAATAGTATAGGATCACTTTTGTGTTTATGAGGTTAAATGAAAAGTAAAATATCCACTCTTGGAAAGAGAACAAATGAAGGTGGGGGAAGAAGGAAAGAGCCATAGGAAGTGAGAAAGAGAAAGAGACAGATCTCATAACATGGTAGGTGATCACACTAACAAAGGTGAAATTTTTATATCAGGCAGCGTTAATAAGATTAACACGGATGGATACAGATGTTAGGGGACATGAATCTCAACCTAAAAACACTTGAGTTTCTCCACTGGCAACCAGAAGCTACCAAAGATTTAAAGTGGAACAATATGAAAAAGACAAGACTCTGAAATGGGTTGACTGGGGGGGTTGGGGAGGGTGCAGGCCCTCCTTGATGGAGCAGGGGTTAAGGTCCCAGCACTATCAAGCTATCATCAGCACTGCAGCAAAAGTTCAATTCCCCACCCAGGAAGCTTAACCAACATGGCGCAGCAGACCTCTCCTGTCTCACCCACTGCTCCCTTCAGCAGTGTATCTCAGAGCCTGTTCTGCTTCTGATGAATATGCTCACCCTCTTCACCTCTGGCCTATACCCCAGTTCCTGTATGCATAAATAAATACAAATCTTTAAAATAAAATTTAAAAAATGGATTTCCTGGGAAGGACACTGATGGCAGGAATACCAATAAGGGAGTCATAGCTGAATGAGGGATGAGAAAGTCGAGCCAATGGAGAAGGAAGAAAGGCATAAAACATTTTGAAAGGAAAAAATGGCAGAGTATGATGACTCATATAAAGGAGGAACTAGTTGGTTATGCACATTGCTTTTCTTCAACAGAACAGAGCATTTCCTTTGGAATCTCATGTATCTCAAAAGACGAGAAAATCGAAATTATGTCTCTATTCTGAAAGTTATCAACTATGAATTTTGGAATTAAGGACAAGAAGATTTAGAATCTGACCCTGAAGGGGATGCACTAACACACATTTGAGAAGTTTCTCTTTTATTCTTCTATCCCCTCGTCCTTATCTTCTAACCCCTCCTTCTCAACCTCAGATCCCTCACTGAGTTTATTAATGTCCACTAGCTTTTATAATTATTTTGTTTTGTCAAATCTTCCATTGTGTAAATGTCCACTATTTGTTTTCATTATTCTTTCCTTACTACATATAATTCCCTCATACTCTCCATTTTTTCAGTAAATGGCAACATTTCATCATTCCTGATTGCTGAACAGTACTCCATAGTGTGGCTATACCATATTTTCTGGATCTAATAATCTGTTAACGGACATTTAAGCTGCTCCCATCTCTTATCTACTGGAAATAATGTTGCAATAAATGTAGAGTATGCAATTTTTTGCATTGAAGGAATCATGTTTCTTGACTATAAACCTAAGAGTGGATTGCTGGGTGATATGTACTTCTACCTTTAGTTTTTTTGAGGTGAATCCAAATTGCTTTCCACAATTGCTGTCCCAATTTACATTACCACCAACAAGGCAATAGGCCTCATCTTTCCCTGCATCCTCTCCAGGACTTGTTAGTGGGAGTGTTTAATATGTGCATTCTCACAAGTGTGACTTTAACCTGCATCTTTCTTGTTGGAAGTGATGATGAAAATTTCATATATCTACGGTATTTTGGATATCCTCTCCAGTGAATGGTCTATTCATATCTCCTGCCCAACTATTAACTGGTCCATTTGTTTTTCTACTGTTGAACTGTGTACTTATAATATACCTTGTATATTGATCCCTTATCAGTTATATATTTGTGTAAATATTTTCTCCTATTCAGTAGGCTATTTTTTAAAATTTTCTTATTTATATTTTTTGCTATGCAAAATGTTTCTGACTTGAGACAATTCCAATTACTTTTGCTTCTATTTCCTTTGCTGTAGGGGTTGGGTTTCCTAAAACAATGATATCATAGAAGATATCATCAACGTTTTCTTCTATATATTTTACTGTTTCAGGATTTACATCTAAATCTTTAATCCATTTGAATTTATTTTTGTGTTTGGAGTTATAGTGTGATCCATTTTCATTCATTTGTATGTGGCCTTCCAGTTTTCAAAGCACCATTCATTAAGAGATTCTTTTTTTTCCATCCTTTCTGGAAATGCCTGAAAGTTAACAGTGTAGCTATGTTCATCTCCAGCTCTATATTCTCATGCATTTATGTCACTGAGAAGAAAGCACAACAGAAAAGTACTTCTAGGATGAGACAGCATTCCCATTCCAAGGCTGAGAAATAATTCAACCAGCCAGTTGCCAGAAGAACAGAGTGGGACTGAGATGCTCAGAAAGCAGAAAGAGTTCCCTCATGCCCTTCTCTGTAGCTTCTCACTGATAAATTTAAAAGGAGCAAAGAGTATAATTCTGGCTTTAAGGTGTTAAAGAAGAGCAATCACTGCTATCACCATATACACAATGTCTAGGTAGTGGAAATGGAGCAACAGTTTCAGAAAAAGCACAAAGATACATTTACTTTGAACACAAAGAAGCTTAAATTTCACTAACTTGGGCCCTTCCAGGTACTGAGAGGTGCTCTAATAATTTCATAATTATGATTTTTTTTCTTAAAGATGTCCTCTCAGATTATAGTCCAGGCTCTTCAAAACCCCCAGGAATGGGATGTTCTAAGTAGTTTAGTGCCCATAGGAGTGCCTAAGTTTCTACTGACCTGCTTTATTAGCTCTTACAAATCCAAATGACTGCTTTTGGGGAACACTTTCCAATTTATATCAATAAGAATATTATAAGTAGAAGAGTGTTTAAATCTCTACAATCTAAGTGATAAACTTTCCATCCATTCCAATACTTAGATTTTTTTTTTCTTGGCTTACTATTGAATTTAAAAGGTTTCTATTGATATTACATTTCTCTATAACTTCAGAAGCAGTTGCAAAAGAGATATTGAGTAAACTATCTCATTCATGACCCAGAAGTATATTATGGAAGTCAAAACCATGAAAATCTTGATTTCTACTTAGATGGAGATTTATCATTATTTGTGAGGTATGTCCAGCATGGTTTCACTTTAAAACCACAAATAAAGTTTTAACAATGGGCATTTTTCTTGTTGAGAGGTCTGTGGTCAGACTAAACATCTCTCTGAACCTGATTAGGTCCTGAGGTTTTCAAATTCAATATTCAGCAAATATAGAGCATTTGTTAGGTCTAAGAAATAATTAAGAATTTCAGATTTAATGCAACTCTCCTGAGCCTACCCCTCTGCTCTGATGACATGATAATCAGACAAAATCTGTTTTGATCTTAGTCCTTACCATATATGAGATTAAGGAAGATTAAATCACATCCAGTTGATCTTTTGATCAAGTGATGGACATTTCATATGTTGTTAAATGCTATATATATATATTTTCTTCCTCATTCCCAACTGTCCTGATGCAGAAAAACAGCCACTTGGGCTTTCTGTAAAGACAAAGAAACATTGAATAGTTAATTATATCACAATCAGAACTGTTCACTGTGTATTAATTCTTGTAAGGGATCACTAGTAGATAACTAGCATAGTTTGAAATCTTGTAAAATAGAAATAAATTGTGTTAGCATCATACTTCATGGAAGATGTCTCAATATAACACAAGATGCTGAATAAGGGGAAACGGAATGTTCTATAAGCATCTACTTGGGTTAGGAACCTCCAAGATGTATTTGATGATACCTACAATCAACTTTTCCAATATAACATAGTATCATAATAATCCTAAGGACTACATTTGCTTTCTTAGACCTGAACATTTTTCCAATCATAGGCTCAAAATGAAATATGCAGAAGTCACTGAAATGTTTCTGTAAGGGACCTCCAGAGGTGACCTAGTATGTCCCAATCTCCAGGCAGTACACCCTCCATAATACTGAATATAGCTGTATGGCAATCTGCATTAAGAAAGCTTTTAAAGATCCCTGGGGTTGGTCAAAAAATAGCTAATATTGGCCTGATTCATAGAACAGCATTATACATATGTCAAAATAGCCACCTTCATCAGGAAAGACATCCATCAGGGCTGCTAAGTGCTAGTAGTAGCTTCAAAAGGAAAAATTTCATTTTCTCAGAGAAAAGGAAGGTAGATTAAGGAAATGACCAAGTGTGTTGGTATTTTATGTTTGTTTGTTTAGGGGTGTATTTGGCTGCTTATCAAAAAGGAAACATTGTCTTATCAAAGACCTCTGCAGGGGAAGCCTGGAGTTGGCTTTAAGGGAGCAGACCACAACTCTATTTAACAAGTCCTTCCAAATAGCAACCCAGCTCAGAGAGGGGGCTGTTGTTTCAAGTAAGATCTGACTAGCATCAAGTAATGTTGACAGACCTGCTTTTTAATTGCTCTCTTATCACCCCTCCCCCCCCCATGGACTGAGTTAGTTAGCACTGATAATTTTATTTCATCAATTCCATTAAACTGTGGGTGTAAATAGCAGAAATTTAAGTGCAATTTCAATCTTCTAAGACAATTAATCATGTTCCTGTTTTATAGGAAAAGTAATCCTTCACAATTGTTAGATGTCTGAATTTTTGGACTTGAAGCATTACACCAGAATCTAGAAATCTAACTAAGAGAGCTAAGGTCCTTATCTAGATTATCTGGTTTTAAAAGTCCTTTATTTCAACCATACAGAGAAGGTGAAGCTAGTTATAAAGTGAAAGAAATGACTGCCCTGACAATTGTTCCATTTCGTGCATTAACTTAATTTTACGCATTAACATTGCACCTTTTTTTTGAATAACAAATTTATAGGATCACATAAAAGTCTGGTCAAATGTAGGTACCTTTAGGATTGGGAACTGGGAAGCTGAGTAAAAATAAGGTTAGAGGTTTATCATCACATACCCTTTTGGCAATTTTCAAATTTTGTGCTTGTCCTTCTCCAAAGAAATAATTCAAAAATATTTCATTTAAAAACATAAGAGGGGGCCCTCCATGGTGGTGCAATGTGTTTGAATGCAGTATTGCAGGCTGGCTGCAGCTGCTTCAGTGCAAGTTCGATCCCCAGCCTGGAGGTGACCCACATGGTGCCGCAGACCTCTCCTGACCTGCCTGCTGCTCCCCCTCAGCAGTGTACCTTGTCTATCTGCCTGTTCCACTCCTCACTCTGTCTCTGGTAGATTCTCTCACGCCCCTGTACCCCTGGTCTGTACTCCAGTTCTGTATGCATAAATAAAATCTTTGAAAAAAAACAGAAGTGGGGGCCCTCCCTGGTGTCACAACGGAATGGGTTAAAGAACAGCACTGCCAAGCTAGCCTCAGCCACTTCACCATGTTTGATCCCCAGACAGGGAGGTGACCCACATGGCATGACAGACCTCTCCTGTCTCGCCCACTACTCCCCTCAGCAGTGTGCTTCGTTGATCTGCCTGTTCTGCTCCCTACTCTCTGGTGAATTCTCTCACTGCCCCTGTACCTGTACCTCTGGCTTGTACCCCAGTTCTGCATGCATAAATAAATATATCTTTGGGGAAAAATAAATAGAAATCAGAGGACCTCTCTTATAAAGCCAGAAACCCAGTCTAGGTCACAGGAAGTGGCTATGGGCCTCGCTCAATCCCCTTTGTAATTCCTGACTTTGGAAATGGGAATTCAGTCTCTCAGAAGTTTTTGATGTGCAGCTGTCTTTCCCAGAGTCACTGATCAACTAAAGGACTCTTCACCTCCACTCTTCTTTTTGGGAGAAGATAAAAGAACAAGGAAATTTCTCTCAGTATCTCCTGGACTATATAACATTCCCACAGTGGTAACCTCTCCTTTGACTTAACATGCAGTCCACATATTTGACATACACCTAGGGCACTTAAGTACATACTTCCTTAGTTAGTTGGGTGTTTGACAGTCATTTTTTTTCTTCCTTAAATTGGATACTTGTCCCTAACTTGTTTGTGTACACAACCTGTAAGAAGTGTTACTTTAAAAAGCTGCCAACCTAAACAAACTCCCAAGATAGAATGTATAAATTCCAAATAGAAGAAACTGAATTAGCTTTAAATAAAGATAATCAAAATGAAAGGAGTGTTAGGAAAAGCTGGGTAGCAGATTCTGTAATTTTTATTACAAAAAAAAATTCAAACCCTTTACATGCTAGGACATTAAATGTCATATATAAGTTCATTACAAGCAAACCTTTTAAAAATATACATACTGTATATATTTACATTCAAGTGTGAGTAACCAGTATCAAGGTGTAGTTCAGGTTCTAATCTTTACCTACCCTGTGGATTTGTATAGCTCCTAACTAAACAGCGATTGTATCTTCACTCAGGCACATGGAGAGGTAGAAACTGCTTTTAAAAAAAAAAGTGCAAATGTGAAGATCACCATTTAAGCAGCTTAGTTACATCAAAGTGGCCATAACTAGCTTTGGTAACTTCAAGAAGCGGAATACATGTAGCCTTGTCCTTTAAAATACCACAAAAACTTTGGGTAGATGTTCTTCTGAGAACACCAGGGAGAGCTTAGCAACTAATTCTTTGCCAGTCTATGCCCAAGAATTGCATATAACTAAGTCAGGCAATGTAGCAGCAGGGTTGGGCGGGCCACTGGGCACCTTTTCCCTGGTAAGACAAACGTAATGCACAAATGAGTGGCTTAAGAAATTTCAAATTAATATCTGTACACCCACAGCCTAGAATTCAGAAGCCAACTAAGTGAAATGTCTATTAATTTCTGCCCTGCCCACCTCCATCTGAAAATGAGCTACGAAGTCTAGAAAGTGGTGAAAAGGCCTATGACATCTGGCAGGCCAAGGTTTCCTCAGCCCTGAGACTAAACCTCATGAAGGCTCTTGGACCCGAGCAGGGCTCCCCTGGTTTTTGCCAGGCTTGATGGGGTTTGCTCCTGAGAGGGGAAGCTGGAGGGAAGCCACAGGGGTGGCTGAGGACAAAAGCCCTTCTCGTTCCCTTTTCTTCTGTTTCATCCTACGATTCTGGAACCAGATTTTGACTTGGGTATCATTCAGCTGCAAAGAGTTGGCGATCTCTATGCGTCGGGCTCGCGTTAAGTACTTATTGAAATGAAACTCCTTCTCCAGTTCTGTCAGTTGCTTGGTGCTGAAATTCGTGCGGATGGCGCTGGAAGGGCTAGCAGCTCCAAACTCGGTGAGTTTGCCTGTAACGTGAGGAACAGAGCGTCAGCGGGGAGAGAGGACCAGGAGCGACAGAAGACAGAGGTGGGCAAGCACTGGGGCTACAGAACCTTCACACGCAGCCCTCCTGGGTCTCGTGAGCTCAGTGACGCCAGGAGGAATGCCCCACGCAGAGGCGTCTTGCCACTTTACCCAATGCCGGGCATTCCCACAAGTGTAGTCGGGGCACGTCGCTGGAACTTCAAAACGCCCACCCCGCGATGCAGAAGGAAGCCGCGACGCGCTCCCAGCGCAATGCCTCAGTCCCCAAGCCCCGAGACTCCGTCTAAAGCCCACACACTTACTTTTCTTAGGGGCGTTCCTTTTCACTTTCATCCACTCAAACGTGCTGAAGGCGGCCGGGAGGCCGGAGGCCGGAGAGGCGGACTTGGGGTAGGCGCCAGGGGCCGGGGACGAGGTCTGGAAGGCGCCGGAATGGCCGTCGGCTGGCTCTTTGAGACACGCCGGGAGGGGGCCCGGCTCGCCGAAGGCCGCGTAATCCACCTGGCCGCTGAGGAGAAAGGAGCCGCCGCCCGAGAACACTGCCGAGGTGGCATAGTGGACGTGCGCCCCGCCGTCGTCGGCCGGCCGCCCGAGCGCGCACGGGAAGTCGTACGCCGGCCCCGGCCCCAGGAAGCCGAAGTCTGCGGCCCCCGGCGCGGCAGGTGCGGCGCCC
>NW_004567103.1:42289558-42344281 GCF_000260355.1 Condylura cristata
GCGTCTCGGCCTGGGCTGGCCTGGGGCGGAGCGGGGCGAGCGCGCTGGACGCCCGCTCCCAGGACAGGTATTGGGCAGGGTGGGGAGAGAAAGGCAGGACGGGCAGCCGCGCAAAAGGCGAGAGGATGACGGGGCCGAGCGCTCGCGCTGGCTAGTAAAGGGAGGCGATTCCCTGGGGTGCGAATCGGAGATGCCGCGGTAGGGAGGAGGCTTAAAGGGCGCTCGGCGGGTGGGGACTGCTCCCGGCCCTGCTCCTGGAAAGTAAAGTTCTTCCTGCCGCCCCCAAGTCTGGCTTGCTTTCAAGTTTCTTGGCATTGGTGTCATCCTTCTCCTGACCTGGGGTATATGTTCAGTTTTTCCTGTACCCACCCTATATCCCCCGCTTCTGATTCATGGGACAGAATTGTGTGCGGTAGGTGCTGTGTACCTGGGGCTGCCCAGATCGTCACCCTTTGACTACATGTTCGCGTAAGTTCCCGCATTTCCTTCCGCTTTTTCCCCTGCTTCAGGTGTGGCGGCAAGATAACGGGGAACGTGTGAGTGCTGGGTTTTGATTTGTCTTGTGGTGAAGTTTAGCAGGTTTGTCCTCCAACTAGGTTGTCAAAATAAAGACTTTGCCTTTGAGGAGGGCGCGTCGTGCTCCTTCCTGAGTGGTTGGCACACACAGCCGCGCTGCGCACACTTTCTCCACGGAGCTTGGCTGGAAGGCGCAAAGGCTTCCCTGGGACTGGTCAGATCTCAGAGGTTTGGACGGGCTTGTACCTCGAAGCAATTAAAGCTTCTGTTCCATCAGATAAGTGCTGCGTCGTCTCTTGCGAGTGAAATCTGAGGGCTCACAATGTTAATGGGCTCACTTCTTTCCCTTGATAATATGGTTTTGTTTACTGAGTGTAGAGAGACGGGAAATAAAAGTGCAATTGGCACAGGAAATGAAGAGTAGAAGGGTTACAAAGACAGGCTTTACACTGACAAACTTTGGAACTTCCTCGAACATTTCTTTTAATGTGTTCCTCTTTGGGGAGGTAGGAAAGTAACAAATTAAATAAATGTTATTTACACGCAGCAGTAATGAAAGAGGGTGGTTTCCTAAAACTGTGTGAATGAAGAGTCTATTGGATTATTCAAGTGCCCTTGAGATGATCTATTATAGTCTGTGAGTTATGGTGACCTGAGGTTTTATTATTGTTTTACTGATCCACTTGTCAGGAAGAGCGATTGAGCTCTTGCCTAAAATTCCACTCTGAGGAAGTCTGGAAAATAGGAGCCATCACAGCCTAGGGAGCTGGTTCCTTACAGGGATGTGAACTTGTGAATAAACAAAGCCACACCAAAAGTGTAGTCTACTGGCGCAGTTGAATTCAAGCCAAGATGGGGAGAGTTGGCTCAGTGGGGGGAGGGGAGTAGATACCTAGGAATGAGCACAACGCTACAGGGGTCTGAGATTCCTGCACTGCTGGTGTTCTTGCATTTGACTGAGAAACTGAATTCTGTGTTGGAAATACCACTTTCAACTTGATGTTGCAACTACAGTTTTGTCCTCTAGCCAATCAGATGACAGGTCCTAAGTAGTTTTTAAAAGGAGGAATAATTAAGACTCTTCACTAGCACCCTGACAGGAAGTGACAAAGGTCTTCAGACCTAGTTCAAGCTTCAAATGTAGATGCATTTCTTCACTGCCATCCCCTTTGTCTATGAAAGCAAAAGTATCAGCAAGTCAGATGCAACTGAGTTCACAGTGTCCCCCTTTATCCAGCCCTGGCTAGACTTTAATAGCTAATTTTTACCAGCTTAATGTCACAGTTCTCACACGACTATCTCAAAACTCTAAGGCCCTCCCTCAAAAGTATTCTATTCGGCTCCCAGGCCCAGAAGCCCCAGAGGCTTGAGAAGGAAGGTGGCCTTGTAAACCCACCTGAAGAAGTCCAGCTGGCTGCAGCCCAGGATATAGAACAGAAAATGCAACCTGATCATCCGGCAAGTCTGACCAAAAACTGTCAAGTTAAGGTCCTCTTCTCAATGATTTCTGGAAAAAACAGGCAGCCTAGGTGTCTGAGCCAACCTTCATGAAAACAAAGACCAGGTTTTTACTGTTAAGCATTTAGGGGAAAGTTCCTCCTTCCTGTCACAATTAGGACTTTTGATGTATCTCTGGGCTGTCCACACTGTTTCCCTGAAGCACAAAATTTGAAGATTGGGCTTTTGCTGAGAGAAGAAAGTATAAAAGAGAAAGACTTTTAAAATGTGTCTTGTTGTTTTCTATGGGTGAGAGTGGGTGTGTACCATAGTTGTTCAGACCCAACTGCAGTTCTCTGATCATTGCAGGCAGAGAACTCCATTTTTGTTCTTCCCCTCTGGACTCCTTTGGGATCTTAGAGTTGCTATCTCCATTCCCGGGAACATTTCAAGACACAGGTTGGAAATCAGGACTCTTACCATCGCAGACTCATAACATTTGCCAAGGACCTGCTGTGTAAGAACATTTTGTTAGGAGAGGAAAAAAGAGTTTTAGACTGGGAAGAATGATATTCTCAGACCAAAGGGAAAAGGGATTAATTTCTGGCACAGCTCTTAACCGTGCTATAAATCTACTTCAGAAAAATCAGAATCTATAATTTTCTGAGAAGCGACTGGGAGATATTATTGGGAGAAGTGTGTGTGTAGAAATATGTTAAAATAGGGTATTTTTAGTAACCTTAAAGTTTGCCTTTGAGATGTTCCAGGCTGTGGGAGAAATGTCTTACTAATTTTATTGCTTGTTCAACAACCATGGATTCCCAAGGGTCACTTGCCCTGCTGGATCCCAGCACTGTGAGCTCTCAGCAGGCTGTAACAGCAGAGAGACCTGATTGCCAGGTTGTGTTTGATGTAGGAATGCTTTGAAATCTTTCCCATCTTGCTCACAACAGCAGCCATCTCCTGTCTACCCCACCCCCACATGCCATGACTACCTTTCTCTCCCTTTTGAACAACAAGCTGTCTTTCTGCAGACAGAAGTGATGAAGGGTGGCAGTCTGGTGTTCTGTGTGTTCACAGTTGTTCCTAAGACCTCTTACAACCTATCTTCATGACCCCACCCTGTTAACCCCTTGAAGATGTTTGAGCACATGTAAATTGTTGGCTTAAGCCCCAAAGCATAAAAAGGTTCTTACTGAGCTGGGCAGGAAAGAGGGGGGATCTTCTAAGCAAGATTGGCAGTGCTCTTCAGCACCCATCCTTCATTCCAGGATGAAATGAAAGGACAGGAATTCTAAACTGGACACCCCCTGAGGAAAGCAGGAAATCAGAGATTTATACCATACCAAGAGCTTTGTGAAAGAAAAGTTCATGGGGCACACCCATACCTGGCACACAGTAGGCATTCCATGAAGGTCAGTTGGAGAAGAATAAACAGTGGCCAGAATGGTGTTCAACATAACTAATATTGGCTGAAGTTTCCTTAGACTATTGGCTTCCAAAACCACTCCAGATGGGTAGGGATCACCACAGACAGAAGCACAATTCCTCAGCCCACCCCCAGAGCTCTGACTCAGATGTCTGTATTTCTAGTGAGACTCTTAAGTGACTCTAAAACAAGGTTCCTTAGAGCCACACTTTGAGAATTTCTGCTTTAGCAACTAGTGGGGGAGGAGGAAAGGTAGCATGGGGAGAAGGGTGATTCCCTGAGAGGGACTCTGGGACCAGCTAGATGAGAGGTCATGATTAGATGACGTAGCAATATCTCAGAAAAGTATCCAGACGCCTGTTAGGTAGTAGGGGCAGAGAATTAAGTCTAATTGGGCCAAAGTTCCAGAAAATAGCCATAAGAAGTAGTCAGTGTTTCCCAAGTTTTGCAGACAAAGTAGTGCTTTGCAAGTGAGAAGCAGAAGTTAGCTGTGAGAACTTGACTTTAAGGATGCCAGTGAGGTGGGAAAGAAGAGACTTGTCTTTCAGTCTCTTCAAGAAATTTTAGAAAGGTTCTGAGACAATGGGAAGAAAAGAGGAATAGCAATGGAAAGGAGGAGCCAACTTTCATTTCCTTCTACTTCTTCCAGATTGTCTGGAATGAGCTTTTGAGCCCCAGGGATCATGAGAGGGTGAAATGAAATGTCTCTTAACCTGAACTGAACTCTTCCGCTCGGTAAAGGCTAACCTTTCACAGCAAAGATGTCAATGTTAGAAAGTCCCTTACGGATAAATGACATCAAACCCCACATTTAGAGACAGACTCAATTTACTCAGAAAAGACAAAGCCATTCTGCAAAAAAATAAGGGAACCGACTTGAGCCTTCTGACTGTCCATGTGTATCGCCTATCCACAGTCTGCAGAGAGGGAGGAGTGGGGCACCTTTCTCTGCACTGTGGTGGCTTCAGTGCTCCTTCAGCTGAGCAGTATTCAAGAAGTAGATCCCTCATTCCTGGGAGACCACAGAGCCACTGTGGGTGACCAGAAGGCCTACTCTCCTCTCTTTGGCTTTTGATTTTTTGATGGGGGGGGGGATAAACTTGTGTTTCAGATTTCTGAGGTCCCACCTTGAGCTACTTCTGCCGGAAAGGCAGAGATAGACTTGCTACCCATTCCTTACCCCTACCCCCACCCCCATCCCTACCACCAATCAAGGATAAAAGAGCCTCTCATTTCCTGCTCAGCTTGAACAGCATCAGGGCCCTGGAGAGACAAAACAAAAGGTATCCTTAGATTAATGTCATTGGATACAGCAAGTACAAATAAGGACATTTGTGAATATAGCAAGGTACACCCAGGTCAGTTACAGTTGTACTGTTTTTTTTTTTTTTTGCTCCTTTATTGTTTACTTAGGTAATATGTTTAAATTTACATGATTCAAAGACTACAAAAGGTATATTCAATGAAAATCTTTTACTCAGACACCTGTTCTTCTTCACATAGGCAACCATTTTATTGATTCTTAAATATCTTTCCAGTGGTACTTTACATATACCATTTATATAATGGTTATATATACCATTATTTATGTATTTACACATATGTCCACACATATTTGTGCACAAACATCAGCATATAAGAGATTCTTTTGCACCATGCTTCCCCATATTGTATCTTAAAGACCATTTCATATAAACACATACCAAACTTTCTGGTTTATTTTTACAGCCGCATGCTGTTCGATTATATATATCTACAAGGATTTATTTAGCTAACCCCATATTAATGGGTATTTGGTTTGTTTTCAGTCTTTTGCTATTACAAATGTATGTTCTAGTCTTCACCTACTAAACATGAAATTTCCTAAAAGCATGTACCCTGGGAGTATGCTATAGAAGTGAATCAGTTCACACTTCTACCAGTAACAAGCGAGAATCCCTGCTTCCTAATACCCTTTCCAAGTCAATGGAAGATTACAGGTTTTGATTTGACAATCTGATAAGTGGAAAATGATGCCTTTTACTTGGTCTTAAAACAACTCCAGAATGCCATCTTCCTTATTTAGTCTTTTCATAATTCTGTTTTATAAACAGTAATACTAGCACAGAAAAAATAAACATCTTGGGGTAGCCACACCCATTATAAATGGCTAAGATCAGATGTTCAACACTCCTGCTTATTCTGTAAGGTACCACACAGAAGGCTAAGGAGGTTCAGAGATTCCCTGACAGACATGATAGAAAAAAGCACAGACACTTTCTGACATCTGCTAAGAGATCTCCTCTTTAGTGGTCTGATACCAAGACCATATTTCTGCATGTGTCCCCTAGAGAGTATCCTCCGGAAGCAGGGGGGTTTTGATTAGCAATCTGACCTGACTAGTCCCAAGCATTAGCTTAGATTCAATGTCAGGGAAGCAATAGGGTGTTGTTTTTTTTAATTCCCCTGAGACTTATTTCTCATTGGCCACCCATGATCTAAGTATTGATCTGCATGGTGTGGATAAGAGGATGTTTTCCCTAGCTTTTAGCTTTCTATAGGACAATCAAATCTCTGGTACTTGGTGAAGATAATGCCTAACACATACACACACACACACACACACACACATACACACAGCTCTAACCTAGAGGTAGATGTCTTTATTGACTGTTTCATTGATGATGAAACTGAAGGCCAGAAAGATTAAGTGAGTTGCTTAGGGTCACACAATTTATCAGTAGCAAAGCAGAAAACACAATGTAAACCTAAAACTGAACTCATTATATTCACCTGCAAAGTCTTCTGTTCCTGCTTCTCTAGTCATTTTGTTGAATGACCTGACTACCCACTCAGGCCTTCAAAATAGAAACCTAGGGATTACTACCCACAACTCCCCGTCCATTCACCCAGTTAATCACCAAGTCCTGTGCTTTTACTTCCCAAATACATCCCCTTTTCATCTTTACTACATTATTCCCCCTCTGTCCTGAATTATTACAGCAATCTCTTTCTGAGGTTCTTGCCATCTCTCCCTTTTTACCCAATCACACACTGTACCCCAAAGCCTCAACTTTCCAAATGGGTACCCTCACTTCCCAGCTTAAGGTGGTTCCCCATTACCTACATATTAAGTCCACACTCCTTTGCGTGGAACCTATAACCCGGCTATGTAGATCCAGCCCAGCCGAGGCCCCACTCCAGGCTGTTCTTGTTGTGGGTTCAAATGTTGCTTTTATGCCTCTCCGCTTTTACATCTGCTGCTCTCTACCTGGTATGTCCCTCCTTCATGAACCTAAAGAAAACTCCCATACTTCAGAGACCCAAATCCACCTCCTGTGAGAAGTCTCATTCTCCTCACTACTGGAACATGTGGTCACACTGCTGTTACAATGTCTCCCACACTGTTTTACAATTCCTTTGTGTCTCCACTTGATTGAAGGACACAAGCCATTTGTGACTCATTTTGGTACTCCAAACCCCAGCACTGTACACTTAGGATCTGGTCAGTAGGTATTGGGACCAGTATTTTAATTGTTCAGATACTGAGTTCTAGATACTGGAAAGCTTAATGCTTCAGCTTATTATCTATCTCAACAAAATGACAGAACATGTCTCCAAAACAAATTGATTTCTACCCAAGTGCATGATGAGAGAGAAGGCTCAGGGGAGGGAGAAGAAAGCTGGGACTTTCAGTGGCAGGGAAGTGGGGGTTACTTTCCTGTGTGTTGGCAAAACATTTAACTACCTTCAAGAACTTCTCAGCTGATGACACTGAAAAACAGTAAAAGGAAGAGAAATCCAGAAATTTAGAATTTACAAGGAGGATAAATAATGTACCTCTGGACAGGGGGATATAAAAATGCTTCCCTTCCCAGTCACCCAAACCCTCCTGCCATAAACAGCTCTGGCACCACCACCCCCAACTTTTAGTCTGTCCCCTTTATAATGTTTTTAAGATGAATCCTCTAGAAGCTGATACAAAAATACTCACCCACGGGCCCTCCCTGGTGGCGCAGCGGGTTAGAGCACAGCACTGAGAATCTGAAGCCACTTCCGCATGAGTTCGATTCCCCCCTGCCCCGGAGGAGACCACATGGCGAGCCAGACCTCTCCTGGCCTGCCCGCTGCTCCCCTCAGCAGTGTACTTCGTCAATCTGCCTGTTCTGCTCCCCACTCTGTCTCTGGTGAAGCCTCTCACCGTCCCTGAGCCTCTGGCCTGTACCCCAGTTCTGTATGAATAGATAAATGAATCTTTAAAAAAAAAAAATACTCACCCACGGTGAGTATTTATACCAGTCAAGAGAGAAGAGGCATATCATTGTGATTAGTGTTTTGAGTACATTTTTATTGTTATTTAAAATAACATTCGAGTTTAATTCCAAGTTCAGCAGCTGTCTTATTCTGCTTCCTCCCATGCAAAGTACCCTTGCAGGTAAAGAGAATCAAACTAGTTCCAACTCTTCCCTGAATTTGAAGCTCTTAAATAAAATTTTTAATGCATTTTTTTTAAGTCTTAAATAAACACGCGTCTGCCCGAACAGCTGACCCATTGGATCTTTCTGCTCTTGCCTTCAGAGATGGATTTGTCCCTTTCTGGAGTAGAGCAGAGTTTTAAAGGTGTCACTTGAGAGGATGGGGGCGCGGTTGTGGGTTGGCGGTAAGGGAAACAGAATCACCGTGGGTGAGGAGGCGGAGTACTTCGAGGGCCTAGGCACCCAGACCCGGCGAGGACCGTGATGTCGGGCAGCCGCACAGGCCCATGGGTGAGGAGAAGACTCACGGATGCTTCCCTGGGGCCTCGCACAGCTGAGCCTAGGCCTGGCTGGCTGTTCGGTTGGGCGGGCAGGGCATCGGGTCGCGCCCTCGGTTGGCGCTCACCCGGCGCGCTCGCGTCTCCTCGCTTGCGGTTTCTGGTCGGATCCCAGCTGGCCCAGACTCGCTCCAGAGGAGGAGGAACCGCTGTCGAGCGAGAAGTGCACATCGGCTGATTGATGAACTCTTAATAGGACTAATCGCTCCGCTTCCCCACCCTAAACACGGTGCAGTCCTCGCCCTAGCCCCTTCTCCAGCGAGAGTGGACTCGGCCGCCAGCCGGCGGGGTGATCAACTCACCGTTTGTCTTCCGAAGGGACTCCGGGTGGAGACGGAACGCGCCCACCCCAGTGCAGCCCTCGAGCTCTGAACACCACGCCCTGCCGCGGGCCAGGTGGCCTTCGTGCAGCGCCACCGCCGACCTCGGGAGAGGAGGAGGTGGAGGCTATCATTCCCCGCCGGGGAGGGAGTGGTCAGACTGGGGTCCACACCACCCCCTCCTCAGTTTCCAGTTCCGGGGAAGGCTGCAGGCTTCCTTTGTGTGTGTTCTGCCTAAGGTGGGCATGGCCATGGCATCGTGGCAGCCCCGAGGAGCTTCTCCACCGCCTGGCACTCACCGGGCCCGGCTTGGAAGCGCTTGGCCCTTGCAGAATGGGCGAGGAGCGATGTGACAATAGTGGGCAGCACTTTGAACAATAGAGCAATCCACAAGGCCTTCTCCCACATTCCTTGTAAATGAGGGATGTTGTTCCAGCCTGAAAGGCCCCAGCCCCACAGGTCCTCCAGGCCTAGTGTTAGGTTCCCCAGTAAAAACCATTCTGTACCAGGGTGCTCCTGAATAGTGATTTAAACTAAGATCTCCGGCTCTTCTAATGTTAACCTCCATGTTCATGGTTCTCCAGATATTATGCCTCCAAAACAACAATCCAGAAAGGAAACAGGCAACATCTTTTGCCACAAACTCTAAGAGGGCTTAAGTCGGCTCTCTCACCTTGCACATCTCCTGGGAACCCTCCTTTCATCTGCTACTTCTGATACTACAGTTTCTGACAGAAGGATGAAAGCAATGCTAAGAACTCCCAGATGAAGACCTTCCTAGATGGGGGACATCCATCTACCTTGTCTCTTCCTTCATATGTGGAAATCTTTCCTTCGCCATGCTTCATGCTGGACCCAGATGGAGAGTGAGAATGGGTCTTTGGTGGATTGTATTTGTACACTTCCAACTTACCAAGGTGGGTATGCAACCCGCTGGAAGTATTAAGTCATGGGCATTAAACCAAGTATAGAAATCTAGTTAGGATGAACCGTGGGCCCCAAAGGATATTTGCAGGTGGAGTAGAAGATAAGGAAGCAATGAGAACAAAGAGTTCATCTTCTGTGATGTTTTCCACCATCAGGTAGTGAGTGCTCAGTCTTTCTTTGCCACCCAGGCATTCTGCAAGAGACATCTAAATGAGTCAGTTCTCAGAGGTGGTGAGGGTATGGCTGTTGACAGGATGCCATTTCCCCATGCCCAGCCCAGAATGTTTAGGTATAGCCTGTTCACTGGGGTCCTAGCTGTACCTTCTCTGGGAAGTTGCAGTACCCTGCAGTGATCATGCTATAAGCCTGTGGGAACTGGGCTTTCTGCCTCTCTTTCTCCATTTAATATTCACAAACTTCTGCTCATCCTATTCTTTTCTTACAGTTTCTGACAGAAGGATGAAAGCAATGCTAAGAACTCCCAAATGAAGACCTTCCTAGATTTGTAACTGGGATTAACCAAGTCTTGACCTTAGAAAGATGTTTCTGTTCTGAAGATAAAGTAAAAATATACCTTTGGCTATTTCTCAAATACTGAAGGTATAAAGAAGCTTCTGGCTCCCCTACGTCTAGCAGAGAAACTTTCTGATTAGAATGTTGGATGGTAACTTCTTTGTTATTCAAGCATATACCCACACACATCCTCTTCCCCCTCCCTAATGAAAAACCTCAACAGATGGAGAGCCTAGGCTCCCCAGCCTGCTGGCTGAGAAGATGCACTTCACTCAAGGGTCAGTCAGCTGGTACAGACTGGGGGAGGAAGAAGGAAGAGCAGCTAGTATAGGTAATTGCTATCTTTTAATACTCCTTACAGGCAGAAATTAGAAAAATCCTGTTCAGCAAAGTTAGCAACCTCTGGGGCCTGTGAAACCAATTTGGCTGAGGTGTCTCTGACAGGGTCTAGGCTTGGGCTGCATCCAGGAGAAAGCGCCCACCCTATATTCTCTCCCTCTCTCTCATTTGAAAGCCTATACAAAGAAATGGTACAAGTGGATGGTTAACTTAATGATTCCATCAGGGGTGGATTTTTCTCTGTCAGGTCCCTGGATGAAGCTGAGGTCTGAAAGCCAGGAGACAGAATATGTACTTAATCGCCCTTTCTTACTGTCTTTCCAGGGGCCGGAAAGGCCTTTCCCCTGGAGTCGCAGTCTCCAGTGCCCACCCCATGGCTCTGTTGCTCTGTTGGGCCGTGTCTTCTCACTCCTACCCCTGCCTGGGTCCTGAGTGTGTCAAAGTAACATAAACAAGCCTCTTCTCTGCCTTAATTTTGCCCCGCTCTGTCTCCTATTTCGTGGCGGGCTGCCTCACCTCTATCCTCCTTTAATTTGCATTTAATTGCCCAGACCGAACAACCCGGGGCTCCCAAAGGGATGTTACCCTCACCGAGACCCTTTTCTTACTGATGCCCACTCTCTCAAAGCAGTCCTTCGGAGGGGTCGGGGGAGGGGGGAGGGTGTAGCTTAGTTTAGGCCCCAAAGCCATTTCTTCCTCTCGGCCAAACCAAGTACACCTCCCAGAAATGATCACAGGAGTCAGACGGGCCCTTCCCTACCTCCCGGCGTCATACCAGCCCTGCCTCTGTGTGGCCTCCCCCGCCGCCGCCGGGCGGGTGGTGAAGCCGCTCACACAAAGGCGCAGCCGCTCCCGGAAGACCCGGCAGTTCCGGCGCCCTCAACCCAGCACCCAATGGCGGGGTCCAGTTGCCTCGAGGGCTGTGTACGCCCTCCTCTGCCCCTAGTTCGCAGTCCTGGGAAAAAGTCACGGGGCTAGGTCGGGTGAGGGTTTCATTCCCCTGCACCTCCTCCCTTCCCGCAGCAGATCCTCCCCGAGAGGTGAGGCCTGGACCCAGGACGCCATTGCCGGCCAGGACTCCCCTCCCCCAACTCTCTTCTAGCTCAGCGTCTCTAAGACCCGGGAGGGAGGAGGCGCCTACGCTGATAGAGCAGCTATTGTGACCTTCCCTTGCCGAGCGGGAACCCAGCCGAGTGTGTACCGCTGGCGGTGGCGGGGGAGGGGGGAGAGGAAGCGCCTGTGTGTGCAAACGTCGGGGTGCGGAGGGGGTGGCACTGGGAAATAAAGGTTTGCAACCTCGGGCGGTCGGGAGCTTCAGAGGGCGTTTGCTTGTGTTTAGACTCCGGTGCTTCCTAACACTAATCGCAGGCTCAAATGGAGAATGTCTGGTGAAGGCCAAAGCGGCTGGTTTATAATTTATGAAGTTTTAAATGGCTGTGCCGCGGGCCCCCACTCTCGCCCTGCACGCTGGCCGCTGGGAACGCGCGTTCTCCAGACACACCACCGCCCCCACTCGCACCAGCAGCGGGCGAGTGTGCCCATCACTTGACGTTCAAGCCAACGGCAGGGGCCCATCCGAGCCAATCTGCTCGGGGAATATTTCTCCAGAAGCTAGAGAAAGCCACAATTTTGTCCCAAGCGAACTGCCCAGTCCACTAGAGAAGGGCGAACTGCCCAGTCCACTAGAGGAGGGCGCCTCTGGACGGCTGCGGCTGCCTGAATGGGAGGCCCCCGTAACCCGCACTTCTGTGGAGCTTGAGTGCGAGAGGAAGCTGATGTCAGCCGGGCAAGACACCGTTTAAAGTCTAATCCATGAAACCCTAAGCCGCAGATGACACTTGGGGCCTTGCAGACACCCGCAGACTCAGCAGATACTCCTGCGGTAACACACCGCGCTGGAAAACGCTGGGAGCCATGATGCATTATGTATTTTTATTATTATTTATGGTAGGAAGAGCAGATGAGGAAAACCGGGCTGAATCTAAACAGCCTGACAATTCATCTATTTAATATTAAACCAGTTAAGGAAGGTTGTAATCCCTGCAAGGCAGCACGGCCTTCTTTGATTTCTGTAGGAGCTTAAAAAATAATTTCTTACAGGACAATTAGAAATTCTGCCAATGGATGCAAATCTCATAGAAAACAATTTTAAGCTTTGAAAGTGGGTAAAATATTCTTCAGTTAAAGTTATTTATTCTGTTGATACACTTCTACAACATGTATACTTTAAACCTGCTTGGCTAAAGTGAAATTTAGCAAAAGGACATTCCCTTCCCACTCCCAATCTAACATGCCATTTTAAAAACAGCACAAAGGAACAAGGAAACTAAATATTTTGAGCCATTATTTAGCGAAACACAAACATCCCAATAGAAACGATTGTTGTTTCACCAGAAGATTAGAAGTTAAATTATTTCCACACAATAGAAATTTCACCTTGTGTCACCAGGGATGTAGCAGGAGTTGCATTATTTGTCAAATCAAATAGAGATGCGTGGGCCGACTTTGCTGAAATACAAAAGAATGAAGCTTATCTGAAGGCGTTTTCAAGTACCTCCTCCCAGAGCAGTAGGTGTAAGTTGTCCACCCCTAGCTAAAAACAGGCTATATTTACAAAATGGTTATAAATCTTTGAAGACATTTTTGCCCATTTTGCACAAAGAAACAGTAAACAAGGTGTGTTTATATTTGTTATGTTCCACTAATGAAACTTTTATTACTACACATCATGGGGAATGTTTGTTTTCTTTAGAAATTAACCACCGATCACCATAAAAGGGAAAGTTGTGACAAGCATTTCCTAGAGGGGGGTGGAGGGAACCTAGGTGCTTTCTCCAAATGATCATTTTTTCCCTGCACCCTGGCTTTTTCATAGCTCCACTTGTTTTTCTTTGATTGTCAGTATTCGTTCAAAGCTTATATTTTATTACTTAATGCAGAAAAGTGAGTTCTGGGCTCGCCATGTAAATACAATTTTTTTTAAAGTTGATTTGTGTCTAGAAAGAGGGCAGTAGAAACAAGAAAGCAGGAGCCACTAAAAGCCCCATTCAAATCATCAAGCCCAGAACATTTCTAGGTTTGTATCCTCAGATCCACCTCTCCCCCCCCCCACACACACACAATGTCAATAGCTGGGTTGTAAACCAGGTATCCCCAGAACCGACTCCTTGTGTACTCCATTCCAAAGAAATGATATCTGTATATTTTAAAGAGCTTACTTAGGGACCTTCCACGGAATTGTGTGCAAAGGGCAGAGTCATCTAATCGCAAGTGTGATTAACACAGATACACTTCCGGCTGAGAAATTTTTTTTATTCTAAATATTTGTTCAAATAGTACCAGACAATTTGAAATCAATAAACTGTGTCGAGTGGCAAGGGCTGCGGCTGTTGAGAAATGAGTAACGGTGTCGTGCCACACCACGGGGCCGCCTGACTCTACCCATGAAGAACAATTTGCGGTCTTAATCCTTTACATCAACTACAAACACCAGCCACGGTTACAACTGTTCAAAACTACTCTCTCAACTAATTCAGACCAAGGGGACTAAAGAGGTGAAATGTGGCCCCCCGCGGCCTGGGAGCGCGTTCCTAAGCTCGGCTGGAGAATTCTACAAATATACACATAAATACATTAAGACGAGGATAAATAATCAGGGAAACGAAATGACTCGCTTCAAATAATAAATACAGATCGTTGAGTCCGATGCAATCCTTACGGGATGGGAAGGAGCATATAAATTAAGGTCTCCGCAACTAAGCTAGACCGGGGCCAGGCCCGGGACTCTCCGGCTGTGGCGCGCCGCCGGTGTATCTCAGACTTACCTTCGGGACACCATTACCAGATTAGAGTCCCTCGGTCCGCTGTATATGGCACTGTCAGGTTTACAGAGTCGGATCTTTGCGGCTGATTTTTGGCGAGTCACCCAAAGGACAGCGCGCCTGGAGGGGAGAGGCCCAGTCGCCTGCGCCTGGGCCGCTCTTGGCCAGAGGCCCGGGAGGCGGCGACGGGGCCAGAGGGGGTGGGGGGGTGTCACTGAGCTGCCCCGCCCGCCACCCCGCCACCAAAGCAAAAGAGGTAATTTCGCCGCGAGTTCTGGCCGATGGCGGCTGCTACAGGTGCGTCAGTTTGGGGGCCTCGGGTAGGCGTCCCTGAGAGGAGTGGTGGGCCGAGAGATCTGTGTAGGTAGGATGAGGGTCGCAGGGTCCATGGTGGTGATTGCCGGGAATCTGTGCCGCGCAACTGTAGTCCACGCTGGCCGAAGACGGGTGCGAGAGGTGGCCCAGGTTGAAAACAGGCCCGGACGCGGGTGCCATGGAGTCGACGAAGTTGCTCCCCACGTATACCGGACTGCCCTGCAGATTGGCGCTGGGAAAGCCGCCGCCGTTGCTCGCCATGGGGTGGGGCTCAAACTCGGGCGCCGCGTAGCGCTTCTGCTGCGGTAGGCAGCTGCTGAGCGGCGCCGTGTAGGCGGCCAGGCCGTACATGTTGGGCTGAGATTTGGCGAAGGCGGGCGGCGAAGGCGCATCGTAGGCCAGGCCGGGCACCGGCTGCAGCTGGCCCGAGTAGGCCACGTGGCCCGCGGCGCCTCCGAGCGGCGGGCTGCGCTCGGGGGACTGACCGGCGGGCGAGTGCAGGATGCCTTTGGCCTTCTGGTCCTTCTTGTACTTCATGCGCCGGTTCTGGAACCAGATCTTGATCTGGCGCTCGGTGAGGTTCAGCAAGTTGGCCATCTCCACCCGGCGCGGCCGACACAAGTAGCGGTTAAAGTGGAATTCTTTCTCCAACTCCACCAGCTGTGCGCTCGTGTAAGCCGTGCGCACCCGTTTGGACGCGGGGCCTGGTGGGCTCTTGTCCTCGCAGCTCTCTCCTGGGCAAAGAGGGAGAAAGAGGGAACGCTGAGAGGGAGAAGTGGGGACACGCAGGCCAAGGAGGGGTGCTTCCCGGAGTCCTCTTCCGCCACTCCTGCCCGCACCTTAATCCAGACTGGGCTGGGGGAGGGGCATTTGTGAGGTGAGACTCCGACCGGGAAATCACAGGTCCCAGGCCTACCTATCAGTGGCACCTGAAACCCTCATCTGCCTTCTGAGGTCCGACTCACTCTGCCCGCCCTCTCCCCTCCAGCCTAGTCCATCATCCCGTCCCAACGGCCATGGAGGAGTTTAATGAGAGACTAGTAGCAGCTGTTAAGGCCTCCCTCCAGATTTCTTAAACACTCCTCCCAGCCTCTGCTGCTGGGGTGGAGGCAGCCCCAGCCTGCCTTGCTCAGGGGCTGGCTCCAGAGCAAAGTACCTCAGGAAGTGTATGGTGAGGGTCCAGATCTTGGCACCTCACTCCAGTCCAGCTGTACCTAAGGATTCTGCACCCAAATGCAAGTAAACAATAACCCATAAAAATAATGCCCCCAGATTGTTAGGGGGCCCAAGCCAGACTGGGGACATTTTGAGCACTGCTGTGCTAGGAGCAGCAGTCTCCACACTGGCTTCCACCACCCCTGCCATCTCTCAGCAGCTTGTCCACTCCCTCCCTGGAAAGACAAATGGATTTCTCCTGGGAGGGCGGGCCTGGGCCTGCAGCTGAGGAAGGAGGGGCAGGAGAAGCTTACAGGCTGGGGGACTTTCCCCCAGGAGCTGCAGCCCTGAAGAGGAAGGGGCAGTTAGCTATATCCTAAGCCTCAAACTATCCCTGGACCTGGAATAAGTTCATCCACCTAAAGATAAAAACCCATCAAAGAACTAAAGGGCAGAAAATTTTAAAAACCAGGCAGGCTAAACAGAGAGAGGCAGCAAGCTTCATAGCTCCTACTCCTGCCCATATGGTATTTGTATTGGTCCACACACCCTGAAGGGACCTATAGAAGATCTTCTCAACACTAGGCACTCCTCCAGGGAGAGAAACCTACAGTTGCTTTCCTTGAGGAGCACTTCCTCTTGCCCTAGGACATGTTCCTCCCCATACGGATTTGCTGGGGTGGGTAGATTTGGGCTGAAGTGAACCATAGAGTCCCACAGCCATGCCGTGCAGACCCTGGATGGATTCAAATGGACTGTTGTATTTTGTGATCTTGGGCAAGTCACTTATCATCTCTAACAGTTTCCTTAACTGTAAAATGGGGATGTTATCACATACCTACCTCAAAGGGATCTTAAGAAAATTAGATAATGCAGGCAGCATTTAGCTTGGTTCTTAACATACCCCTCCACAGACTTTAGTGCTTCTGCACTCAAGGGCATGGGATTCATGTGTTATGGGTTATATAATCATGTATGTAGCTTCACATTTTGAAGAGCTGCTGTGTGGAAGAAGGTGCTGAGTTGATGACCAGCCACCCAGGAAAGCAGATATTAGCTCAGTATAAGGAAGAGCTATATACTGACCTAATGCTCCTTATTAATATAAAGAAGAACTATTTACTAATAACTATGAGACTTGTCTGGCAATCATACCAGCAACCTTGAGTGAAAGTGAGCATCCTGTTACTGGAAGGGTGTGACCCCAGTTAGGGATACTAATCAGAAAGGATATAGGAGCTTAGATATCTGGCCTCTAAAATTGCACATCTAGCCCCAAATTGCGTGCTTCTAGGTGAGCTGGTTACTTAGGTCAATCTGGAGACTTGGCCCAGGGGTGAGCCTCTCACAGAGCTACCTGCAGTGGCACAGCTGTTCTTCTGCTTGGAGTTCTGTCGGGACTCTTTCATCCATGGGAAGATCTGCTTACTGATGGTAGTTGAAGAGCCAGAAGCATTGGGCCCACCCTTGGCCTTCTTGACTTGCACTCCACCTCCAGGGTTGGTAGGTGAGGAGGGGGGTAGGGTAGGTGGTGGAGGAGGGGGCTGTGGCGGCTGCTGCTCTGAGTTCAGCCCAGGAGGCTGGCTGCCACCACCTCCACCTTGGCTGTTCCCAGTGCCAGGTCTCATGCAGCTTCCATTGAGTTCAGCCCCTTTGTGGGGTGGGGCTCGAAGAGGTGCAGAGCTCTGGATGGAGCAGGCAGAACCTGGGTAATCAGTGTCCAGGGAGTTGGCAGCAGCAGGGGGTGGGTAAGGCTGATGGGGGTTGCTGTAGCCATAAGTGTCAGTGGCTTTGCTATAGCCATAGCCTCCAAAGAGTCCTGGGTTGTCATAGTAAGCGGCCTTCTGCATCGTGAACTCAGGAAGCTCTGGGGCCTGTTGACCCTGCTCAAATAACATTGACCACCACTGTCTCCTTCACCACCACATTCAATGTCTCCAGAATCCTGAGAGAGCTGAGGCAGCCCCCAGCTCCAGGTGACCTGAGGAGAAGAAAAATGAGAGGCCCGGGAGGGACTGTCAGAGGCACTACCAGTCATTGTAGGACTCACCAAGAGATTGCTTCACACCCAACTGGAGGGATCTGGGTTTGTATGAACTTATTAGAAAAGTCAAAGGGAATTTACATAGACATAAGACAATTTCTTCTCTTTAGCTCTACTCCACCCACAGAAGGGACTTATACCCCACCTCCCCGCCTACAATAAACTTTTTTCTCCAAGACTGTCAATTTGGTTTTTAAAACTTTGTGAAAAAACACTCAGGGCCTCATTTAATGGCTCTCTAGACTTTGAGCTCGTTACAGGCAGAAACTTGTCTTTTTCTTCCATATGTGCCTAATATCCAGCCCAGTGCCCTGCAAGTAGTGAGTATAATCAGTGCCTGTTGAATAAGTGAATGAATATGTGAGTAGATCAACCAGTTAATCACTGGATCATTCCAGAATTTTCATGAACAGAAGAAAGCTCTATAATACACTTAGAGTGGCCAGAGCACTAAAATAAAAAATAATTGTCTTCCCTACCTGGTTTCAAAATCACAGCATCTTTCATGGAGACCCAGATAGTCCACTTCCTGTGACAGGTAAGAATCAGCCCAGTTAGCTTTGTGGATCAGCACTGTGGACTCTATTAAAAGATGAAAACCAAGAAGAGGACTTAAAGATTCCCAGACTTATTTTAAGGCTAGAAAATGGTATTATTCATCTATATTTTTCCAGACTCTTTGATAAACTTTGTGTCCACTACTTTTAAATGGATACCAGTGGGACATGCAGGGACATGAATGAGTGGAGAATGCTTTATGTTATAACTTTATCATTTTATCCTGCATTTATTATCTAAGTAGATATTATTGACCTCTGGATCATCCCTCCCACCCCACCTCCCACCCAACCCACAACCAATTAGAGAACTTCTCATGGCATGATGAATGGACCCAGAATTAGAAGAAGAAAAACACTAAGAAAAAAATCAAATCAACCCCTTTTGTAGTCCCTGACTCCTGATGGGGGTTTCCCTCCTATAACCCAACCTCTTCTCCTGAAAGGCTCCTGAGGAGTTAAAATATAACTAAGGTATTCAACCACTTTTGTTTGCTTGATAAAGAAATCCCATAGGTCAGCTCCCTATGCTTAATTCTTGGTTTCTCTTTTTTTTCCAGGCAACTTTCCTTCTCCTCCCCCCCCAACTCCCATCATGGTCATCATGATGGACCCCATTATCTAGATAATGTATGTGACTAAAAGGTGGGCCCTAGTACCAAAACCACTTTTCTGATCACTCATTTCCCCTCCTCTGTCAACAAAAAGCTTAACCCAAAGAAATTTTTTTTAATTATTCACATTAGTCTTTGTTTAGTAACATGATTGCCCATTTTGTTTTAAAGTACAAGTGGAATACTTTCTTGATAAGAGATAGGCACTTCTCAAAGGGGTCATAAATGAATGCTAGGATGTTATGTTCTAGAAAATATTTTTAATATTGTTCCTAAATATATACAGTTAGGATATCTACTTAGCAATGCTGATTTAATTGCTTTCAATTTATAGATTTTATATATCATTCTCTGCCTCATCCTGTGACTGATAGTTATGTGTTTGCCCCTAAGTCAAAGGACTAGGTACTTTGAGTTTAATTAAGTTGCTAGACTTTTCTGGGATCCTGCTTCCAGTCTTAAGCCCTGGGCTTGCTGCATGTCAGAATGGCCATATTTGACACTCAGACCACCAAAACTGCTGCTTCTGTCATTCTATTTACAACTGTGGAAGCAAAACAACCTACTTTTGCCTGCCAGGTTGACCAAGTTTATCTTGATATGATACACAGGCCAGTCACATTAAGATAGCTTCTTTAGGAGCTGACCAGGTATTTGAAATAGATGGCTCTACACATATTTGTTCCTATAGCACATTCCTTTTTTAAAAGCTCTGTATACCGGCCTCAGAAGTGCAACTACTGGCCAGTTTCATGAGTAGTCACACAGTCTTTTCTCCTGCCTGTTTTCATTGTCTTCAGGAATTTCAAGGCCTACTCAGTGGTGACCCAACACCCCAATGCCCACTTCCTCAGAAGGAGGGAAGCTTTGCAGCACCCACTCTAGAAATACAGTTACCCAAAGAAGCTACCTTTTCTAAAACAGAACCTGGAAATGTCACAAAATTCGTTGTTTTTTTTTTTTTTTAAGCCTTTTTCTTTCCAGAAACCCCGACTCCTTGTGAACTCTGCTTGAACTTAAAAAGCAGGAATGGGTCATAAATCACTTGGACAATGGTCAACTGTTCAGTGGCTCATCTTTTTGATCACCCCCCCTCCTTTTTTTTTTTTTTTTTTTTTTTTTTTTTTTTTTAAGGCTTTCTTTTCTCACCCTTTGCTACTTCTGCTCCTTTGGGCTCTGGGACCCAAATGCCTCAGGGTGAAGACCAGCCCTTGTAGGGGGAGGGGCGGTCTTCGAAATCCTTCTACAGCTCTATCATCTCACATCTTCTACCCTATCTCCCAGCCCGCGAACCCACCGAAGCAGTCACCCCAAAACCCCGATGGCGCCATCCCAGGCCCCTCCTGAAGTAGGAGCGCCAAATGGGATCTGGCTAGCCTTTCTCGCGATCGTAGGAAGTTGCCTAATTCAACTGGGATATCCAACAGCAGATGGAGAATACAGGGCCAAACGGTCCCCAGTCGGAAGGAAGGCGGCCTCCAAGCAGCCACCCGCCGGTCCCAGGGCCGCGCCGTCCGCTGCACCCGCCGCGCCTCCGGAACAGCCTAGCACTGATACTTGCTCACTGCACTTAATTCTGCGCGGGATCAATACCTAATATGATACCGAATAAATAAAAGGCGCTCACAGCGGCCAGGGGACGGGGTTATTAAGCAGCTGGAGCTCTCACGGTGCATATCAATGCACCTGTCATTGTGGTTTGTAACAAAATTTATGACTGCGAGCACTGCGGCAGTAAACGCTTCAGTAAGGAATGAAAAGAAAAACACTTCCCAAGGCCCGGCACTTTTCAGAAGTGGAAAACAGGCTCCGCGTAGGAGGAAGCGCGGCAAAAGAATTCCCTACTCCGCACTTTTCCCGGCCCCGCGCCCTGCGAGCAGGGGGATTATATAAAGTGGTCCGTGCAGTTCTGGGAGCTGCTCGACTCAGCAGCGGGACCAGGGACTGGATGCTCACAGCCTCTCCGGGGACCGAAGCTCTGCTGTCCGCCGAGGCCTCGGGACGCCGGGAAGCTCGCCGAACGCGCGGAGGCCGACAGGGCTCTCACTCGCCCGCTGAGGTCCGGGAATTTCCGAGGGGCTCGGGGAGGGAGCCAACAGTTGCCAATGACTAGCGCCATAATCCTAGTAAATCGCGAAAGGTCAGGCAGACGCCCGTGCAAATTGAAAGAGAAGGGGGAGGTGATGGGGTTCTAATCGCTTCTGTTACTCTACATTTTTCTCTTAGGGTTCCAGTTGGCTTCCGGTCCTCTCCCGGGCCTCGGAAGCCCACAGATCTCCTGGCAGACGCGACTCTGGCTGAAGTGGGTCCACTGAAATTGAACCAAGACTCTTCCCTACCTCTTGGTTTCAAAACTACTCCGTTTCGGATTTGCTCGGGAGGGGATACATTTACTGCAGAGATGGGGCAGCCTTCTACCTAAGTTCTCCAGCTCTCTCAGCCTGAACCTCTTCTGCCCTATAGGAAGCCCCTGACATGCCTTCTAAATCACTCTTATTTAGCCTAGATAACTCAATACATAATACACCCTGCATTTAAAGCACTGGGCTCACCCCATTAAAGCGCCATAAATTTGAAGGCTGATGATCGGTTATCATGTAACCCGCCACAGTTCACACTGAGGTGATCCACTTCAAAGCCGCCCTTTGTTTTACGTCTTGATGTATGAATCCTGAGATGGCTACCTTGAGTTGCAGGATAGATGGAAATGTAGTGGAAATTATTATTGTTTGTTTGTTTGTTTTTTAAATCACTCCACTCACCACAATTGTGTGTGTGTGTGTTTTCTCGAATTTTGTCTCTAACTTTTTTGGTAGGCTCCTCGGGTTCCTTTGGATATTCTGTTGAGGCGAATCTGGAACAAGATGGAAACTCTCAGTGGCAGTCGCTTCTTTCTTACAAACATGGAGAGGCTTTACTCCTTTTAAGAGTGTCATACTCAATGTGACTATTGTATGTGGTACCCACTGCCATTCCACAAGCCTTCTCCCTGGCAAAAAGAAGACTGGATTTGCTCTGGGGAAGGGGCTGAGTGGTCTTTAACACCAACATCCTTAGCTGGCTGAGGGAAGAGGAGGCCAGAGAAGGAAAGGTTGGATCCTCAAGCCAAGGGACTGGCCAAGTGGGTCAGAGGCTGGAAGAAGACCAATGACTCTCCTTCTCCAACAATGCTTTAAATGATCCAGGTGCCCCAATACCAGAGGCCAAGCATAGACCCTAGGAGTGGAGGAGAGGGACTGAATAGTACTGGAATGGGGAGGAGGCTACCACAGGGCATGGGAAAAGGAAGGTGAGTATGTAGATAGACCTGGGTGGGCCCTACTAGGAGGCTGGCCACAGAGTCTCAGAGAAGAGGAAGCTGGACTCTACTTCCTGGTTTGTATGTTATATGTCCTTTGGTTTCCCCTGAGTTTATTCCATTCCAGTAAATACCCAACACATTTCTAGCTGGGACTGCCCCTGCCTCCGTGAGGATCTGACTACAAATCGCCTAAGAAACAAATATTCCACTCCTACCCCAAACCAGACCAAGCTGCCCACTACTGCCTGCACTCAGCGGGTGCCTGCCCCCGGTCAGGTGAAAGCAGAGACACAAACCCCCTCTTGCATCTGCCCTGTGCAATTTGTCGACTCAGTAGTTTGCAAACACTAAACCGCGCCAGGGAAAGCCCCACACAAAGCGTTCCGGGCCCTTCTAAAGACTAGAGCGCGCAGCTATAAGCCTTTGAAGTGACCTTTGGCTCACGCAGCAATAACTCACCCCTTAATGAACACCCAACAGAAGCGCCTCGGAGAGATTCCGGCCCGGTAGTGCTTCTACCATGGCTCCCGGGCTTCAGCTTAGCAGCCAGCCAGGACCCAAAAGGGCCCATCCAATGGGCGGGTCCCGAGGGCTGCGCGGTGGAGGCGCCAAATAGCTCGGCCCTCAGAAGGGACCCAGCAGCCCCAAAGCCTCTTTATATGATACATTCACGTGGGCGGACGTCAACTGTTGCCGCTTGATTATTTTACTTATTTATTTATTTTTTTAAAAAAAGATTCTTTAGAAATAGGAGCAGAAGCAGGCCTAAGTTCAGAGAGCCACCCAGAACCTCGATCCCCCAACGCCAGTAGGTAGATTTTGTTTTCTCAACCTCGGAGGAACAGGGTAAGTTTGTGCCTGGGGGTGCGTGTGCGCTCCGGGTTCTGAGCACTAGAGGCTTCGGGAGGTGAAAGGAAAGAGGACCCCCCAAGGCCAAATTTGACTGTCTGAGAGCCCCCAAAATCTCGCAGGCTCCCTCTCCCACCCACCCATCGTGCAAGCTACCAGCCCTGCTTCCACCTCATACTTGCTGGGAATGGTAGGCTTAAGCCGGCTGGCTCTGAGCCACTAGCTCCTGGTCCCTTTTCGCAGCCAGAAACCGGGGTAGAGAAGAGAACCCCGTCTTGGAGGTGTCAATGAAGAGCTGGTCCCAGGCAGGCCTGGCCCGATACCCCACCCCCCACCAGGACCCAGGGAAAAGTCTTTAGGGTAGGAAGCCTTGGTGCGGATTATTGAAATTTTCGGGGAAGTTATAAGTGAGTGCTCCATAGGGCCAAATGAAATGCTGCTCGCAGTAATTGGATTCAGCTGACTAAGTTGGCAGGCTCGCAGCTCCAAGGCAGCAAGTGAAGAAAAATGTCCAGTGACTTTAAGTTCTGATGGAGCTACGCAAGATTGACAAAACAACTGTACTGCTCTCCTTTAATGATGAGGTTCCTGAAAGTGGGTCTCTCACCTACTGGGGCCCTACCCAACCTACTCTAAGGGCTGTTCCTTGCTTTCCGGTCCCTTCCACACAGAGGCCCTGTCTGGCCCGACCCAGTGGTGTTCCAGTGAGCGTGGAGCCGCTCACTCAGACTTATGAAGTCGCTTACTCCGCAGGCTTTGGCCCGGGGAAGGACCGGGCTTGAGTTTTCCAGTTCTCCTCCAACTAGGAACCACAGGACACAGTAAACAAAAGGATGGACGGGATGGGAAGGACAAAATATGATTTAGCTTCCATTCTGGGGTTATTTGGGGAGGAAGACCCAAAGCCCTAAACCTTCCCCCCAACCCCCAGGCCACTGTTGTCATAAAAACCCCAAATTAGTGATTGGACTGTGGTAGAGCTTCCCAAACTCTTCTGGGTAGCTGGGGGATTCACTTGAATTTGAAGAGAGAGCTCCAGTAGCATTTTAATCTTCCAGGAAAAAAAGATTAAGCCAACATCAAGAGATAAAGGCATGCGTAATTGGAGAGAGCTCCCAGAACAATGCAGGGAGCTGGCTGGCCACTGAGTTTATTTTAAATACATATAAATCAACCTGCCTGCGCTCAGCCCCGAAGCTCAAGACACAGAATTAATATGATGTTCCATCTTACTTTGGCAGTGACAGTGTAAAAAAAGTTTCTTTTTATTCATTTCATTTTCAATCCATTTCCATAATTGTACATTCAACCCCCGAATACTTCCTCCAGCCCCCAACCCTCTCTTCGGACCCTCTCCTCAAACTGCTGTCCCCCACCTCCACCACCACCCAAGGCCACCGGCCACCCTCCAAGCCTGGCGAGATAGTGTGTCCTCCTAACCTTTGGGTAGGCGGGGAGCATCCCCACAAAACGCACCTCCGTTACGATTAATCACCGTCCTCGATGTATATGTAGAAGTGTATCTAGGTCTGTGCGGGCTGCCTCACCAATTGGCAATAATCAAGATCACAGATTACACAAAATAAATCATATTTAGTATCCCGCTCGGGGCAGCAAGCAGCCCGGTGCCCAAAGATTTCCATTTTGTCATGCAATTGCTTACCTGGATCCCAATTTATCATAAACCTGGTGTCCTCGGCCTCAGAGTGGGCGCCAGTGGGGGGCAGAGCTAGCCTTCCCCCTTTGTCTGCAGACAACACTGTCCCAACCCTGGTCTTGCGCGCTCGCAGACGCGGCCATATACCCGAGCACACGGAATTCCCGGTAGAACGGAACCAGGCTGAGGTTCAACTACCAATAAACGCAGGAAGAACGAGTTCGTAGTCCCCGAGCTGGCTTCGCCTGCGCTGCGCGCCTGTCGGTCCACCCGCCCGCCTGTCGGCTCCCAGGCCCAGAGCGGCGGCCACCCGCGCCCCCACCCACTCTTGGGTTCCTGCCCAGCCCTCCTTGGCCCCCCAAGGCTCGGGGTTTGTTTTGCTTTCGGAATGTGGCCCAGAAAGGATTTGGAGAGAGCCCCGGAAACCCCCTCATAGTCGGGAAATACAGACGCTGCCTTCAAATGCTAGCATATTTGTTCACGTGACCCCTAGGGAAGATTGTACTGATTGAGGCTGAAACTTTCACGCCAAACAGCCCCGGAGCGCAGCCAGGCCTGGGGGCTGGGAGGAGGGGCAGGAAGGTGTCGGACCCCCAGCTCCTTCCTCGCAGCAGACACGGGTGGGTGTAGGGCAAAAGAAAAGCCCCCATCTCCAAGCTCCGGATCAACACAGCCTCAACCAAGCTGGTGCAATGGGGGGGGGGGTCCCTGAAAGTCTCTCCACTTCACCCCATCCCACCCTCAACCCCACGACCTCTGACCCTGACCCAGCCAGCCAGTGGACTGGTCTGGAGATTGTAAATATTAGAGGCCACCTCTTTTAGAGGCATCTCCCCAGGCGGCTGTGAGGTAGCAGAGGAGGCTCAGGGTTCCCTTAGCTCTCTGGCTGCTTGGGGTACCCCCGCATCAGCACCGTGAGGCGCCGCCTAGGAGAATTCGCTGATATTCCGCTCATGGGCATGGGATTGCGTTTATAGTAGAGCAGGTTTCAGCCCTCAGGTGGGAGACTCCAACTCATATCCCAGGATAGTCGTACGAACGGAACCCTACCACCACCTCTGCGACCGCCACCGTCGCCGCCGCCGCCGCCGCCGCCGCCATCACCGCTTGGTCCATGACTCCTTCCGGGGACATAGACGAGCTGCCAGTTCCATAGCCAGAAAAGGCGCCTAAGCGGCCGGCCGGACAGATCCTAGAGGTCTCCCCTCCCTGCATCTTGCACACTCCACCTGGATCCTGCGCGGCATGGAGCCACCTATGCACGAGCCCCGGCTGGAACCTGTGCGCCTCGGTTTTTCTGGGCAGGGCTGGAGGATTCCGCAGGCCCAGGGGCAGCGAAGCCACCGCTTCCCGCTTCCTACGGTGCCCTCAAGAAAGCGAGGGGGGAGGGAGAGGTGCGGGTTCAGCCTTGGCTAACTTATTTGGGGGATTGAGGGAGTTTGTTTTTAAAAAAATATTAAATCAGGACAGGGTTCCAGCACTCTCCGAGTGATGAAAGGAATTTTGGGAAACAATTCTGCAGATGGAAAGAATAAGCTCCTGCCTTGGGTCAGTGGCTGCTACCAGCTCTTGGGCTTTTGATGAGCCCACAGGGTCCTCCCCACCTCCTGCACCCCAAAATCTCACACCCATGTTGAGGTCTCCACCCCATTTCCAAAGTCTTGCTCTCATGACCCCTCTGCTTTTCAGAGGCATCCCATCCCGCACAGAGCAGATGCCCTGTCACAGCTTGCAAGGTCTGGGAAAGGTGAAGGCGAATGGGTCAGGCAACTGCAGTAAGGCCTGGGAGAAAGGGGTAAAGTCCTCCCATCTTCACTCCAGAGGCACAGAAAAGTCCCAGAGGGCAGGTCCTGTGCTCAAGACCCCAGACCTGTCAACAAGCCCCTCCTTTTGTTCACCTGAAGGGGTCTGGCTGGAGGCCCAACTTGGGAACCTCTTGGAGCCAGACTGTGGGTACCCCCAATGCACCCCCATCCCAAGGACCCCGCCCCCAGACTCCTGCCAGGAACCAAGCAGCCAGCCCACAGCAAGTGTTAATCTCCAGTCAAAGAGGGGGGCTGCTTTGCGGGAATTTGTCTCCAGGAAAGGATCTAAGCCTTCTTCAATCGGAGCATATGTTCATAGAGCAATAAACCGGAAAGATTTACAGTCCTCGCCCGGCCCCCAACAGCCTCGCACCCTTTCAGGAATTACTTACGATGATTTATCACACCAACTCGGGCAATTGTCACACTGATAAAATAGCCCGGGCCGGTGCCCGCCAAGCCCGGGCCTTGGGAGGCTGTTGGCTGTGGGACTATCAGTGGCGCTGGAGAGGCTTTTTGTGGGTTCTTTCGTGTGCCTATCAGGGGATTATTGGGGGGCCTAGGATAGGTGGAGTTGGGGTGGGAGGAGAGCCAATTCTCATTGAGAAAAATGCAAGCTGCTTAGAAAAAGCCCCGAAATCAGCGTTGGAGTCACTTGCAAAGCACATAAACATTTGTCATCTTTGAATAATTGAATTAATGTGTTATTGTTTGAATGTATAATTCATAACGGAGGAAACTTTGTCTCTGTCCTGACGCAGAAATATACACACACCAAAAAAGAAATCAAAACACACACACACAGTCCCCAAACAATCATCACACACATTCAGCCCAGCTCCCCGAAATCATCCTCAAAGCCAACAAGAGGAAAGCAAGAAAATCAACTCCCGCGTCGCATCTGGCGGGAGTTGCAAGCTAGACCAGACCGCTGCCGCCCCCCAGCCCTGAGGTGGAGTGTGGTGGGAGCCGAGTGACTCTTGCACAACGAATCTCCTTGGGGTTGGGGAGAGGGGAAAAGGTTGAATTGGGAGAGCGCTGGAGCGATAGCCTTCCCGGCTTGCCCTGGCCTTTCCCTCAGATCCCTTCCCCAGGCGTTTCCAGGCTCCGGGTCTCCCGCTCTGCGGCAGGGAGTTTTATTTGAGATCTTCCTCCGAAAATAAAAATACAAAAATAATAGGAAAGAAAGGAAAGTCCAAGCAGAGCTTGAGTGGGGAGGGAGGGGATTGGGAGAAGCAACTCGGAAATAATTATCTGTTGGTTAAAACCTGCCTGGGGTAAAATTTCAACTCGATTTTATAGCCTTCTATTATGACGCAAAGAAAAATTTACGACCCTTGCATGAAAAGAGGGCCAGGGCCTTTTCTCACCGGTTTAAGAATAGGCGGCAGATGCCGTGACAGCGACCATTGTTCCCGGTAGACACAGGCGACCGGGCAACCTCAGCCCGCGTGCGCCAGGCGCGTCCCCCAGCCGGGCGGGATTTTTACAACTCCTGTTGTCTCCAAGAAGCCCGGGCGCACCCTCGCCCCTCGAACCCTTGCCCCTCACCTCTCTCTCTCTCTCTCACAGCACACACACACACACCCGCGCGCGCGCGCGCGCGCACATACACACACACACACACACACACACACACACACACACTCGACCGCTCTCGGTAATTTTTCATAAGTGCAAAGCTTTGCTGAACCAAAGGTCACCCTCCAAGCCACTAACAACTTCTCGCCGGCGCGCGGTTCCAAATCAGGAAGCAAAGAGAACTATTTGTCAGCAGCCCTGACAGCTAAGTTCATTAAGGATTTAAATCTGAAGAAATAAAAGTCTCCAAAATATTTACCTGCCGCCTGCGCTCCCGCGCCCGCCGCCGCGGGGTTGGGATGGAGGGTTGGGGGCGCCGCGCGGCCCCCCTCGGCGGGTGATATTCTTGGGATCCCTGCACTTTCCAAGTCGGAGAGAGCCCTTTGCGTGGCAGATTAATGACGACTCCGTGTTTCTTAAGGGACGTGCTGAATTAATTATTTCGCCAATCACGTGGTCGGGACTTGTAGAAATCTATTCTTATCATCTTCCTCGCACTTTGAAAATTCTCCGGGTTATGAAAGGCCCTCCCCCGGCAGCCGGCGAGCCCCGGCCGCCCAGCCCAGCGCGGGGGGCAGGGAGGGCTCCCCAACATGGCGGGCAGGCAGGCGGGAAGCGCCGTCTGCCGAGGGTCGGGATTTACTGTACTGTACTCAAGCGGGCTCGGCTATGGACTCGCTTCCTCCTCATCCCTGCCGGTGATTCAATACACACAACGGTATTGATGTATTGGTGGGCACAGGAGGAGCCATTAACCAAAAGACGGGCAGAGGACAATCATAAAATGTGTCTGAATATTTAAACTTCTGTCTGCGCACTTATAAATACACATGTCCACGCGTCTGAGGCGAGCCCTTCCATATATTAAGGACACATGTCTGGTTATATGCATTCTGCTCATTTCCTGTCTCTAGCAAGCACCCCTCCAGCCCCATCTATTTTGGGACTCCTGTCTTGGCCCCCTTTTCAAGGCGAGGCCAAGACTTGAAAATGCCCTCGTGATAAAAATAGCACAGGCTACTTTTTATAGAGGGGAGTGTTTATTGTGGGCTGGAGGGCAGGGTGGAGGGGGCGCTGGAGAGAGGAGGGGCAGGTGCTGGTGGCCCCAGTGGGACAGAGCAGCACCAGAAAGTAAAAGCCTGAGTTTGCAGACCAGAGGGGTCATGTAGAAGCAGCCAATGACCAGACTTGACCCAGAAACAAGCACCACTATTCCAGAGTTGGAGGGTGGGAAGGCCTCTCACCCATGGCACCACAAAGGCTGGAGCGGTCTGGTGCTGGCAGGGGCACCCAGAGAACCAACCTGGAGCCTCTTTTTAGCCTGGGGTGTTACTTATTTTCCTTTCAAAAACAATGCCCAACAGCCCTGTATCCTGAATTCAACTCCAGGCTTCCCAATGCTCAGAAAATATGGTGGCCAAATTGGGCGTGTGTATGTATAGGGAGGGGCAATGACAGAATTTTGCTATGCCTTACACAGTGTAACCTTTACACAACAGGCACATTGAGGAAAAGAAAACACATGATTCATATTGAATGTTTTTAGAAAACTTAGTAAAGAATACTTCTGTAGAGGCACCAAACAGGAGGGAGATTTCGCTACACCTTTTATTATTTCAAATATAGATCAATGAATTACATCAAAACTACAAGCAACAATTAGTATAAATAATACTTTAATCAGTGGCAGTAGAACATCAGTCAATTCTATTTCAAAAAGCATCTTGTGAGAACAGACACCATGGGGCTGACTGACAATATCATCTCCCAACAAAAGGCTGCAGTGGACAGAGTGAGGTGGGAGGCTAAGGAGCCTCATACCCAGCAAACACTTAACTCTCTCCCACCCCCCAGTCACAACCCCAACACAGCTTAAAAAAAAAAAAGACACCAAAACACTTCTGGCTCATATTTGGGGGAATTGGAAACAAAAGCAAATGGACGCTGAACCATTCTATATTTAGCTTTCTCCAGAGCACGTTCCCAGATGGAAACTCATTTCCTCCCCAGCACTAGGTGGTTAGGCGCTCTGCTTCTTCCCTGCCCCACTGCTGTGGGCCCAAATGGACTCTAGGGTCCGGCTGGGACCTCTGGGTAGAAGACAGCCCTGAGGGCCAAGCAGGCTTCATTAACATTTCAAAAGACAATCCCTGGAAGCTGGGAAGAAGAGCCCAGACTTATAAACAAAGAAGTTGTTTCTCCCATTAAGTTACTCTCCAAAGTAGTAGGACTAAGTTTGAGAAGGAGTTGGGTTTTCACCTAGAAAACATGTCCCTCCGCTTTCCTGTGGGGCAGGGAAGTAGATTTGGCATTTGGTCTGAAGCTGGGTGAGTAACCTGAACTTCTCAGAAGAAGGGAATTCTCTGTAATAATCTACGATATACATGCTATTGGATGTTGTGAACAAATACTTCCCCCCCCCCCTCCCAAGGAGAGGGTTCAGTTGTATTCACAGATCTGGGTTTTAGGAAAGATTCTTAGCAACTTTCCAACTTGCCTAAGGATAGCGGCTCTTTTCAACTGCTGTGTCCAAAGACTGCCCTGCACGTTAGAGGAAAAAAAGAAGAGAAGGGTAGTCAGAGTCCAAAAGGTTAAGGGTTTAGAGGTCAGTCCTCCCGGCTGAAATACAGCTAATCGAATAGAAAATTTGTCCTCTGGATGAACCTGATTCTGTAATTTAGCCGAACTTCAGTAAAATACCTTTTCAGCTTCTCAACGTGAGGGCGTCAGAAAAAAGACGTCTTGACTATGTATGAACTCTGTGCTTTTTGTCATAGAAACAATGATGCGAATAATGCAGGAATATCCATCTTTAATATCCCGACGTGGAGATATTCAAGTATTGCCATGTGCAAGTCTGAGAGCCAGGCTCACCCCAAGGAGGAACAAAGAGCTGTCCCCAGGGTCTAATACAAAAGACTAAGGCATGGAAGATACTTTAGAGAAGTGGAATTTCAGCCTAGGGACTCCAGTGAATGAATACCTGCCCTTAGCTCTCAGGAGACACTGAGCCAAAGAACATGCCTACAGAGAAAGTACCCCACCTCATATATACATACTTAAATATATTTTTTAAACTACTGCTGAAAACTTCTTAAGTGTTCTGGAGCACTAAAAAAATAACCCAAATTCTCCATCTCCCTTTTAAGTTCACCCCTTCTCCCTCCCTCCTTTTGTCACGTCAGTAGCTACAACCAGGGTTCCTCTTTGGAACTAGAGGCATTGGGGTTTAAACCTTGGGAAGCCTTCTTTCATTTGAGTATATGAACTCTAGCCATTACCTCTGACTCTTCCCCTTATCCTTAAGGGTCAGCATTCTAGAAAAATGAGCTCTGAACCTTTCTGAGAAAGGCATAAGAAAAATGACTTAAGGATCTCTCTCTTGTTGTTTGAGAGTCATTGTTTTTAAACCACTATTCTCGAGGCAGGCACATGGATGGGCCTGAAAACTTTTATAGTTTTACAGTTTATGCCTCTAACTAATTGGGTGAGAAAGCTCTAAGATTTATTTGAAAAATAAGAAACAAACACCCAGAGAGAAAATCCTAAAACAAACTTTTGTGGACTTCTACATTCAGCGAGTTTTTTCCTCTTTTTTTGAAAGTAGGACTTCTTCACCTTCCACTGCAGTCCCCTCTCACACATAGGCCATACACCAATTTCTATAAAACACTGCTATACATGGGGTATTGGGGCATTTGGAATCCAGTTGGAACAGAAAATTCAGTCATTATCTAATGACCCAGAACATAGAGGTTTTGTTTTCTTTCCCCAGAAGGAAAATGTTGGACCATTTGTTTCTTTCTTTTTCCCCCCTCTCCTTTAATCACCCAGAACTGGTTGTAAGCACAGTGCTGAAAAAAGCACATGTGGAAATACATTTTCAAGAACTCAAATTTGAGTGGACCCTTTGCTTTCCTCTAGAAGGGTTAAGGGTCCCCTACACCCATTTCCGGGGAGAAGGGAGGGGGTGGAGTTCAAACTGCAAGTTACACCAGAAGTAAGTCACATCATCAGATTCAGCTCCCTGAGAAGCAATCCCTTTCACCATCTTGAGATTTTTGCATTTAGATGTCAGTTATTTCTATACCTCATTCCCCACAAATAAATATTTAAGCAAATATAATCTAAATATAAAACAACCCTTTTCCACTTCCTTCTCAGACTTATTTATTTGGACATGGGGCCGCTGGGAGAGAAAAAAAAATTTTTTTTTTCACACTGCAATCTATATAGACAACCCAGAAAGTTCAGAAGCCCTGGCCCAGCAATCTTGCTTCTACTGCAAGCACCTAGCACAGGTGCCATGGTTCTGCCTCAATTCCACCCCTCCCCCCCCCAAGATCCCTGGAGGGATAGAGTGGGCTGAATGTTCAAATTTACAAGGGTAAAGCATCCAACCTTCATTTGCAAATTCAAAATCCAACAGAGGAGATTTTCAGGAGTTTAATGACTCTCCAAGGTTTTATGTTCTCAGTAGCTCCTGCCATTTGATAATATACTTAGAGAGAGAATCCCACCCCCCTCCCACCCCCATCCCTGGTCCAGGGAGGGGGCTGCCCTCGGGCAGGATGCTAACCTAGTCCGAGGGCGGCCTGCGTGTCCCAGGTCCACCCCACAGTACCTTAGAGCCCAGCGAGGTGACAGCAGGCCCGGCCTGCACCCGCAGCTTCGGCTCAGCCGGGAGCACAGGGAGGGATGGGCCCAGGGTCCCCACTTCTATAAGGTCGTCAGGTCCGTGTGGTGGTCCTTGACCAGAGGCTGCAAATGCTGGCCAGGGGCAGCTGAGGAGGAGCAGGAGGAAGACGATGACGATGTAGAAGAAGAGGAGGACCTGCCTTTGGTGTTGGGCAACTTATGGTCTTTTTTCCACTTCATCCTCCGGTTCTGGAACCAGATCTTGATCTGGCGCTCTGACAGACACAGGGTGTGAGCAATTTCAATCCGACGGCGCCTGGTCAGATACCTGTTAAAATGAAATTCCTTTTCCAGTTCTAGGACTTGCTGCCGGGTGTAGGCTGTCCGGGAACGCTTGGGCTCCCCGCCGGTATAGTTGGGGTTTACTGCAGAGACAAAACAGCAGAGTCAGGTCAGCACTAGGCCAGCAGTTAGGACCCTGCCACCAGCGCTCACTTCCTGGCGCGCCCAGAGGCCCAGCGCCCTCCCCGCGCTCCGGAGCCTGCTCTCTCCCTCGCTCCCGCCCTCTCTCCTAGGCGCACACACGCTCGCTCCCACCCACCCAGCCACCGCAAACCCACCTACTTCCCCAGGCTCGCAGGCTGGGATCCCCAAATGTGTTCCCATCTCCCTACTCCTCCGCTTTGAACTCCAGAATTCCCAAGTATTTTGGAAATCCCTTTCTCCCACAACGTGTTCCTTCCACTCTGAAAATGGAGTCCTCCCCCACCCCTCCCCACCCCCATCTCCACCCCCTTTTTTGCCCACAGCGGAGCAGTCAGCCACATGGTCCCGGCCTGCTCCCTCAACTATAAAAATTTATGAAGAGAGTAACTGCGGCGCCCGTTGAAGCCCCACTGGCCCCCACCCTCTTGCACCGCTCCCGGATTCCAGGCCTTGAGTGAGGATGGGGCTGAAAGGTCGCTGGGCCCACGCCTTACCAGAATTCACATGCACCTTCTTCATCCATGGGTAGACCACGGCGGGCTGCTTGAGTGCTGTCCCGGGGGCCGGTGGCTTGGGGCCGCCTGGTTGGCTGCAGGCCCGGGCACCCGGCAGGGGTGCGGGCGGGGGCGCTGAAGGCGCTGGGCAGGGCTCTCTCTGGGCGCCGTAGTGGCCACCAGGGCCGCTGGGTTCTTGCCCGTGACCCCGCGTAGGCAGCGCCGAGCCGGGCCCCGGGCCGCCTCCGAAGGGCTGCTCACCGAAGTCGGGCCGTGGGTAGAGCCCCGAGGGCTGGAAGTCGGCACCCTGCGCACCGCCACCGTAGAAGTCGGCGCCCTGCTCGCCTAGGTAGCCACCCTGCAAATATTCCTCGCACGGAGGGAACTTGGGGTCCACATACTTGGAGTTCACCATATACGAACTCATGGCCATTAATTTCAGAAGGTAGAAAATACTAATTTTTCTCGTGTTGTCTTTTTTTCTCCTTCCATAGGGCCCTCCTACTTGCTGTCAACTGAATAAAGTTGGTTGGCCACGTGACCAGGCCAGCCAATAGCAATGGAGCGAGTTTATCACCGGGTTGGTGAGCATCTCATAATTTTCACAAATTTAACTAAATAACATACGTGTAATCAAGTGACTCACAGGGGCACATTTGAGGGCCTCCACCAGATGTTAATGCAGGTCTAACCCTCAGTACCCTCACTCCCTGCAGGTAATTCCAGTTTTTGTCTGCCACTGACTTTGCTAACCTTCAGTGCTCTCTCCCCTCAACCCTGCCTGAAAGCAGCTCCCCAAAGCCTTCACAGGTCAAGGGGGGGAGGGTGAGAATCCCCATACCCATTAAGGCATCAAAAGGTGGGTGGGCTGGACAGCCTCTGAGTTGGGCAGAACACCCCAAGCAGGCAGGATTCCAGCTCGCCAGAGGGGGACTCTCCCATACAAAGGCCGAGTCCCGGCTTTGTCTTCATCAGGGTCACCCAAAAGTTACCAGAATCTGACTGGCCTGAACTGAATTAGGCAATGAATAACCTAACTGCCAAGCTTTCTGCCCGTGCCTAGGCCAGGGGTGTTTCTAGTCAAAGGCAGACCTTGCCCATATAGCGAGGAGTCCCCAGTGCTCCATCCAGGAAGGAAAGTGGTGAGAGCATATACTACTTACCCAAATGAGGTCCCCCTTCTTCCTAGCTTGCCTTTTTCCTTCGTGGGCCACAAATGCCAGTGAGCCCCTTCACTGGATATTCTCCAAGTTCTTGGAGGGCAGAGTTGAAATTGGGGCTAGTTGGCTTCCCACCTTTCCCCCTGGCCCCCAAAACCTAGTTTTTCGGCCCTGTATTCATGCAATCAATTCATTTTATTTATTTTTGTTGTTGCAGCAGCACCCACAGGAGACTGTGTTTAGAAGGGAGAGGCTTCTGGAGGAACAGGCTGCTCTATATCACCAGGGTCAGTCGGTCCTCCTGGAGTCCAAGGTAATAAAACAGAAAGAGGCACTGCCGACCAGCGGGTTACCTCTTACCTCCACTTTAGACTGGCTATTTCGGAGAAATGTGAAGTTTTTGCATCGACCATATATTCCCCTAGAATCGAATCTGTGACTATGTGGACACCACACAAATTCGGTTCTACAGGGTATATATAGACAACGTTACAACCTCTGGATTCCACCCAGGCTGGTACTACTTAAACTGCTTCCAGCCCCAGCCTCTTCTGAGGCATCACCGGCCCGAAGCAGCCACCCGCAGTTTCAGAGCCTGTTCAGGTAGGCTGAAGGGCTTGGTGGCAATTTGCAGCAATGAGTTTCCCATCCTTGTACCATAGCAGGGGTTAGAGAGCAGTCAAGCAGCCAGGACAGTGTTCTTCAGAAAGAAAAGGAGAAGTAACCCATTCCAGAAATGGCGGCTTTATTATCCCCCACTCCAGATCTAAATAACCTCCTCCCCCCACCCCCTTATCAAGTGGTATTTTCCAAAAAGGAGCAAATGCCCTCAGTGGCGCAAGAGGCAAGAAGGGATTATCCTCCATCCATTCTTTTCCCCACTGCCCTCCCAAACCAGGTAGGGTGAGGAAGCTAGTTCTCCAAGAAGTCGAGCATTTACCTCCCTGGGCCCTGTGCGGAGCTGGCCTCGCCGTCCCTGTCCACCGCTGCTGTTGCTGCTGCTGCTGCTGCTGCTGCTGCGGCTGCGGCTGCTGCTTCTCCTGCTGCAGACCCAAGGCAAGAGCTGCTCACAGGCACCGAACTGCCCTGGACCCCTTGAACTGGGGTCGGCTTGCTAATGGTGAAGGGCAGGGCGAGGGGTCATTCGAAATCATTTACAAACATATCACAAAGTTTCATTATTTTTGCTTTGCGACAGCAGCACACAAGAGTACAAAAGTTCGCGAATTGAACCCGCCCCAGTGCCTCAGTGCTGTCTGGAGCTCACCATTCCCTTCGTTTGGGAAATCAAGAACACAGTTACATTCAGGATCTGATGGGTTTCAGGAGCACAGGCATGCCTGGCTTGAGTGGGGCTTTTGGATCGCTCCAGAAGTGTTTACATTTTTTGGATTGTTTTGATTTTTTTCCAATTATGATTCAAAAATTAGTTTTAAGCCTCAACCTGGGCCTAGTGGGGTGGAATAGGGAGACTCCCCTCTTTTTCCTCCCCACCCCCAGTCTAGCAAAATTGGCTGCCTGCTTCATCTCTACACACGCACACGCCTCCCACTCCCAAACTACATTTCCCGGGACTTGGCTACTTTATAGGATTTTCCTAGGTGACAATTCTAACAAGAACTCTGAATTTGTCTCATGCCCAGTCCACTTGTCCTAGGAGGGTTCCCCCCAAGTCCTCTAATGCCAAGTACTCCCACTTAACTACCTTCTTCCGGGGACACAGGGCCTAGATTTTATCCAGACAAATTGGGGGAGCCTGCTAGTCTGGGTGGAGACCGGGTAAGGGTACACATTTTCATATTTGTTAGACGCTGTGACCTGCATTTCACCTTATTGCTCGACTTGTTCAGACAGGTCAAAGCCAACGAGTTATTGATGAACAAAAGCGTTAAATATTCACCTCGCCGCTCAACTGCCCATACAAATGCTTTTGATCTCTTGGGGTTCTGTGTGTGTGTGTGTGTGTGTGTGTGTGCTGTGTTCAGCTATATGTGGGTTTGTAAGAGAGGTGCCCTGGAGCAGATGAGCACCCAGAGCCAGTGTGCTGGTAAGAATATGGCAAGACCACAGGAGTCTGAGAACACCAGATTTTCCAGCTTGGAGCTCAGAGTCCGTTTCATTTGAGCCAACATTTTTCATTGAGGGGAACTAGGTACAGATGAGAATCTCTACTTCTTGGGGTGAGCACAGCTCCCAGAGTGAAGACTAGGCTACCCAGGCTGGCCCAGTGCCAAGACCCAGCTTCCCAGCCCCTGGAGAAAGTGGCTTCTCCTCTGAGAGGGAAGAAGTCTTCATTCCGACAGCCCTGGGACACTCCATCTGCCATTGAAATAAGATCATTTTCATTTTGCAGTGAGGGAGCAGCCCCTGTGTTTTCCTTGACTCTTGGACACTGCTATCATCTTAATGAGATAAAGAGGCTTCACAGGTCTACTCTGAAATGTACCTGCCTTCCACAGCACATGGAACACAGATCCCAATTTACACCCCCCCAACCCCCCTTTTTGTCTACAACACCCGAGGTTCCAGCACAGAAATCCCCAAACTGCAGTTACAGAGAGGTGAAGGAGAAGGGCCCGAATCCCTCCGTCTTGCTCAGCCCAGGTCCCCGAACGAATCCTAAACGGGGGGAGGGGTAAGCCGTGATCGGTGAGAGGGACTTCCACCTAAAGCGCAGAATTCCCAGACTTTCTGGAAACGGGCCAACTCAACAGACCCGCAGCCATAGAGGGTTAAGGGCTCCCCTCCCCATTTTTTCCAAAAAAAAGAAAAAGAAAAGAAGAAGAAGAGAGAAGGTTGGATCAGGCTGGACATAGTTAAGGTGGGCTGGGCTGGGCTGCCGAAGGAACTCACCGTTGCCTCAGCGTTTAGCAGGTTGCTTTGAGAAGGGGAGTCCCCCTACAACTTGTGAACAGAGCACAGGGCAGGCTTCTAAATAACTGCAAGCTCTATACCGAGGCCAGCGGCTGCTGCCCTGCTGCCGCAGAACTGCACCTGTGAAAGCTGGTCCCACCCCATGTCCAGGCAGACCCACGCACATCAGGTCGAGATGGGGTGGGGGGCCGTTCCCTTAGGTGAATGAACTAGGCCCCAGAAAAATCTATCCAGGAGCTTAGTTGAAGCTCCCACCTTCAAAGCGATTTCCTCTCACATTTCATGGCCTGGGGAGACAGGGTCATTCTTCCTCCCCGCTCACTCCCTTGGTGAGACCCTGCCCCAACCACTTCCCCAGTCTTCTACATCACGTCTTCCCTTTCGGAAGAAACGGGGCGGTACTTACAGGGACGATCTCTCATGGTCCCGAACCTGTTGCAATGAAAACGTGGGCCATTTAAATTCCACAGGATAATAAAGAAGAGATAGATGATACACAGGAAAATGACAGGGCCCACACATCCCACCAATACCCAGACCTCCCTACTTCGGATGCCCGCCCCGCCCCCAGCAACCGTGAGCCAAGTTCTCCGCGGAGCCGGACCGCAGTACTCAAGGGCAGAACCATTGAGTAGAAATCTATGTCCCCATCACCTCCCCCACCACATGCACCCTTGGGCAAGACCTTACTGGTTGTTTGTCCCGATTCAGGCTGCCTGTAACAGTGTTTCCCCACTGGGAAACAGGGAAGCGAGGAGAAAATGGGCCTTTGTGTATTTCCTTCTGCACAATCTGCTGGTGGGCTCAGGTCCACTGGGGAAGGGACAGCCACGTATCTGCCCCTGCCCCAGCTCCCTGTTCCAGTTTTTAAAGTGGTTTCAAATTCCTCAGCCCCAACTAGTACCCCCAACCTGTCTTCTGCTTTCCAAAGAAAGACCAGGCATGACTGAGACTTGCCTTCCTATTTCTGCTCCCATTCAAAACAAAGAGCAATTTCCAAGGGAAATGAGGACCCAAATGATAACCAAGGGGGAGGAAAATCGATGGGTTAAAAGGTAAATGGCAATCCTCTAGATTGTTATCCAGCTCTATGGATATGACATCATTTTTTTTTTTTCAAGCACTGCTGCTGAGGAACCCACAAAGCAATCTTTCAAAGCAGTGGTCCTCACAAACACGGTGTCCCGCTTAAAGTTTTCCATCTCCTCTAGCTTTCTTTTAGGATGGCAGTCTTCTCTGAGGAATCTCAGAGGCAAAGCCATCTCCACCTAGACTATCCTTGTTTTATTCCACTTCTGAAACAGATAGTTCAGTGATGGGGGAGGAGAGAGACAGCAAGTAACTTTTCTGAGGCAGGAGTCCTCAATTTCTAACTTTCAGAATCGAGAATTTCTAACTTTCTATGTCCAAAATCGACAGAAGAAAACGGCAATTCCCATTCGACTTGTTAAGTTAGGTTTAGGCTAAAATTAGAATTCACTTCGATGAGACTTGTCCCCACCCCAGATGGAAAAGACCCGGCAGAGAAATCCCCCATCGCTGAGGTTGTTACGGAAAAAGTAATGCAACTTACTGGTTTTCTCTCCTAGTGGGTAGGGAAGCTGGGAGTAAAACTGTCTCCTTGTGAGCAGCGCTGGCTGGAGCTTCTCACTTTCCTATGGCTGCTCTAGGAACCAAGCACTGCACTTGTATGCTTTTAACCTAATTTATGGTGGGAATTATATTTTGGCTTGTCAACTCTCAAGCCATAAAACAAAGTTTATTGGAATCACGTGTTCGTAAATAGCCACTCAGGTCCCATCTCTGCAGAACCATAAATAACCTTCGGCTTTAAACTTTTATTCACTAAATAAAGGTTCACTGCAACTGTTCCCTCACATCTAAATAGTTCCAAATATCCCAGAAGCAAGGGGGGCCATATTCATATCAATACCCTGGACTTTTCAAATGACATCTTTTCAGAGAAGGCTGTTTAAGTTGGGAGATAGTACTATTTGGAAAAGGCTGGTTGGTGGGCATGTCTTATGATTCTTTGGCTGCATTCACTGTGAGTACCATCAAATCCTTTATTTCAATATTTTTCTAGCTCTAGATGTAGTAAGTAAACAAAGAGGAAACTTGAAGGTCGCTTCTTATTTGCCTCTACCAGAAGTTGAGATTTTGTTCAAACTTCAGTAGAAAAAGGGTGGTTAGGAAGAGGCTGAGTAGGGGGCTGGGGTGGGGGCTGGGTGGCCGCTGGAGTTAACACTTGGCTCTGTATTGTTGTGAATGGGCTCAGCAAAAGTGGAAGGTAGCCACATGCCTAGAGGTTTCTATAATTTGCTTAGATCTGAAAGGGAAGTCTTTGCAAGTGACCAAACTGCTTAAAATAGCAAGACTTGGGGTTTGGTAAACTGAGAAAGTGGAGAATAGCCCTATCAGAATCTTTGGCAACTGAAGCTCTAAAGAAGGTTATAAAACAATAAAACAGCCATGGTGTGAAGGGGACAGGGTGTGAGGAAGCAAATGAGGCTCTCAAGGGACCCCAGCCTAGGAAGTCAGATGTCCCCACTCCCACAGTGCTCCCAACCACAAGCTCTGGGCTCACAGGGTCCTGGGTGGGATCATTGGCAGGGCTTCTTCTCCCACCCCCACCCAACACTGCCACTCTCACCAGAGGGAGAGCCTAGGCAAGCTGGAGGGAACCTACTGTCCTGCTGAGAAAGTCAAGAAAAGGAGCTTTGGCCTGAGCACTGCTCTGAGGGAGAATGTGGCATTCCAGGCTTGGGGGGGAGGCTGAGGTGGGGAAGATGCCCCACTTCCCACCATAGGAAGTAAATAAAAAGAGACCTGACCCCCCCAGCACCCCTCCATAGCCCACCAGAGTTGCCACCAAAGCCAAAATGTGTGATTTTGACTATTCTGATTAAAAGAAAAGATGTTCTGTGTACAGTTCTTGAGTGCACCCACATATATAATTTCTAAATCAAATTTAGTCACAAAAATTTTCATCAGCAGCTCCCATCAAGTCCATGAAAGAGATCCCTCCCTACAAAGATCTCTTTGCATCCTAATGTCCACCCTTTCTTTGTGGATTTCTAAATTCATTTATTGATTTGATTTTCAAATCAGGTAGCCAGGACTGAATGGCATCTATTTCTCTTTATTTCCCCCACCACCTATATAGGAGGATTCCCCTGCTTATAGTTAGTAATATCTATTTTTAAAATGTAGGTAGAGATCAACCCTTTCCAAAATAGTTTTCTGAGTCTTTTGGCTAATTACCAGTTCTGAAGTTTGACCTTGTTAATCCACTATAAAAAGTGAAGGTTGAGCAGATGGGGAAAGATTTAAATTATTTTTCTTAGGTTCATTAAAAAAAAAAATCAAAGAATGTGTGATTTTTCTGGGCAACTGTAATGGACTTTCTATGAGGGAAGAAGACCAGACTGAGGAGGTAGTGTCTGAAACAATGTTGGTACCTAGTTAAAGCTCAGTAGATTTTTTTTTTCTTTAGTGAACAATGATGAAGAATGGTAATTGGAATTTAGTTGCATTTTCACTGTAGCTTATATAAGAAGATAAATAAAATTACTCAACCTACTCTATATTCAACTGGTACCAGGCAAAAACTAGCTGTGCATAGGGAAAAAAGGAAAGAAAGGAATACATTCAGGCAGGCATCTTCGGTTACTTTTGATTTAGGACGACTAGGCAACATAATTGAAGAAAGACTGTCTACCTTCCTATGCTCCTTTCTTGCCTCCAGCCCCCGGGGTCCTGAACTTCTGTAGATGAATCAGAGTGGGGGTGGGAAGAGACAACTCGGCCTATAAGGCTCAGCATCAGGCAGGTGAACAGAGAGCTAGCTGAGGCCAATTTGTTGACTTGTTGAATATGGTAATGGGAAAAGAGGTGAGGGAGAGGAGGTCAAAGTCTTCTTTTAAAACCTGTAAGCAACTAGTTTTTGAGTTAAGTGGGACTCTAGGAACTATCCCTCTCCAGGAGGGAATTCTTGCTGAGTGTTGCCATGGGGCAGGGTCCCTGTTACTCCTCTTCCAATCCAGAAGCCACAGTAGCTGCCAGGAAAGAGGAGAGGGTGAAGGGGTCCAGGAGGGGACAGTGCACTCCAAATGCAATGAAATCAGCTCTTTGCCCAAAATAGGAGCTCCAGCTATATCTCCAGGAAAGAATATTCTAATGTTGACTGTTAAGAGCTCCCTTGGCCAAAGGTGGTATTGAGCTCTACTCTTAAGCTAAATGTCTGTACAACCAGAAGGGAAAGGGAAGGTGGAGGAAAGAGACTAGGCCAGGGAAAGATGGAGGAAAAAGACTGTCTAAGGTTGCCACTTAGGGACATAGGGTGGGGATAGAGAAGAGAAGGGCTGAGCAGAGTCTCAAGTAGGAGAGAAATATGATTCCATATTTCTGGCATTTACCACTCTTACCACCAAAAGAAAAACACTTCTCTTGCCACTCCCAATTCTACCCGCAAAATGAGGTTGGCTCGTTGGACCTCATACTTGGCATCCTCTGGGAAGCGGTGACCCCAAAGGAAAACTCCCATAGTGGGATATGAAAGCCAAAAGAATGGGGCAGGACCTCTGACCATGGAGCCAGGGGCCAGAAAAGGCTCTATATGAAGGGGCAGGATGGGTGGTCATCTAAGTGCTTTGAAAACTGAGACTGAAAGTGGCAGAGGGTGAGGATGCCTGGGGGGCTCACTGCTGCCCTGTGACACAGGCAGAACTCCACCTGACATGGCTGGGAGCAGAAGAGTCTGTGTGTGTTTTGAGAGAAAATTTGACTCAGGTAGACTCCTAATTAGGCTAAGAGAAAGGCCTTCTTAGGAAAAGTCTATATGTAGAAATCATGAAAATGGGGGTAAGGGATGGAAACTGATTGCACGGGATGTACATATGTTTCAGCATGAAGTAGTATTTATATAACTCTGTTAAGGTGTGTGTGTGTGTGTGTGTGTGTGTGTGTAGAGGGAGAGAGAGAGAAAGAGGGAGAGAATCTCAGAACACTGCAAGAGATGACCAAGATTTGGGAGGATAAGACACCTCTTAGAATTACCTAGGCATTACTCTGGCTTAAGTTGGAAGCTACAGTTCAGCACTGCACCAGAGCCCAGATCTCAGGGCACAAGCAAATTAAGGAGAATGGGGCCTTCCTGACCTCCTCTGCTATTGTCCACTGGCCTCTTGCTTTTCTTAGCTTGCCCCAGATTTCAAGACACTGAAAAGTCTCTTGGGGCTGTAGAAGAACAACCAGGTTGGTGAGTGTGACTCATCAGTGGTGGGTACAGGTGACTCTAGGAGGTGGGCAGTATGGCTTACTCTCTGGCAGGGCCTAAAGTCCTTTTAGGTGTTACACATGTGTCTGTGTGGGTGCAAGACCTCCTCTACCTGACATCTGTCCACTGAGAAGCTAGGAGCACACACCTCCTGGTTATGGCCCTGGAAGCTACCTGCACACAGGTGCCAGACACTGAAACCCAATGATACAGGGTCTATAAGACACACTGTAGCAATAGGACGCATTAGAGCAATAGGAAGGATCACAGAACTATGTTCTCCTGCAGCTTTGCTGTAGGATTCAATGACTGGACACATGAATCATGTCTCTTTCAGCTCTAAAAGTATAGGCCTGGTTGCTGTGTCAAATAGACTGATTACATAGAACATGTCTTGAACCCTTGTTATATGACAAAATTAGTTTTAAGTACTTAATCAGTAGTTAATATATGTAAGTTAGAATAGTGCTTGGCACTTGTAGCTATGTAGGTAAAAATACTCATAACATTCCTTGAAGATGGTCTTCTCCATACTTTTCAAATGAGGAAATAGGCCCAGAGAGTTTGCTTACTTGCTTAACATCACACAGCAGCTAAGTGGTAAAGATTTGAGGCATTCTGAACTCAGAATCTACTCATTTCTAATCTCTAAGTTAGCAAGTGATCAATGTCCCCTTCCTAAAGTGGAAGCAATTTACTCAGTCTTTGGGGCAATGACATTAGAAAATCCAGTTACGGAGGGAGCTCCAGGAATTGCTGAGCTGGAGAAGGAACTTGGCCTTGGGGAAGGAAAACCCATAGAAGAAGCAGGAGAGACTCTTGTGGCAAGCATCCTAATTGACCTGAGGGAGAGCATTTCCAAAAGGCAGGTCCTGCACATTCTGATTCAGTAAATCTGGCTGGGAAGCAGAAACCTGCATTATAAACATTGAAATGCAGGCATTCATTAAGAACCATTGCTCCAAAGTAGAAAAAAAGAATATATTGCCAGGAAACAATGTTCAGTGGGGTCTGATGAGCCAGTTGTTGAAGTTGGGTGTCACTGCTGGTGCAAGACACACCCAAAAATGGGTGCAATGGTGAGAGAAGATGTGTGGTATGAGTGACCTAGAAAAGGCAGAGACGTGTATTTAGGGAGTCCTTAATCTTCAAAATCAGTGGGATTTTTCCTGACTCTCAGAGACTTTAAGAACCCCTAGGAGAGTCCTGGGACCCTGGCCTTGTTCTAGAAGAACTAGGGTGAGGCCCATCAGCCTGCCGGAAAAGCCACTGGACTCTCTGCTTTTCAAGGCTGCCATTCTGGGTAGCAGGAATCGCAGGAAGGGAAAGCGGCCAGAAGAGCAGTTCATTCTGAGGAAACTGGTTAGGACCCGAGGACAAGGGAGAGCATATCCTATCAGGGCACCCTAGTTTCTAGACCCTAGGAGCCCTGCGCGCAGAAATCGCGCCCCCTCCGGGAAGGCGGAGGAACTGAAGTGGCCTGCCACCCGGAACCCGCCTTCAAGCTCCCGGCCAGAGGCAGCTGCAGCTGCTGTACTGATGAAGCGGAGTTCTGGGAGTGTTCGCAGCATCACCGAACCTCCGGGGACCCAAAGCTCTTCGGAAGCGGCGGTGGCGGGTTGCGTGAGAGAGGAGGGTTCCTGTGCCCTCCCCTCCCCCGCCCGCTCACGCCCGGGGCATCACCCGTGCCGCCACAGCCGGCGAGACGCTTGTCCTACAGCGCCTCCTCCTGGACATGGTGCCAGACAGCGGAGCTGGGTGACCGCGCCAGCCCGGGTTCGCGTGGGCTGAGTGCTTCCCGCACCGGAGACTAGGAGCACTGTCCCCTGGGGCGGCCAAAAGGTCCTTCCACCCCACCTCCGCACCGACAACAGGCTCGATGCTCAGGAACGGGCATCTCCCACTTATTAAGGGAGCCCAGGCGGAAAAACCTTCGGTTTGTCCGTTTATTTATTTATTTGACCGCTTTCTGCTGAGCTGCTGGCCACTACTGAGCCCTCAAACGTGCTGCGCTGGCGTAACAAGATCCGGGAGTGGTCAGGCTGAAGGACTGGCCTGAAGTTTGGCGGTTTGTACAGGCGCCAAGAGGAAAGGCCTTTTCCCAAAGCAGAGGGTTGAGAAAAAATCTCAAAATCTATATACGCTTTCCCAAGGCTCACACACACACTTATATCTATATATTCTTTTAAGGTATTATAATCTGTGTATTTACTTTAATACCTTGAAAGAAGATTTGGTTTCCTTTTGGACAAATAGCTCCAATTCGCAAACTGTTTCTAAAAAACAGATTTAAGTTGGGATGAAGTAATGTGGTGAGTCAAGATGATTGGAAATACCGTAGTCTAAGGAAAGATGTCTGGCTATATTTGGATGGCAGACTGAAATAAAAGAAAGATGAGTAGCAAAGGACTGAGGAAGGGAGGGAGGGAGGGGGAAGGGAGGGAGGGGTGGAGAGACGCGGGTTATAGGTTGTATATTCTCATCTGAGTCCACTTACCCCCTCCCCCTGCCTGGCTTTGCGGGTCGGGCCTTTACTCTGCACATGCGCCAGACATTGGCAGGCGTGCGTGGCAGGCGCTACCGCTCAGAGCTGTGCGGGTAGTGGGCGCGGTGTTGTGCCGTCTGCAGCATCGCGCACTGCTTTAGCGCGACCTGCAGAGGAGCGTGGATGCGCCATCTCAAGCTCTCATTGAGACGTTTTTCACCCAGGAAACTATAAAAAGTCTCAAACGTCCTTTCTGATTTGCAAGTTCTATTCCTCTGAACCAACAAAATCGCCATGTCACCGAGGCATACTCTCAAGGTTATCATTTGCATCAGTAATTTCACTTCAAGTGCATAGTTTTTCGTGAGTCGTTAATTAAGGGGGGGCACCCTATATTTAGAAACCACAATATCATCCTCATTCAATTCTCCAGCTATCAATCTAAGAGATCAGTTCCTAGAAAGAGAGTATCCATACAAATTCCAGGAAAGTAGTTCTAAACTGGACTTAAATCGGAATTCCTAATTCTTGGTGGCTTCTTCCAAGCTTCCGGTGCCCCAGCGTGCCCTGCCGGGCAGCCCGCACTGCGGCAAGGCCGTAAATACCTCTAACAGCTGCCTGCCAGCCCACAGTGAAATACTGTCTTTGTTCGGATTTCCCCTGCTTCTCCAGCTCAGAAAACAGAATTCTGGCAAAAGTATAGTTATTTTGAGGAGCATTTGATAGGAAAATCCCTTTGGTTTTCATTTCTGGTGCTTGGCCACACTTATAATAGTGAACTTCATTATTTGCTAGTTCTTGCAGAAAGCACATGTCCAGCTCTCAGCCTGACCTGCATCACTGACCGGCTATGGGAGCCCTGGTCTACAAAGGGGTTGAGGTCCAGGCTGAGGGCACTGGAAGTTGCACTCCCCAGCTTGTAGTTCTTGGGGTCCTTGTGTTTTTTATTTCCTTTCTTTTTCTTTCTTTCTTTTTATTATTATCAAGGACAATGGGGCATTTCCGGCAGTGCCAAAAGCTTTAAGTAGTCTCCTCATAGGCTAATAGCAAGAGGTCAAATGAGTTGCAGATTATTATCTTATATACAACTGATCATTTCATTCCCTAAGATTCTGCTAGAGGATTTACAAAGAGCCCCCTCAGTCCTCCATATCTGCCATGACTTCACCCTCTGCTGCATAATCGGACCTGCAGCCCACCAAGGTTCCTAGTCTTTGGGCACACAACAGCCCAACCCAAGGAAAAGTCACTGAAGCTGTGAACACAAGAGTTTGTCCACCAAGGCCAAAATTCTCCCTGCTACCCTCCAACCTTATTCTCAGGGGCTACTCTCGGCTCATCAGGCTGCCAGGGACGGGCCTAAATCCCCATCACGAACTTGCTTTTCAATAGGTAATGCTTTACCAGTATGAAAGAATGATCTCCACAGTCACTGTACCTTACTACAGAAATAGTTACAAAACACAGACATCCAGTTTTTAAAAACAATTCAGAGTTTTTGTTTAGCTGGGAGCAATCATTGTTAGTGATTCACAATTCCGCAATCGTCAACTGACGGCAAATCATGATCCTCCATTTTGAAAGGAGCGTGATTCCATCGTTAATTACTAAAAATATCATTCTACAAAGATGCCACTTATTATTCAGAAACGCTTTTGGGCCAACAGTTACCCTGGGTATTTTGGAGAAGCATTAAGTCAGGATTTACCGCTGGGTGAGTTGGAGAGGATACACCCCATGGGCAGGTCAGCTTTATGCGCAATGCGGCAGATTGTCCAAAGATTTTAATCTTTCACAACGTGTCCATAATGGAATAGGCAGCAGGGTTTGAAAACTGCACCCTCAAGTGTCTTTCAAAATCAGTGAGTGAAATAGTATTCTTTTTCTCTCAGCAATTTTCTTTGATCTCAGATAATGTGTCAGCTCAGTAATTTTGAAGTGGAGGGGAAATGTCACATAAATTTATTTTTAGGCAAAAACCACAATACATTTAGAAAGCAAAATATCTACTCTTCCTACTCTGGCAAATAAGAAACACACGCGATGTTTGAACTTAGACATGCTTCACATTTCTGAAATGTCTATTGGTTTTTCCCTCAAGACCTGCACCAGATTTTCTGATACTATTACCTCCCAAAACTTGCATTCATTTTGTGACATAAAATAATCCAAATTCACCTGACAGATTACTAGAGGTGAGAGAAATCTTTCTTAGGTTAGGTTGTTGCAAAAATTCACTAAGAACTATTGAAACAGTAAAAATATTTAAAATTCCATCTTATACACAAGGCCCAATGAACCACACAGCCTAGAAGTTTGTCAGCAGCATTCACCAAAGCATTGAATAACAAATCAAGCACATCTTGGTAGCACAGAATCCACCCCACCCCACCCACCTCCACCCCAAACCCTGACCCTCAATATAACACCTGTTAGCCGATGAGATATCTCTGACCACAGACAAACGGCAAAATAATGCTCTGTACTACGGTGCCTTTAGTGACCCCCAGCTAAGAAAGCTGAGGCGTCCAGCAACCACCGACACACTCTTCCCAGGACGGAGACTAAGGAGCTCTCCAGCCAAGTATTGGGGTTCTGTCTGCCGCCATCCACCTCTTGGAATCCCCAGAGGAAATGGGACTTCCCTCCGTTTTATGAGTTCAGCGGGACTCCATAGCGTCCCAGGGGGCGCCAGCTCAGAGATGAGAATGATTACGGATCAAGGGGCGCAATCACCCCAGATCCCAAGGAAGCGTAGGGTGTCGGGCTGGGCTCACGGAAATGCCCACGGGGTTGGGCGCCTCGAGCTCCCGCGTGTCAGTGCCTGCGACGCGAGTAGGGAGCGACTCTTACCCCGAGGCTGCAGAGCTGGAGGCGGCGGACGGCCCCGGCGGCTGCCGTAATCCATTAGGCTCTGCCCGGCCACGCGCGCTCTGGGCTGCAGGGACCCGCTCGTGTTGAAGGAGACGCGTCGGGACCGCGTGGCTGCGGTCACCCGGAGCAGGCCGGCCGCTCCTGGAGGGCGGTGTCAGCGCGGGTGGGGGCCTGAGCGCCCGGATTCCTTCCGGGCTCCTCCACCCGCCGGGCTTCCCACCAGCTCCGGAGGCTGCAGCGACACAGCCCCAGCGAAGCGGCGGGGCCAAGTTGGGCGCCCGGCGGGAGCCGAGGCCGCCGCGAACCCCGCAATCGGCGACTGGAGCCCACCTCTGCAGAGACAAAGGTTAGAAAAAGAGGGGGTGAGGCTCTAGGAAGGCAGAATGCGGGGGGAAATTCGCCTGGGAAATCAGGAAAAAGGCCGTGAAGGCAAGCGGCGCCTGCACATGACCAGCCGCAGCCAATGACGACCGCAAATAGGTCATAAAAAGGTCTATTACCAAGTTGTAAATTTTCTTCAAACAAAAAGGAATTTACTGCAATTCCTTGCGGATTTTGCACATACAGCTCGCAAGCGCCATGTTTTTTTCCTCTTTCTCCCCCTCTTCTCTCTCTCTCTCTCTCCCTCCCTCTTTCTCCTCCACCTCTTCTTCCTCCTCCTCCCCCTCCCTTTCTCCCTCTTCTCTTTTCCTCTGTGCCCCTCTTTCTCTGCTCTCTCATTCTTTCTTGCTTCCAAGGCTCCTGACTCTCTCACCTTTTCTAGGAATTCTTTATTTTCTTTCTTTTTTCCCCATGGTTTGTCTTGAAACCTCTGCTCAAATGGGCACTATATTAGAGAGAAAATGAGTGTAGTGTATTACCTAGGGGCACTGGAAGATGGTCCTGGTAGTCATCCCTCCCCCCCACCCCCGTTCTACTCCCCTCCCTGGGGTGGGGGGGGAGAGGGGGCGGGTCTTGGCTTCTCTCCTCCCTTCCCTCCTTACTCCCCTCCTCTCTTCTCTCCTCCCCTTTGCTCTCAAAAAGGCCGGCTCCGGAAGGGCGGATAAATACTTTCGATTTTTGCCCCTCTTATCTCCAGGCCAGCCGGCTCCAAACATCTTGCGCAGAAAACCTGGACATTGCAGGCCAAGAAAGTGCGTTCTACCCCCACCTTTAGCCAACACAATTGGGGGGGCTGGTCATTTCTTGGGGTTTCTGCTGTAAGAGAGTCACCTACCAGCTCAACGTCTGGAAGTAGTTTTAGGCACTTGTCAACTTCTTAACCATAACAGTTTGAATTGTCAATGCCTGGTCTTTATCCAGGTAGACAATCCTCTTGGACAGTCTGGTTAAGGGTGAAACAATTTTTCTGGATCCTCTCTGAAACCCTTGCATTACATCTCTCCTAAGTGTAAATCTCATTTCTGTGGAATTCAATTCTAGTTCCTCTTCTCTTCCCTAGCTTCCCAAATGTTTGTCTATTGAAAAGTCTGCTCAGTGCAATATTGAAGACTACAGGGGGTCCATTCGTTCAGGAAAAAAAGCAACTTCTTATTGCAGCCTTGAAAAAAATAATAACTCTTTTTCTTTAAAGGCAGGAGTCACATTCCCTTTGCACTTCTGACAGAAACTGCCCCAGTGAACCCCGCTGAAAGTAAATGGCCTTGGCTGGTCCCAGCACTCCCCTAACATTAATGCATGGGCATGGACATGGACAACCAGATTTCAGAACCTGCCAGAAAGACCTAGCCCCTCCCTCCATTCTTGCAAGGACACTGTGTTTGGGCTTACAGTAATATGTTTATAAACATTTACATTGAATTTCTATGTGTAAGTTCTCTTTTATGAACATCCTCACACCCAAGCAGAGCAGACTTAAGAAACCCACAGCATCCTCTGGACCAGGCCACTTTTATCCCTTGAAAAAGTCTCAATGACCTTTGGTGTTTTTGATTAAAGGACTGCCATCTGTCAGCAAAAGTCATATTCTTCTCAGGAAAAAAAAAAATCAGTATGCTCTAATTTTGCTGGAGGGACCATAGCAGCAGCCAGGTCCATTAACATGTTCCCTCTTCCCTGTCTAGCTCCAGAAGCCAGAAGATTCAGCAAGTACCGGAGAAGCAGAGGACACAAGAGTGGATGTGATAGACAAGCACGTGCAGTGAAGAATAATAAAATGTTTTTAAATACACAAGAAAATGGGGCAAGTTGTTGGACCCTCCCAAGTCAGAACTCTTCATACTAGTCTACAAATATGGAACTGAACAGATTGTTGGAGTTTAAGATTTTTTAAGAAAATCTCACTTGTCATTTCCCTCATTATCCTCTTCCTCTACCCAAATAAAAGCAGAGCTTTATGACCCTCCTTTTCAGTGTGGGGAAGGAAGGCTGGGAAAGAGTCTGCACTGAAAAGGCAGCCATATTTTCCCCCTGTGCAGAGGTAAGCCATGTACCGAGCTTTGTGGAACCCCACAAGATGGCAGCTCCTGTACTGATTTTTCTCTAGGCACCACTGACACCCAACCCCTCTGTGTGTTCATGGTTAGTTCAGATAAATTGAATTACTTGGAAGCCTTGGTTCTTTAATTCAGCATTATAGAGCTCTCTAAGCAGACTAAATAGTCCAGGGCAGAAAAGCACTGCCTGGGTTTGCACAAGGAATCTCTGAAAGTTTATGCAAATTTCTGCGCAAAACTGTTTGCTTGCTTGTTGCAGCACCCCTCGGATGTGTATAGATAGGAGCCAATTACAAAAGGCATCTTCTGCTGCTGTTCCCTGCTTCAGTCTGCACTATGATGGGGGGTGGGTTCTGGCCACTGTAAGAAAGAAGGTGGTGAGTGTGTGTGATGTGTAGCTCCCCAAGCTATCTGGAGACAGAGCTATGCTTTTTCCCAGCTACAAAAGGAAACACATATACCTACACTTTATTACCAACAGTAAATGTGCGCAATTATCACCTATGTGTGTGTGTATAAACATACCAATACCAAATTTATACATGGACAATACTTTCAAATACACCCATTGTTGCAACAGAGCATTTTTTTATACTTGAATTACAATTTTTACCATGGGTTAGGGGGACAGTGGGGCAGAAGTTACAACATTTCTATAGTACTGCAGAATGCAGAAGAAATAGGACCTTTTTTTACTTTCCTTTCCCCTAGATTTCCACATCCATCCATGTATTAGGTTCCTCACCTGATAATCTTACATAAATCAAGGGCTCCGAAAGTGACTTCAAGGGAGCATTTTTGACTGGGGGACACTGGGTTTTCTTATAGATAGGAAACCCTTAAATCAAGGGCAGCTGGAGTTTAGCCAGCACCAGGTTCTGACCAGCACCTCCTTGGGCTGTTCCCTTGCCGAGATTTCAGGAGCTAAGTCTCCTTAGTCTGTACAAGTCAACAGTAGAGCTTCAGACAGTGCATAGAGCAAAACATTTCCAAATCTAAATCCAGTATGTGAGCATGCAGCTGTCTCCTCCGTGCAAATGTTTCTTAAGCTGTGGGCTACCCAGACTTAAAGTTGTCTCTCCTGGCTCAGGTCAGCAAATGCCACAGCCCAGGCCTTTCCCTGGGTAGAATGTCAGGTGGTGCTTCTCTTGCTCATCCAGTGACGACATTTTCCTGGTCCTTGAAATGGCAGGCAAACAGCCCACCAATGCCTGAGGGGTGATAGGACTAAAACTATAGGGGTTTGTTTTCTTATTGCGCAATGAAGTCACTCTGAAAATTAAAATGTATCTCTTTAAAATAAACAGACCCAGGAAATGCAGAGAACTCTTTAATGTTTACCTGATAAAGGTGATTTTCCTTTAGTGAAAAGGAATGTTTATTTGAAATTTTCCTCTCTCCTCTTCCCCTCCTCTTCCCTCATAAAATGGCAGCTGCAGTAGCAGCCTCAAATGGAAAGTGGGTATCTCCTTAATAACAGATCTCAAAGCCCTGCATTAGCGCCAGTTCAGTAAAATTAAACTGGTGCAACCTGAACTGATTCCTTTCCCACCAAGCCTACAATTGTGAAGTTCAAAAGCTTTCATAGCATCTTAGCAAGGGTATTTACAACAAGATGAAGCCAGGGCTGCTTGTCCAGCTCTCTTTAGAATGAAAACCCCTTCCTCCCTTCTCTGGTTACATTCATTTATCTTAAAATACATATACACATATATACACACATACATATATATATATATATATATATATATATATATATATATATAGTGGGCACATTTAATTTACCCCATTTTTTTAAATCAAATAGAAGCTTCAGTGGAAAGTTGCTTTGGTATAAGCTCAGGCCTTTGATACTGACTCGGGAGAACAGTTCTTTGCGGCCGCTCAAAGACACCAGCTTTAGAAAAAGATTCATTTCTTTATTAAGGAGCTAGCTATATTCTGCAGCGGTTGTTTACACTCATTGTTTTCTGCATTTGCTCTCTGGGCTTGTTTCAAATTGGTGAGGCCATCCTAGAGAACAGCAGAGGACGTACCAACCGACATCTGAGACACGCACAGCAAGTTGGCTCAAAATGGGAGTGCAGAGTGAAGGGAATACAAATAAATATGGCACCTACTAAAAAAATTGGAATCACAGCAGCGGCCACAGCATAGAAACCTAGCGATTTTAGGGAATACCAAGTGTGGTTTCAAAACGAAAGTAGGTTGAGAAATGAGAGGATTTCCCACAAGGCGATTAGCTAGAGTGAAAAGTTAATGAGTGAAAATGTTGTAACTGGCTTTTCAAGTATTCATTCACTCTAGATGATTAAATGGAATAATTTGTATAGACTACAGAAAAATTATTAATGTTAACTTTAACTTTGACATTGTGCTGAAACTTCTGTCACTGGCCCGCAGAAACCTTCCCGAAGTTGTTACAGGAAGCCGCAGAACGCGGACTACACATTATACTTTTTAGATAACATGTGCTTTTCAAATATTTGGCCCAGACTTTTCCCCGAGATATTACATCAACAAAATACTCAAAGAAACATTTTAGCAGTAAACAAAAGGCACCTGAACCATTCATTATAAAAGCAGAAAGAAAAAACATAAATAATACATTTTGATCAAATAATATAAAGTAAATATTCTGCAGGCATAATTTTTAAAAAAAATTAATAAACTTCTTTTAATTTACTCACCATAAAGAAAAGATTTAAAATGTTCAAGTGCACTTGTCTGATTAATAAAGCATTTTTATATTCAATTATTTAGTGCTAATCATTAGGAAGTTTACGTTGTTGAGACAAATCACCAGTTCAGACATTAAAAATTATCATTATCAAAATATAGCTACAAGATCAGTATCAAATTACCCTTACATAGGTCAGCTCAAAGCGCTGCTTCTATGAGATGCTAGAAACTTTTTTAAACACCCAAATCCCTCTCAAAGCGAAGAAACCTCAAGAGCAGTGACATGAAGGTAGCTTGAAATAAGGTAAAGTCCTTTCCAACAAAGAAAATAGGTGGTGTCCACCCGCATATGTTGATCATTAGTTTTAACAGTCTGTGGTAAAATTTTAAAGGTAGAAGTTAATTTGTCGGGCCTTCGGCTCTGTCTTCCTCCAGCTCTTGGGCTTCCTTTTTAGTTTCCCCATCTTTCACCTCCTGTCGGGAAACCGGGAATTTGTCTTTGTTGTTCTCCTTTTTCCATTTCATTCTCCTGTTCTGGAACCAGATTTTTACCTGTCTCTCCGTGAGAGCTAAGGCGTGGGAAACCTCGATTCTTCTCTTCCTGGTCAGATAAGGGTTAAAAAGGAATTCCTTTTCCAGCTCTAAGGTTTGGAAACGACTGTAGGTTTGTCTTCCTCTTCGTCTACCAGGAGCTGCTGATTACAACAACAAAAAAAGAGGAAAATAACTGTTTAAAAACGGGAATGGTGCCTCTGCGGGTCGCTGGCGGTTTCTGGAACGGGTCTAAGGGCCGGGCTATACATAATTCTCTTTAGCTCTTGGATATGTAGGATTTGCAGGCAAGAGGGGCAGAGAGAAGGTCCTCACAATCACGGGGTCCCCATCATCTTTACGTGGTTTCTACTTTAAAGGGAAAAGTCTGTATTACTTTATGAGTAAGAGCTACCAAAGGAGAGGGAGAGGAAAGCGAGTTTTAAAGCTAGAACGTGAGATGAAAGTAGATTTGTCCCCTCTCCCCAGTTTAAAAAAAAAAAAAAAAGCATCCCAACCTTGTGGTCTCATCCAGGGAAACATTTGAGAAGGAGACGAGCTCTGATTTAAGTGGTCTGGGTCCTCGCCAATATTACCACTGGACGATTTACAGTCAGGATATTGTACCAGCTCGGCCTCTTGCTGGGTCGTAAAAATCGGCTGTCTCTGTAAGTTATCGTATCCGTAAAACTTCGCGGGCTCCCCGTGACAGGCAATCCCGCCACAGGGGGGAGGCGGCGGCGGAGGCGGAGGGTGCGGAGGAGGAGGAGGGGCGGCCTGGTAGGCTGCGGCCGGGCTGCCCCCGCCGGGGTGG
>NW_004567103.1:42344704-42351611 GCF_000260355.1 Condylura cristata
CTGCCGCGAGGGCCTCTGGGGCGGCTGCTCGCGCGGCTGGGGCCGCCGTTACGTTGCTGCTGCTGCCTCCGGCTCGCCCGCACGCGCGTCGCCTCTGAGGCCCGGCAGCCACGGGCGTTCGGCTACTGGGCACTCATGCTCGGCTCTCGCGCCCGCCGCCTCGGCTCGCACCGCCTCCCTCGAGGGTCGTGGGCCTCACCCAGCCCCCGCGCTCCGCCGCCCGCCCTCTCCGGGCGCGCGCCGGCTCGGCCGCAATATAATCGCCGACGCCCGGGTGACCTGCCCCGCCGCCGCCACTGTTTCCTCTAAGGCACCAGCGGCCCTGAGCGCACCGGGACAAGAAAAAAAGTGCGCCCGGCCCACGGGGACACGCTTTGGCTTCGGCTTACAAACCCCCGCTCTGGAGGGGAAAGAAAAAAAACACCCTCTGCCCGCCGCCACCTCTCACCTCGCCCCCCCCCGCGGCCCCCTCCCACCGCTCTCGTCGCCGCTGCCGCCGAGGCTGCCGCCCCGGTGCGCCCCGGCGAGGCATTTTCGCACCACGCCACTGCGCGGAGAGGGAGAGAGATGGGGGCGAGATAACCGCGCGGAGGGATCCGCGCGGAGGCGACACCATTGCTCCCGACGGGACGCCTCACGCCGGTCGGGAGATGCCTCCGCCGGCCTTAAAGGGGGCCCATAAAGCCGCACTGCCAAGGGCTGGCGGAGCCCCTGGGGCCGAGGGAGTGCGGACCGCGGCTAGCGGGGGCGGGGGCGCTGCAGGACTTTACACTTGGGGGTGGAGGGGGGGAGGCAGGGAGGCCACTCCCAGTAGGCTGCAGAGCAAATGATTCCCTCCCCAGGTCCCTGAAGCTGTTCCACAGAGTTGGCCACCTTTTTTGCACTTACGGACACGCGGGTGTCGACTGTCGTTGAGAGTACATTTGAGTTGAGTCTGAGCTAAGCGGTTTGATTAAAGGCCACAAAGGTGACCCTAAGACCTGGCTTTATCAAGGCGAATCTAAGTCCTTCTTTACCAGCTGAGCGGGCCTTGTGGAAATGAGATGTACATTTACCCTTGACGCACTGCACGCCTGGCTGAGGCTCCCAGGTTAATTGATATTTAATGGAAATCATGCCCATGAATATAGTTTCCATCATTTTACCCTTGATAGACGTCAGCACTCGACACAGAAGGGGAGAACTGAAGAATGTGTGTGTGTGTGTGTGTGTGTGTTGGGGGGGGGGGAGACATTAGCATTGCTGAGGGAGTAAATAGAAAACCGAACAGAAATGTTCCAGGGCGGGACGCAGGACTCCCTCTGGGGTGGGTGGCATTTCCGCGGGCAAGACGCGCCATTCCCAGCCCTCGGCCCCGGCGCGGAGCGGACCCGACAGGCGCCCCCCTCCTCCGGGCAGAGCGCGGGGGGCTCACGCCTGCGAGTCCCCTCTTGGAGCCTCCAGGCTGGCGTTCGGATCACACCGGTTCCAGGCAGCTGCAGGCGGCGCCCATCTTCTGCTAACGATTCTAGTTCACCCGTGAAGCCTGTGGAGTTACTGCCAAGAGTGGGCGCCGGACTGAGTTTAAAGTTACTAATTTTTCCAAAAGAAGACAAAGAGAAGTCTCATCTTAGCGTGTGGACGATGTGGAAGAGCAACATCCCGACTCCTGGGGGCAAGTCCAGTGCAGATCAGCAAAACGTTCTTCATTTTGGTGTTTTTTCGCTACTGGGCGTCACAGCACCAACGGCCCTCTCTCCCCAACATTGTTTTTCCCTCTCACATGTTAATGTCAAAATAAGTGTAATATATCTCTGTTGCGTGCGTTTTCTCTTACCTACGCAGCCTTCTTCGTGGGTTCTTTGGGTGACCAAATCCTCTTTCCCTGGAAAAAACCCACTGTTGTGGAGACATCAGGCCCACTGGCCTTGAGAACCAACCTCGCAAACACCCCGGAGCCTACAGAGGGCTCTCCTGCTAAAGCTAAAACACAACACGCCCGACTTTCACGCCAAATGCAAAAGTCTAAAATTCCCAGACAACCCCCACAGGTGCAGCACCCCAGAGATTTCAGCTCCCCCTATTGCTAGTGGGTTGGCCCAACCTGTGAGTGCGATCTTGAGGTCAGTCCGCTTAGACTGAATATCACGTTTTTTGCAAATGGAGAAAATTATGTCGAGCTGTAAAGGCATAACAAGATAATAACGTCTAAACTTTCCATTGCTTCTACAGGGAATAACTGGAAATGGTGAAGGAAAAAGGATTATTAGTGGATCTCCAGATAAGAAAGCCATGTTTTATTTAACTTTTAAATGAGTAGAGAGTGTGCAAGAGACTTTTGTTATGGAGATGGTTGAAGGTAGGGCTTTTTGTTTTCTGCTGATTGTCACCAGGTAAAACTTTCTATAAATAGGAAGGCAATGAACCGATACTGACTGCTACGATTTGTGCTTCTGTCTCACAATACCCAATTATTTTCAGTAAAGTCTGGAAACTAACTTTGTAATTGTGACTGTTTCATTCTTTGGCGTGCGTGCGTGTGCATGTTTAAGCCCTTAATAAATGAGTATGTTTTGGAAAGCAACGAGATCGAGGCCAGATCGCAAAGATACAAGGATATCATTTAGAAATGTGTGATTCCTGGGGGAAGAACAAGAAGCATGAAAACTACAAAATTCACTTCTACACATTCTGGCCTAATAAAGAAAACATTACAACACATTTCCTCTTGGGATAAAACTTTGTTTTTCAAGCATTCTGTTAATAACTTGAGTGGAAAAAACGCGATTAACTTCGTAAACAAAGCTCTAAACTTTTACATCTTTCCGTTTTGATAGAATACTGTAACTTAACCATGTTTGTTTAGTTTCAGCTGTGCCGTAGTCCAAATTTTCTGAAGTCTTGACTAAGCCCAAATTTTATAACTAACAAATACGATTGGCGAACTTAATAGGGTATACTTCTTTATTGGTTAAATTTATCCTAATTTGGGGTGTAAAATAAGATTGCAAATATTTTTAATGAAAACCGTCCTGCGCCTGAGCGCCAGCTTTACGAGATCACAAAATGGAGTAACGGCGCTCTCTAGTGGCCAAATGCAACCTCGAGCCGACTGTGCTTAACTGCTTTTATTCTACTCAAACCAATTCCAATCTTGTTCTGTAGTGTGACTGGGGCTTGGATAGCTGACACTAATACTGCTTCATCCCTTTGATTGTCAACAAGTCAAGTGCAGCAAACAGGGGCTCCTGAATGCCAAAGATATTTGTGCTCCCAAGGGCTTCCAGTAGACTCTTTTCCAAAAGCTTCCAGCCTTTCTTTTGCCAGACAAATTAGGTTTCCATTCTGTAATCCCCCACATTAAAGGACGCGTCAGATTTAACAAAAAGCACAACTTTCTAAATATTAACTGCAACGGACATTTAAAAAAGGCTCAGGACTTCAAACACCAAGAAATTACATGTTAATTTTGGTAATTTTTTTCTTTTAAAGCTGTTACTTTTAGCATTAAATCATGCATATTTGCTATTTTGTAATTTGGAATGCAGACCAATTTTGCTGGGCAATGGTAGGGATGAAGTGGGGGAACAAGCTTTTTTGCTGGATCTCTAAATGTCTTTCTGTGGTGTTGTGCTCATTGAAACTTCTGTGCACAATAATGAGATTTTAAATTTATATCAAGTCGTCGTAAAATGAATTAACTGTACATTCCATTTGAACTTATTTCTAAATCAGACTTTAATTATTTTAGTTGTTTCCTGTGAAGATAATCTTTTTCCCCCTCATTTTGAAAAGTGCTCCTCTCCATTCCACTTGTGATCACTATTCCTTCAATAAACATATAATTTTCAACAATAGTTTTCCTGCAAAGTTTGGGGTGGAAAGCCAGTAACAACCTTTTCCCACCCACCATGACACGGGGAGATCCTCCTGAATAAATGATCCAAGATCACTGGCCCTCCCACTCCCAAATAACAAGGTGGGTTTTAAAATAATTATCTAGACCCAGTAAAAATATTGTAAAGAGCCACCCACACCAGACTACTTCTAATACCCAGTTCATTTTTTTTTTAATCAGAAATCCATCATCTTCTTCTTCCCCTCCCTTTCCCTCATTTTTATTTCCTAGGTGCTCACACTCACCGAGGCTCCCAAGCCTAGACTTCTTGGTCCAAAGCAGTTTTGTTTATATTTTATTGTCCAGATTTTAAGACCCAGTTTTGTCTGCATTTTTCCTTTCCTCCCACAAACACAAACATCAAAATGAGATGGTTTCAAAGCGAAGCGCCGGACCTGTCGTAAACTCATTACCTCCAGACGTCTCGCCGGCTAGATGGCTTTATGACACCTTGGTTCTTCCTGTTTTCAAAGAGCCCTAGGTATCGGGTTGGCAGTAGGGGTGGGGGTAGGCAGCACCTTCTGCCGGATCTGGGCCTTGGCTTTCCCTCCCAGCCCCCCTCTGCTTTTCCTTCAAGTCCCCTCTTTCATCAGGATCCCCCAAAACTCTGCCGTCGTCGCCCCGCCTTCCGCCCAGCCCAGGCAGCCTGGCGCCGGCCTCTTGGCCTGCAAAGGCCATGCTGGGCCCGAACCCTCACTTACAATGACCTTCATTTTAGCCTCTGAATACGGCCCTCAGAGGGCCAAGCTGGGGGCTAAACACACAGAAGCCGGATGGGGGAAGGGGGCAGTGGGATGAGGGTCTTGCGGAGGAGAGCCTTGACCAGTTTGATCTGTTAAGGTCACTTTGCAGGTCCTGTGGGGAGGGGCAGAAGCTCACAGCTTAACTGGTTCAGTCCTCCTGGAACCAGCCAGCCCCACCAAGCTGGAAAGGTTCTTTTTGTAGGGGCGGGGAAGACCCAATCCAGATCTAAACGCTGGGGGGTTAGGAGCCTAGGGGTCCTGAGGTGTGGTGTGCCAAAGTCCCAGCTGAGGATTCCTGGCTCCTGGAGCTCATAGCCTCTGCTGGGCCCTGGACACAGAGTTCTCTGTTGTAATGAAGCCAGGTTAGGGAAGGACCACTTGCCAAGGTCCCACCACCCCCCTCCATCATGTGCTCTAGGCTGGGTCTACACAGAAAGGGCCACTTGGAGGCACATCAGAGAGACCTCTCAGGTGGAAGGGTCCTAGATTTTTAACAGTATCTTCACCGTAGGGAGAAGTCCAGTGAGGATGACATTTGGCAGAGAGACAGAGAAAGCAGGGACACAGCGTTCAGGGCCAGCGTCTGGGCTCCATTTGATCAGGTCAGCATTTATTAGTAGGAACGGTAACATTTACAACGGGCCCTCAGGCAGGAGCCCCGCGGGCCTGCACCCGCTGCCGCCCACGCGAGTGAGCCCTCTCTGGTTGAGAGCAGCTCCTTCAGTGCACTGAGAATAATCCTCCAACCCACCCGAAGCCCTGGACTCGTGGCTAGGCCCAGTTCCAGCTCTCAGTCGAGAGCCTGAGGGCTCCCTGAGGAATGGGGGCTTTCTGAACCGTTGTGCAACCCAGCGGGGCCTGCGCCTGGGCCGGACTGCGCACTGTCGTTGCTCTGCCTTCATTTTCCGAATTCGGGAGCTCTTGGCCCCTGCTTGAGCAGCGCTGGGGGCTAAACTACAGTACTTTTCAAAAACGTGGGGACATTTACACAGGAGAGGGCTCCTCAAGCCAGCGTGCACTCACAAAATAAGCATTTCCTAAGGAACCAGCGGGGAGGGAAAGGGAAGGAGCGGGACAGGGCAAAAATCCCAAAGCCACTTGGTTTCTCCAACATTTTAGCGAGCAAACAGAGTCCCCAAATACCTCACAGAGACCAACCGCACAGTCACTTCTACCTAAAAAAGGAAAAAAAAAGTCCGAGTCGCTGGAGAGTTTCTGGAAATCAAGCACCCACAAAGAAAAAAAGCCCCACTGCCTTTGCAAAGCAGAGCGGTTCCGTCGGCTCTGCGCTGGGTCAGTCTCCTTTGGGGCATTTCTCCTTGCTCATCTTTTTCATTTTCATCCTACGATTCTGGAACCAGATTTTGACCTGTCTCTCTGTGAGGTTCAGAATCCTTGCCACTTCATAGCGACGGTCCCGGGTGAGGTACATGTTGAAGAGGAATTCCTTCTCCAGCTCAAGCGTCTGGTATTTGGTGTAAGGACAGCGCTTTTTCCGGGTGGAGCGAGCGTGGATCCAGTTAGCTGCGGGGTTGTCTACGAAGAGGGGGGTTTAGAGAAGGGGAGCGAGGGGCGGAGGGGAGGTAGGGAGAGACGACAGGGTGGGGAGAGAGGTCGTTAAATTAATTTCACCAAGGATGGCCGCTTTTCACAACTTGGGGTGAATTATCATAAAAAGCCTTAATGTCCGCGCTCTGTTTACCGTACAAACCGCGCGCCCAGGGTAGGTGGTTATGGGAAGCTTTTTTATGGATGCATGTTGCTCGCCTAGGCTAGGGTAGGCGTCTAGACGTTTTTATAGGTTAGTAAAACTATCAGTTTTGCACATTCGAGTCTTACAGGTTTCAGCAATAAATCAGGGGGCAATTTCTTTTGCACTTACTTGGGTCAAGTTGCTGCGGTGCCGGCTGCGGATGCTGCTTCTCCTCCTCCTTCAGCGGGCAGCCCGGGCTCGGGTGGTCGCTGCAAGCCGAGGGCTCCGACGAGCCGCCTGCCCCGGACCCGGACCCAGACCCGGACCCGGACCCGGACCCGGACCCGGACCCGATCCCCGCCCCGGGCCCGGTTCCCGCAGGCGTCGCTGCTGCCTTGTCCCGTAGGAACGAGTTGCATGAGAACTCGGGGCCGCCACTCCCCTGGGACTCCCGGGCCGCTGAGCACTCAGTCCGTTTGGAAGAGGAAGACGAGGAAGTGGAGGAGGTTGAGGTGGCGGCGGCGGCGGGGGTCGGGGCCGCTCCGGTTTCAGGCTTAATCCCGTAGTGGCGCCCGTTGGGTGGGCCGCCTGGGC
>NW_004567103.1:42351711-42367230 GCF_000260355.1 Condylura cristata
CCACCCCCTCCGCCTGCGCCGCCGGGGAAGCCCGGCAGCGGCTCCATCCAGGAGCGCATGTAGCGGCCAGGCTCAGAGGCGGCGGCGGCCAGGGGCGGCGGGGGCACATACGGGTGGTAAAGGCCGCTCATCGCCGCCGCCGGTGGCTGGGCCGGCACCGTGGACCAAGAGGCGGAGAACACGGCAGATTTGGGGGCAAAACTACACGAGGCAAACTCAGCGGCTGCGGCGGCTGGGCTGTCGGCCACACCTGCGGGCCTGCCCTGCGCGCCGGGCCCCGGCGGGCCGAAGCGCGCCGCGAACACCTCATCGCCTTCATGGCCTATGAGCGAGTCCACGAAGTAGTTGCTGAGGGTGCCACTGGAGGACATTTTGAGGCGCCGTGCGCTCCCACCCAAGGTTACACTGCCCGCCGCCGCGCCGCTCCCCGCCGGCGCCCGAGCCGCCGACTAGTTCGCAGGCTGCAGCCTCCACCATTGGTCGCGCGGCCCACGTGATCATATTTACCAATACCGGGAGTAAATCAGTCCGCTAAACTGGGGGCTGCTGTGATTTAAAAAAAAAAAAAAATCATCAACATAAGCGCTGCAATTAGAGCCCGTGGGCCCCGGCCGGTGGGCCCCGCTCGGCCCGGCCCGGCCTGGCCAGCCTGGCCAGTCCTGGCAGCCGGGACCACCCGTCCGACTGCGGCCCGAGGAGGCGCCGGGGACTATTTGTTCGCGTCCACTTGCCGCCCTCGGTCTTTCCGTCGGGATCGCGGCGCTGCCTCCCCAACGCCGGGGCTCCGGGTCGCGCGTGTTGGGTGCGAGGAGCCCTGGCCCAGGGCCTGGAGCAAGCAGGGCGAACAGGGCCGATTGGGGCCCGAGGCAGGCCGGCTTTCAGAGGCGGCCCCCTGGCGCCCAAGGGGAGTTCTTCGCTCGGTGCCTCTCTCCCTACCCAAAGCACCCCTCCCCTCCCTACATACCCACACACACGCTCTCTCACAGCTTGTCGTGTTGTTTAAAACAGGTGGAAGACCTCTGTAATGATATTATGCCTTTCAATAAAAATTTTATGAGGTGTATTTGATTATAGATTAATGTGTCCCTAATAAAACGGACGGATGGAGCAGCTCGGAGGGCCCCCTCCCCCTACCGCACTCACACACGCCGGAGCAGCCACACACACCCCCGACGTGAGGCTGAGCACACGCCACGGCCCGAGGGGTTAGCCGAGGTGGCCAGGCCCAAGGGCTGGGCGCGGTGGCGGCCACGGCCGGCAGCGGCTTCTGTCTGGCCTTGGAAGGACCGGCTGGTTAGCGAGTCCGCACCGGGTAGATAGTGGCGGCCAGAGTGTCTCGTCTTCTCCTGGGCTGCTGGAAAGGCCCTGAAAGAGAACACGCCATAGGGCAGAACCCTAGTGCTGGCGAAGACCCACTCCCACCCGCCAGCCCGACCTTGCCTCAAAAAGACCAGGGAAACTGCATCTCCCCGAAGCAGGGTCGCTTGGCATGATTTCCACTTAGAGGCCTCCAAGTGGATTCCCGAGATGTCTTTAAAATGGCCTGGTCCTTAGGCTACTGTCTTCCGAATCCGCCCCCCACCCCCCTTTTTTGCCTCCAGAGTTAAGGTTGGGCAGCCTTGAATCTGAGGGAAATGCCCATTGTCACTCCCAAATCCATGGTACAAAGCCTCAGAAGCCCGGCTGGGAGCCGAGACAAAAGCAGCTGGGCGCTAGTGGCAAGGATATGCTCCTCTCTACAAGTTGCCCTGTGCGCCCTTGGAGGGCTACCAGCCCACCTCGCGCCCCGGAAAGGAAGGGGGGAAATGGCTACTTATGGCCTGATTGATTGCTTTTGCCAGTGGCTTTCTGATTTTATTCTAGAGGGGCTGCCTTTGCCCGTAGCACGGATTTTCCTCGGAGATTTGGCCCCCTGTCAACAACTAATGGTGCTCCTCACATCGCAGGGGATGGGTGAAGTTAAAATTGCCTTCCTCCTGCCTAACCAAGGGAGATTTGGAGCAAATCTATTCCAGTGTTCCCAACCTGGGTAGATTCCAGCTGTTTCTTTACCTATAGGAGATGGCCCCTTAAAAGATGTCTCTTGGAATTATGGAAGGTTTTTTTTCCTGTTTCTTTTAGGAGGGAGTTAAAACTCCAAGTAAAAGCTGTCTCCCCAAGGCTTTCTGGATGAGGGCCCTAAGCTTAGTGCTGATAAGTAGATTGTTTGTAGGGGGCAAATGAAAATGACATATTTTGTGAAGCTTCTTGAAGCTGTCGGGAACCCTTTGAAACCACAGCACTATCTAGGGTAACGAATTCTCTGTTAGCTCTTTTCCCTAATCCCCCAAGTTCTCTCCTCATTTCTTCCTGGCAGGACTAAATCAATCTGGGCTCTCTTAGGCTGATGATCCTGCAATATCTCTAAATCTATCTATCTATCTATCTATCTATCTATCTATCTATCTATCTATCTATCTATCTATCTATCTATCTATCCATCCATCCATCCATCCACCCATCCATCCATGCACACTAGTGCAAGCAGTCTGGAGGTTTCTGAGCCCTGATGGTGGAATTTGGAGCACTGGCCTTCATGGGAAGTCATGTTCATTTGCAAATTCTTTCAGTCACCCTTTGTACATTTCCCTGTCTTCCACATACAATGACTCTGATTAGCATTTTGGAATTAAATAGAGGGAGGATTAACTGGAGGAAGTTTTTTCTTCTTTTAACAAATTTTCACGAGGGCCACGAAAAGGTAATGACAGCATAAAATTCTCCCACAAGGAAACCAAAGTGGGATGGGAAAACTCACCCATTCTGGGTTTTGCTGTAGCCTGTCTGTCTTATGCTTGGGATGGGGATGGGGATGAAGAAAAGGGGGGCAGAAATGGATGCGATGCAATACTAAGCTGCTGCTCGTCCTTGTTCCTTTAATGGAGGCCCACTGGCTTCCAGGTGGGCAAGACTGGTTTCAACCCAGCCCCCTGATGATGGTAAGCCAGCCGGAATTCACCAAGACCCCCACTGAAAGCATTAAAAATAACACAACCAACACCAAAGAGAGGAAGATACACAGTGGAAACAGGTTTACTTAAAAGGCTCCAACTGGAGGCAGGCTCCCACCCATTGCCAGTGCAATTGTGTTATTATCATTGAAGGGAGGTGGAGAGGACTCCCCGCATCCCCAACTATGAAACAACACACCCAGGCTGGATTATCACTTCCTCCACTAGTGACAAATGCTAGCAGAACTAGCAATTTAGGTCTTCTCCAGTTTCTCTCACTCATCTCCCTTGTCCCTGCTTCTACCCTTAATAACTGCCCGGAGCAAGCAGTTTAACAGAAAGATAACCTGGCCAAAGACCTTCATTTGCACTGTGACATATTTCCATTTCAGAAAGCAGAGGGAACAAACTCGTTTCCAGAGTTTATTGCATTATACATGCGACCAGAACATGCACAGAAAGGACAGGTTGCTGTTGTTTTTCTACCAAACCACAGATGCACCACAAGGGAAAGGCTACAAGGCATAAGTCTTCAATATTCCATCTCACCAAGGACAATTGCTAAATTCATTTGCGAAAAAGATACATTGTAATGTGCTTTTTTATTCCCCCCCCCAAAGCTTGTGGGTTTTCTTAAATTTTTTTAAATATATATGTAATTTAAGTACTTTTAAGTACTAGATGTATTCAAAACGCCATGAACTCATGGACTAACCACACACACAGACCTTTTGTGTTAGGAAAAATATGAGAAAGTCACATTGCTGGATGGATGAATGGATTGATGGATGCTCTACAGTTCCAATAAGTTAAGACCCAAATGAAAATGCGCAGTAATAGTTACCCTGCATTATGATGAAAAAAATAATAAATTACACGTGCTAGTGTTTTAATATATATATATATAGAGAGAGAGAGAGAGAGTCAGAGGGATTACAGATCACTTGCAGCACGAACAAAATGACCCCCAAAGTCACATTCTAGCAGGAAAACAAAACAAAAAACAAAGAGCAATGAAGGTTTTGTTTCCGCCTTCCCAGTCCTCCAGCACTGGGCCCTGGAACGCGGTGCCCCCTCTCTGATCCTGGCCTCTAACGGGCCTCGGGACCTAAGAGAAGGTGAGGTTGGCGGTCAGTTCTCGGATCCGGTTCTCTCGGCTCATCTTCTTAAGTTTCATTCGGCGGTTTTGAAACCAAATCTTGACCTGCCTGTCGGTGAGGTTAACGCTCTTACTGATCTCTAGGCGGCGCTCTCGGGTGAGGTACATATTGAACAAGAACTCTTTTTCTAATTCCAGCGTTTGGTGCTTAGTGTAAGGGCACCTCTTCTTTCTGCCACTCTTTGCTGTGAGCCAATTGCTGGTTGGAGTATCAGACTTGATTTCCTCTAACAAAATTAAAAGGAGAAGAAGAAAGAATATCAAGAATTTTTTTCTCTCTCAGTCTGTTCAAATGTACCCTTGGCCATGACCCTGCTGGCAGCCAGGCCACTTTGGAAAAGGCTGGTATTAAACATTATTCACATGAGGTGGCACCTGGAAGGTGCATTTTGTAATAGATTCCAGATTACTTTAAATGCCCCAAAATGACAGGATGAGTGGGTACTCTTCCCCCCCATGTCAGAACTCTCTCACTCTTTTTCTGTCAACTTTCTGACCTGCACAAAACATTAGTGTAATAGTAAACTTTCAGGATCTCTCAAGCAACATTCTAAATGTTCACCTCATAACACAACTGGAACGGAAGAGCAAGGCACAGCCTGGACAAGCTCACCAACGTCACTGCTGCCTCAGGTTCTCAAGTCTGCCACTTCTCCTTGGCAGGCGGGTGTCCCACAGTCAGGTTAGTAAGTGCCTATTCTACTCCAGAAGATAACCAAGGAACCAAGTACACCCTCTCTGCCTTACCTGGGCATGGTTGTATTCCCGGAATCTCCTGACTTCTCATGCATTCTTGTCCCTACCCAAAAGCACTCCCCCAGAAATGTAGCTCCTACTGTAGCTCACCACTGCTAACAGGGGAGAGGCTTAGAAGCAAGGTTCCTCTTCAAAAGCCAAAGCTCTTGCATCTTTGCCCTACCCCAGCCCTAAGGCTGGACCTGCCGGTTGGGCCAGAACGGTTCTATTCTGCTCCCTCTGTCTTTGCCCCCTTTGTAAACAGATTGCAAAGCCTGCGGCACTTTCTACAGACAAAGCCAAGGTTACCTAGCCCTGCGAAGGCAGGGAGCCCTGTTCCCCAGACCAAGCTCCAACAGACCCAGCCTTCCATTCCCCTTTCTGCCCCCAAGCTCGTAGGACGCGGGGTGCATACACTGGAACAGGAACACAGTGTCTGGAACCACCTTAAAATCACCACTGGGCAAAAGGCAAAGCGGAAAGTGCAACTCTGAGCTGGGGGGGAAAGGGAGATTCTGGGGCTCTGTTTAAGAGCCGCAGGTCTCATTGGCACTCTTTTGTTGCATTTCAGGTCTAGCTCAGGAAAAATAAACCCATCAAGCCCTTCCTCTGCCCGGCGCCATCAGCGTGGCGCCAGGACTAGCCAGGGCCAGGAGGGCCAGGGCAGTTGGAGAGAAGCGGGGACCTTCTCGGCACTGAGATCGCCCCTCTAAAAGCCAGGAGAAACAGCACCTGCCAGTCGGGCCCCTCCTGGGCTTGGCGCTGGGCACACAGGAGCTCCCTCTCTGCTGGGTTCCCAGGCTGCACGCCCCCGCTGGGGTGGCAACTCTGCTCATACCGACCTTTGCTTTCCTTCTCCTGTACTTCTGGACTGGACACGGAGACCTCAGCCAGGCAGCTCCTCTCTTCCGGAAGGCCGCCCTTGGCCTCGGGGCTCTCCACCTGGGAGACTTTGGTGGGCTCCTGGCCGCTGGCAGTGTCGTTCATCTTCTTTTCCATCTGTAGCTGGGCGGTCGAGAGCTGCGGCTTGGCCGCGCCGCGAGGGTTGAGCTGGAGCATGACTGTGGAGCTGCCTTCGGGACTGTTATTGTACTCTTGGGTTTTCCCGGTGGCGTAGGTCTGACTCAGTCTAAAATATCCAGGGACAGGAACCTCAGGGTTTTCAACGGGACAGGACTCAGGGACCAGCCTCTGGTACGAAGGGACCTCGGCAGAAATGAGTTTGTTGCGCTTATCAGAATACATGCAGCAATTGGATTCTTCCTTAATGTTGGTGGTGAAGGAGCAAGTGGGCACTTGCTGTGTAACAGGTTGCTCTATTCGACAAGATCTGTTCGGGTCTGTCCAACTGTCTACTTGAGGTATATACGGATGCACATTCATACCCATATTTTGGTGGTTCACTTCTCTTTTGGCCAGAGACGGGAGCAGTCCACAGGTTTGCATTCCATAGGTCCCCATGTCTGCGCTAGGTGGTGGCATGTACATGCTGGCGCTGCTCGAATAAAAACTGTCACTCCTGCAGGCACTGATCAAGGAATCTACTAAAAAAGTATTAGCAGCAGGAGAGCTGTTGGGAAAGGACATTTTGGGGAGGAATTTGAAGAAGAGAGATTGTGTCCTTTGTAGGCTGACATCTCTAGGAAAACATTCCCCGTGTAATTGTGGATGCCTCTGCCGACCACATGACAACCAAGCCAATGAGATTTGAAAATGGCCTTGAGCCGCTGCCTCCTCGCAGGTCACGTGCTCCAGAGCCCGGCCAGCCGGCCGCGTAAGCACGGACAACAGCGACATCTACTACGCGCCCGCGATAGTGCGAGCTGGAGAGAGCCGGGCCAGCACTCTGCCGCTCGCCGGCCTCCCGGGTCTCTCTTGGCCGGCCTGCCCCACTCACGTCCACTGCCCCGGCCTCCTGGCCATGCAGGCGGAAGGAAAATCTCGGTCAGATGGGCCTCCAGGAGGACACGCGCGGGGAGGGAAGCCGGAGTGCCGCGGCGCCAGCACACAGAAGCATTCCCCGCACATACCCAGGCAGAACGCGCCCGAGAAAACCGGGGCCCGGGCGGGGGTTGGGGGCCCAAGCTGGTTCATTTTGTACCGAGCAGCCTGGGAAGGTGAGTCAGATTCCCCGAGCTCCGAGACACCCCTTTCTAGGGATCCCAAGGAAACGACTCTCGCGCAAGGAACCGGCCAAGGTATCTCGGGGAGCGGAGGCGAGAAGGACCGCCAGGGCGGAGAGGACACGCAGCTAGCCGAGCTCACAGCCCCAAGGACCGGCCCGCCTAGGCGCTGCCCTCGCCCTCGGCGCTCCTGCCCCAGCCCCAGGCCGCTCCATGCCCTAGTGGGCCAGTGGAACCTGGGCTCTTCGGGGAGCCACAACCCAATCTCTGGCGCCCGGCCGCTGGGGACTTTCAGTCCTGAGACAATCCCTCCCCAGCAGTTCGCTATCCACAAAAGCGTCCATCGGTGTCCCCAGAGGGAGAACTAAGCCAAGGCTTCCCTCCTCACACACCCTGAAAATAGAGGGCAAGGGGAAAGGAAGGAAGAGAGAAAGAAAATCATTTTTTTTTTCTCAAGGAAAGGAGAAAACACTTGCCCTCAAACTCCAGAAGTTTTAGAAAACTGCCTGGGCCAAGCAGGAAAGCGTGAGAGAGAGGTGTCATTTATTCTTCTACAAAGAAAAATATGTTTTCCTTTTATGGATTTTGTAAAAGCATTGGTTTCTGACAAGTGCAAGGTACAAAAGGTTGTGGAATTTATTAATACATATTAAGAAGAATCAGGGCGATCAATAAAATTCTCATCTACATTCTTGGGCTACTTGGTAATTTTCTTGCTTCTGAAGGTTTTTAAAGAGTTATACCCGCTGTTGCCACACACGGGAAGATATTTTATTAACAAATCAATCGAGACTTTGTAAAGGATAAGATTAATAGTTAAGATTTAGCATAATGGTGTTCGCTTTATGAATTATTGAAAATTATACTATTGATTTTTCCCCTTCACTACTAACCGAGAAGGTCAATTTTTGTTTTAACACAAATCGTCAAATAGAAAAAGCTATACTTTTGTCACAAGTTGAGTTTTATAGTTTTGGACAATTCCTAAAATTATCTGGAAAGGTTTTGCTTGGGTAAATGGAGAGAGAAAAAAAGAAGAAGGAATCTCCATCCTGTTTCCTCTGGTGAGGGAAAGTTGTGGGGAGGAGTGGGTCTGGGTTGTGGTGGAGCTCATTAAAGAACAACCACCACCACCACCATGGAAACTCAGACTTTTATGAGAAACTTCTCCAACAACTTCCTCCCTTGTTCTCTGGTTGCAGGCTGGTGAACAGCCCTTCAGAAGCCCTGGCCTCGGGCAGCAGCAGGGAGCTTTAACCTTGATTTCCAAAGGCTTACCCAGGGCGAGGGGCCCAGCCAGGGTGCTGGAGCCGTCGCCGGCTTCCCGGATCCCCTTCCCTGCATTCAAGGGAAGAAAACTCTGATCGCGAGCCAGTTCTCTGTCCAGGAAGGCAGCCGTGTTTTCTTCTCCCCACGCTCTCCCTGTCATGGGCTGGCCTTGGATTTCTGGCCCAGAGACTGAACTTGTGGGCAAATTGGGTTTCCACCTCAGCAGAACATTTCTTTAGAGTTCGATGCTCATGAATGTGCCCCAGCCTTTTGGAGGACCCAGTAGCGTGGGTGTCTTCACAAAAACCTTTTCCAACAAAACCTTTGTCCCTCCCCCCTCCCCAAAAGGAATCTCCCTGGTTTGGTGGAAACAGACACTGAACATTATTTTCAGCCTTGGGACTGCTTACCCTTTCCCTTCGCATTGCCTTGGCCCAAACAATAACCCCTTTTAAAAAACTCCACAGTGGCAATGAGACAGACCTTTCAAACCTTTACGCAGCTGTTCAAATACAACATCATTGTCAGGTTAAAAGCCTGGCGCCTCTAACTACTTCGGCTGCGGCTGCGGGATGCCGACCGCTGTAGCTGGAGGTTTAAACATTACCTTTCGGAAGGGGCGGCTGTTTCTAAGATTGAGGGTAGGGAGGGGTGAGGAAGATAGGAAATAAACAACATTTAGCTCCGGTCGGCTAAGGTCCCACCCAAAGCTAATAGTCATCGACAGCACCCCCAAAATTGCTTTCTCAACAAGGCAGAGGAGATCATGATCCCAGACACGGTTAAGCGTGCCCAGGGCTGGACAAAGTGCCCGCTTCTGCACGCTCACGGCAGGCGCCCAGAGCCAGCCTGGTGCTCTTGCCTTTGCGACTGGGCCAGGAGAGCTACCGGGACCTTGCTGTCCAATTCACCGCATCCCACTCTCCAGGCAAAGCGCTTCAATCTAATCGGGAATTTTATGCCCATCAAATGCCCTTTTATAATCTTTATTTATATATGAAGAAAACACCGAGACTCAAAACAAGTGACTCCTCCTTGCAAAGCAGCTAGGTCTGCCGTGAGCCAAGACTGACCAGCTCTGCCTTCCAAATTTGGGGGTCTTTCTGTTTAGCTCCTGGTGGCTTCCAGCTCAATGTCACCCTACACTGAATTTGGTTTTAAATAGGTTCGCTTCACTAACAGAAAAAAAAAATGTGTATCCGCTCTAATTTTTGAGTCTACTATAACAAAATTCTATGTTTTCTTTTTTTTACACCTCTCCTCTGCCTTCAGATTAGCTGCCTTCAAATATTGGCGGGGACTGCCAATATCTCAGATATTTTATCAAATAAATCAATCACAATAGAATGAACACAAGAGAGTGAATGGGGACGGGATGGATTGAAAGTTTGGTTAAGACCCTAAGGCTGATATGAAGCAAATGTGATGAAAAAGACAGTGACTTTGAAGGCCAGCTTTTATTTTGCTTATGAGTATTTAATGTAGCTGCATAGTTGCTGGCTTCGATCATCTTTAGATCAGCTGGAGCAGTTACCATTAATAATAAATCAATATTGCTCCATAAAGGAGATAAATACCCATATTTGTACCAAGACATCCCTCTCCCTGACATAGCTCTTTCCAGAGAAAAATTCAAAGAGTTGTTTTAGATCAAGAAGTGGTTACATCTGTTTTCTTCCATCTCTAAGTGACCCCGAAACTGAGTAGACCTAGGGGAGCCTAAGTTTGCCCTGAATTAGGACCCTGAGTGACCTCAGGACTGTGCCATTCTTTGGGAGCCAGAGTAGATGGGGACAAATTTTGAAAGTTGCCTCCCTGGGACCACCCCTCTGGTTGCTCTGCTGTGTTTCTCCCAGCCAATGCAAAAAGAAATCACGGAGCAAATGGGAAACTGGAGAAATAATCAGCAACTCAATGAGGGGGTCTATGGAATCATGCAAAAGGACCAGCAGCCTGAGAGCTTCTTTGTAGACACAAAAGACTCTTATTTCGAGCATTTTCTTTCCATTTCAGGATCTGAGACCTCAATGTCTCAAAATACATGGGCACCCTATACCAACCCTACATGCCCTGAACTTTTAGGAGTGACTAGGGCTGCACACTCTCAGAACTCCTGGTTTATTGATCTTTCTCAGGCCCATCTTGGGTATTGCCCTGGAGTAAGGGAAATGCCGATTGTTGAGCACCATGGTCTGTGAAAGACTACCAACCAAGACCAGTGAGGATCGGGGTGAGGCCAGAAGCCCCCTTACTGGATCCTCCGCAAAGAGGGACACAACAATATTTGGGGAGAGGTTATCTCCCCACGTGGGCTGAATCCCAAGTTAGGCCCCAGGAAATGTCATTTCACAGTAGCTAAACAAGACGCGGTCAGACAGGCGGGAGCCTGGGTGCCTGCGGGGAACACACACACACACACACACACACACACGCCTCTGGCTGGCGCCTCTGGGGGAGGGGGACTCATGGCACCCCAATCTCCTTTCAAGCAGATGCCAGCTCCTAGGGGTGGAACTCAGGGCCTCTGAGCCACAGCCTGGAGAGGGGAGACAGAAATTGCAGAGCCTAAGAGGCAGGCGCTAATTCCCTAGGCTGTGTGCGCTTCACAATGAACTTCGGGGAAGAAAGGATCACCACCCTCCCTTAGATTGGCTCAAGCCCTGGAGTCCTTCTTTTTGGAACCTCCCTTTCTGACCGTGGATGGTGACATAGGTCCTCCCCAATGATTGGGAATTTCTAAAGGAGGCGTGTGGGGAGGGCATGCCTCAAGAAAACTGCTTGCAAGAGGCAATGCCAAAATCTCACACAGAGCTCAAGGCTAGTAAGTAGCTGAGAAGGGGTGGCCAGGGTTCTGTCAAATTAAAGTCGTTTACTTCAAATGCATTTCCCATTCCAAGAAGCCTTCCAATACAAATGTTCCTCAGGACAGCCTGCTTCTTTCCACAGCTATATTAATGCAGACAGACCTGGGCACGCCACGCCACGCCACGCGGTCCTGCCTGCACTTCCAAGTCACTACCTATGGTCCAGGGCATCCCGGTGTGTGCTGGGGTTCCCCTCAGGAACAACCCCCTGAATCACCACCTGTCTCCTTTTTTTTTTTTTTTCAGAGACCACACTCAGTTAAGTTGCTGGCACCCTGATCTGCTTTAAACAAAAGGCTTTTAATCATCCCAGGCAGTCTGAGAGCCCGCAATTCAGACCTGATTTTGGAGAGGGGGTGTTCCGAACTTCATACTGCTCTTTACATGCAAACCAACGAGAAAATTGACTTCCATAATTTAATTAACAAGCTGTAGCCATGCCCTAATTCAAAATACACATATTTGTCTTTTTAAAATCTCTTCAGCTACCACCAGGTTAAATCAAGGTATTTTTTGCAATAGCTTTATCTTTAAGGAGACAACCATTAGTTGATGGCTGGTTTCAGGAACTAGCTCTCTTTTCTCCATCTTTATACAACTTCCCACACCTCATTATTGCTTAGAACAAACAAACAGCAAACAAACACCTTAGCGGCCTCCTGATTCAACCGGCTGGGATTGCCTATTAGAATCCAGTATTGAAAAGATGGGGTACGCGCGGCCTCTCCGCCAAACGGGGCTTCTGGAACGTGAGCACGCCCCCGTGTGGTTCTCCAAGGTCATGCAAATGGGAAATAGTAACTAGCTTTGGCTTGCTAAGGTAGTGGACATTCTCTATCCAGACACTTAGAGAGAAAGGATAGATGGAGAGCAAAAGAAATAAACCAGTTTTAAGCTCCTGGAACCATCGTACTACTACGGCATTGACATTTTAACGAATGCCTAGAGTTTCAAACAAAGGAATCCCATCCTGAACGAAATTATTTAATTATTGTTTCTATTGCAGCTTTCACCAAAGGCTGGGGACATTTAAAAAAAAAAACAATACAAATGTATTTCTGTTGTTTCATATAATAAAAAGTGTAATAATTTATTTGACAGAACGGCAAAAATTTCAAATATAGTGAAGGTATAAATCTGAATAGAACTTCCTCTTTCAAATGCTTGCTTTTAGAACTGTGGTTCATTATAGCAGAGGGGACTGTTATCTAAAACACCCCCCCCCATAAAGCCCCCAGCATTTCCTAGCTGTATTAAAAGTGTGCTGGTAGACATTTTAACCTAACCAGTATTTTAAAAAGTCAATTGCTATTGAATTACACGAATGTTTGAAGGGAAATTAAAGTTATTGATCCTGAAATTAGGAATTTGCTTAGATTTATGGCGAGCCCCCAATATGATTCTGTGTGGTCATAAATGTGTGTGGGGATCTGGATGTGTGTGAGCATGTGTGTGGGAGAATGGGTGGCAGTTTGAATATCACAGAAGAACCTTAAGGCACCTAATTATTCAGAAAGGTTAAAGGTGATGACCTTGACATTTTGGAAGTTCAAAGGCATACACTTATGCACTTATGGTTTTCCTTCCCCAAAAAGACTTTGGCAATTATTTTTTTTTTATATTTGGAAATGCATGCCTCCTTGGAAGATGCATGGGGTGCTGTACATCTTATGAATTTGTTTTATTTTTTTTACTTTGGCCTTATGAGAGGTTAAGAGTCATAGGATTCACTTTACTCTTTTCAGAGAAGAGAAGCTTTTCTTACTCCTCCAGTTTATTGCACATTGCGGAAATCTCTTTTGGGCCCACCAGAAGGTGTATAATATAACCCAATTAAGCTGTTTAGAACTTTAGCTTTTATGGTGTTGTCTAGACAGTTCAAGGTTTTGTAAACAGCCTGGCCTGGCCCTGCAACATAAAGTGCAGTGCAGCCCCCACCAAATTCTTTAACTTGAAGCGATAAATTCAGGTGGGAAGTAGGTCTGCAGTCCTGGACCCTATCCCAGGGAGGGGGCTCGCCTTCTCTCCTGGTTTGCTGTGACACCAGCAAGGATCCCAAGCTTTCTCCACCTATTAATAACTTCTTTTTAGCAAACTATTTTTTTTCAATCAAGTGTTCTAATTTTGGTTCTTCTTTTAAGGGGCTCTGACTTCTTAATACCTTATTAAGAGTGGGTTTGGATTTTTGAAATCAATTTTTTGTCTTGTTAGAAATTCCAAATTAATTAGGCTGGAAGAGGGGAGGGAGGGATAGGGAAATTTGTTTCTTAGGTTCCTGCTAGCTCAGCTCATCTCCTTGGAAAAGCAACAGTAGCACCTGGCCACATCCTCAATTCAGAAATACATCCCTAAAATGATTTTTAAAATTCGGTGTAATCTAGAGGTGTGGGAGGGTAACTCTTAATTTAGTAAAATTAAAAAGCATTTCTCTTTATTTTCATTTGCTTGGGGTGGGGGAGAGAAGGTTATAGCCACTAAAATAGTGGCAAATTCATACAGTGTATTGAAACTGTAACCTCCATTTTACTAGAAACCATTTATTCACACATGAGACAATGACTTGTGCCTTGATATGACACGCCAAAGGTACATTTCCGAGAGTTTAAATAATCTGATTTACCAAGAAGGGAGGACCACCACGTCCTTAAACTCAGAACAAAAAACAAGAGCATTCCAGCCCAGAGGCCTAACTCTACAAATCTCACAGCGTCGCCACCCAGACTGGGAGAGAGGGAGAACAACAGCACATTGGCGGTAAAATTGTAAAGGGACATTTGCATTTACCATTTTTCCCCTTATTAGGATCCGTTCGGCCAAGTCCCCGGCCTCGTCCGCAGGCTGCAGTGGTCGCTGGGAGGTCCCGAGTTGACCGTGGGAAGGAATCGTGGAGTTCCACAGAGAAGAGGCGTCATTAAACCCAAGGACATAGATCCTGCCCAGGGCAGGCTGGTGGGGAGGAGGGTGGGTGAGTGGGAGTCAGGGGAGGGGTGCTTCCTGGAGCTCTCAAAATAAGGGATTTCCAGTGAAATACTGCAGACGGTCTCTGTTCAGTTTCTTTTCTTTCATTCTGCGATTCTGGAACCAGATTTTGACTTGCCGGTCAGTGAGGTTGAGCATCCGAGAGAGTTGGAGTCTTTTCTCTTTGTTTATGTACACGTTAAAGAAAAACTCGCGTTCCAGTTCGCGGATCTGGTACTTGGTGTAGGGACAGCGTTTTTTCCGGGACCGCTGGGGGGCCACTGCAAAGCAAAGACAGGAAGGGGTGAGAGAGGCCGCTGCTTGCTCACCCCTGCCAGCCCAGGGCCTCCACGCGAGGGCCAGGCCTCGGCCCGATGGGGACATCCCCTGCCGCTGTTGAAAGGCCCGGCCTGCCTCGTGGGGATGATATATGGGCGGGCACAGGAGAGAGTGCGGGCGTGGACGCGTGTTCACTCCCAGACACATGTACACGAGCGCAGACTGGCACAGAGGTGGGGAAGCAGAGAACCAGGCAAGCTCTGGGATGGAACCCGGTGGGGAAAGAAACATGAGCGCGCAGGGGCATCTGCTCAAACCCAGCCAGCAGCTCGGCAGCCAGCGGCTTGGATAAAGTCCAGTTCAAGGATCAACTCCCAACCCCTCTCCCTTAAAAGCTGGAGGCTGAGTGTCCACACTCAAAAACTTGAAATCTTCCCTCCCTCCGAGGTCTTTAGCACACACCCCCACCCACCTCCCAAACTGGGCAAAAGCTCTCTGCAGCGCTTAATGTCCTCCTCGAGGTCTACCTTAAGCCCACCTAAATTGGTTTCCTATCGTAAACACACTTTACAACGGCCCGGGAAATCTTATAGGATGTATAAACCCCTTCGAACGCTTATAAAGTAGCACATAAAACGGCGCTAGCAGAGGGAGGCCCCCACCGACCCCCCCTCCGCGCCCGAGGCCCACCGGGCCCAGCCGCCCACCCCGCGCCGGGTGCCTACCTGTGCCGCCGCTCTTCTCAGCCCCCGCCTCCCCCGGGGGCCCCTCGGCACCGCCTTCTGCTGTCCCCTTGGGCTCCGAGCCTGGGGTCGTCTTGGCACAAGGACTGCCCCCGCCGCCGCCGCCGCCGCCGCCGCCGGCCCCTGTCTTGGGGTCGCCCTTGTCTGCAGCACCCTCGGGCTGCGGCGGTGCGGGCGGCGGAGGGGGCTGCGGGCCGGCGAACGGGGGCCCGGGAGCAGCCTCATAGAACTGGTCGAAGCCCTGAGGCAGGATGCCGTTGCGGCCCACGGCGCTGTAGAAGTTGGAGGCAGCTCCTGCAGGACCGTGCGGCGGCCCCGGCGCCGCACACACGGGCTCGGGAGCCTTGAAGAGCACGTCCGGCCGGCGGCCCGCGGGCGGGAGCAGCTCCCGCTGCATGG
>NW_004567103.1:42367422-42381712 GCF_000260355.1 Condylura cristata
GGCGCGCTCCAGGCCGTAGTCGCGAAAGGCCACTTCGCGCACCGGCTGGACGTGCGGCGCCAGGTTGGAAGAGTAGGGGAAAGTCATCTGGCAGGACGACGGTTGCGACAGGAACGACGGCTTGCTGGCGAAGTCCGATGGGGCCACATAGTAGGCGCAGCCCGGCAGGTACATGCTGGCTGCGCTCGGGCCACACTCGTCAAAGTCGTTCATGGCTCCGCGGCGTGCGCGCCGGCGAGCCCTGGGCCGCTCCCTGAGCCGCCAACCTGAGCCATCGATTGCACAAGAGGCTTGGGCCAGGATCAACTAAGCAAAAATCCCCACCGGGCGCTGACGTGCAATTCATCTTGATTGATTCTGGTGGTAATTATGTCACGTGACGCCATGGAGAGAAATGTCCTTATATCTATATCAGCGCTCGCCAACACGCCCTGGGACGGCTCCTGGCGCCCAGACTCGCGCGCGCGGGGGGCGGATAGGGCTCCGTCTCCAGCCAGCTCTCTCTGGGCGCCCCGTGACCAGGCTGCGCTGCAGGCCGGTCACCTGTGCGCCGCCGGCGGCTGCCACTGCTGGGTGCATCTGCCACCGCCAGGCTGGGCCGCCCGCCCGTGTCCGCCCGCTCGGCTTTAAGTACGCGGAGTAAGGCCGGCGGGGAGGAGGAGGGAGGGGGAGGAAGGCGGAGGAAGGGGGAAGGGAGAGAAGCGGAGAGCGGAGGGGGGAGCCCCAGCCCCGGGCACAGGGGACTAGGTGTGAGGGTGTGAGTTTCCCACCCCCCCTTCCTACAACCGCTCTCTCCCCCGCGACGCAGCCACCCTCTGCAGCTTCCCCGCGCCAGGAGCTTGTTGCTTCTTGTTCAAGGGGCGTAATTGCGCCGCTCTCGGGGCGCGGGGAGACCTGATTTACATATTTCTTAGTCCCGCACAGCGGTGTGACTCGGCTCTCTCCCCTCCCGACAGCCGGAGCCCGAAAGCCGGCCTCGGAAAAAACAACGCCAAATCCCTACCAAAAACTCACCCGGGCCGGGGCCTAGGTGCCCCTTGGCCCTCTGGCTCTCTCTCTCTGGTTTTCTTGCTCCTGCTCTGTTCCTGTCTCTTCAGTCTTCTCACTTCTCTCTCTCCAGTCCTCTCTTCTGGCAATTCCCTCTCTTGTTTCTGCTTTCCTTCCTCCTTCCTCTTATTTCTCTCTCCCCCTACCCCCCCCCCACTCTCTCTCTTCCTTTCTTCTGGCAGTGGGTCACTCTCTCTCTTCCTGTCACAGCTCTGCCTTTTCTCTCCTAATGCTAAAGGGGAATTTAGCTGAGACACCCAGTGGTCCTCTAAAAGCTGGGGAGTCTGATGAACAAAGGAATCTAAGACTTACTCTCAGGCCTGGTATCCTGCTACCTGCCCCCTTCCCCCCCACACACGGGGAGACAAACCTTACCACCTGCACCCTCCTCAGCCTCTAGCTTTCTGGCTTGGACACCTCACATCCAGTACTTTCCCTGGTTCAGAGCCCTACCAAAGGCCTACCCACCCACCTGCTTCTCCCCTAGGCCTGTGGAGTCCTTGGGTGGCCACAGTGATGCCCTCGCCCCCAGGCCCTTTGGCTTTGGAGGGATGGTTCTTAACAGTTCTTGCCTTCTCGGAAGACCCTCTGCTCCTCCTAACCCTGAGAACCCCTTATTCACTAGCCCAAAGATCTGATTCTCCTTGGCTGCATATGAGTTTTCTTTCTTGGTTCCTGGGTCCATGCAAGGCCCGATTCCTGCCTCCGGGAGAACCAGGGCTTTCCAAACATAAAATAAGTCTCTCAGAAATGAGCTTCCCAAACCCAAATCTTGGATCACAGAGGCCAGGAAGTTGCCCTTCTCCTCAGGATTCCCTTTCTCCAGCACTGGGTCCAGGGTTTCAGCCCAGGGCAGGCCACACAGGCTGTGGAGCTGGTTCTCTCCCTGGCCAGAGGCACCACCGCAGTGCCCTGCTGTGAGCTCTGCCCACCACGCCAACAGACAGAAAAAAGGCCGGTGATAGATATCATATCTATTTTCTGGCCACTGTTCCCCCCTTCCTCTTTTTCTCCTCCCTCTCTTTTCTCCCTCCCACTCTCTCTCTGCCACCTCCCACTTCTGCTTTCTTGGGAAGGCAGCACAAACTGGTCGGTGGCTGAAGGGCAAGGAGCCTCCAGCCCCAGTACTGCATGTCCTTCTGTGCACCCTCTTCTCAGTTCAGACTCCAAATCAACCCCTTTCTTAACCCAGATTGCCTCACACTTATCTGCTTCCCTATCTCCATCCTAGGTCCAAGCTTCTCTCTTTCTGTCTGGAGGTTGACACCCCCATCTCTCCTAAAATGGCTCCCCCGACGCTGCACACTGGCCCTGCGGCTGCTCAGGACCCCCCTGGCTAGGTCTTTATGTATCTGGGGGTACGCACAAATTTCCACTTTCTCTCTGTATGGGGTAGGGTACAGACAGCCCGCCGCCCCCCAAGTGGGGCTTACTGGCCACGAAGAGGGAAATGGGGAAGAACCATTCAAGTTCAACGACATGGCGACGGCTGCTGCGGCGGCGGGAGCTGCGCTTTAGCTGGGGCGGCGCGCCATCTGCAGCGGCGCCCGGGTGCATAGGGATAAGGGGCGACCGGCCCCTCTCTGTGCTTTAGCACGGACCCCCGATCGCACATCTAACCCGGGGCTTTCGTTCTGGGCTAATCCTGCAACACCCCTTGGCCCCAGCTTCCTCCTCGATCGTCACCCCCAAACCCAAGGAAAACCACAGCCTCCCGACCCCGCGCATCCCGCTCGAGAACCTACCGTGAAGACCCCGGCGTTGTGGCCTTGTCCTTATCTGCGCGGCCCCACTCGAAGCGCGGGGAGCGCACCGGACCCACCAGGCACAGCCAGCAGCTCCGCGAGTGGTAGCTTTCCGCGCAACGCCGGACGCGATGCGGTAATTTTAAGCCACCCAAGATAAGACACTAACTTGACCTTAACTTTGTCAGGGCGCCCCTGGTATCTGGAGAACGTGAACAGACACTGTCTGGCAGCTCTCGTAAAAGCTGACTGGGGAAGGGATTCTGAGTCATTTCATTTATTGCCACTACAGTTCTGCAAGAAAGCTTTTCCTCCCTGCCAAACTTTAATTATTTATGCTCTTTTAGGAAACGAAAGAAGAGAAATGCGGAGAAAACCCCCAGAGCCAGGCCCTTCCTTGCAGAGCGTAGGGATGCTTTGCTTAAGTCAACTGACTGGAGAACAAAAATATGGGGAGATCACCTTTGTCCAAGGACAACCGGACAGGCGCCATGCCCCCCCCCCACAGGGGGGTGGATGCAGCTGGGAGAGGCGGGGTGAAGGGGCACCCCTCCTCAGACATGAATATTTACAACGGTTCCGGATTTCTCTTCCACCCGCCGGCCTCCCGGAAGCCTCCCCAGCCCTCATCCCTTGGGGGGGGGGGGAGGGCCCAGGCCTTAAAAGAGCCCTCCGTCGCCCCTGGGAGCTCAAAGCCGACTGAAGGCCAGACGAAGCCGTTTATTTCTGGTTTTAAGACCTGTTTCTTGGTCAAGAGGCCTGCCTGGACTGCAGCATTTCAGAAGGTTTATCCGTCTTTGTGCGAGGGAATACTGAGCACGCAGATTTCAGCATCATTTTTCTGGGGCGTTTGTTTCTTACCAATTTCGTGGTGATTCCAAATCCTTGCCAGCACCTTCGCTAGGAAGAGAGAGGATGCTGCCGCCTTGGTATTTGTGTGGATCAGTAAAAGGGATAGATTTGGAAAACACTGTTGAAGCCCCAATCTACAGAAAAAAATTTGCACTTAGAATAATTTCAATCTCTTTGGGGGAATGGACTCAGGACTATCTCCTCCCACCCCACAACCCAGGCTAAAGAGAAAGCACACGATGTTTAATGATATCTGTTGGAAAGAAACTGCCTTCCTATGGTGTCTGAAGGCCTGGGTCTGAGTAAGTCTGATTTCCTGGCCCCTTACCCAACCCTCAAACCTGAGGTCTGACTATGGCCTTCACCTTTCTTTAGCTGTTTTGAAGGAAGGAAACCTCCCCATTTGGAAAGACAAGTTTCTGGGCGCTACCTACCTCCTTGAGCTCTATCCAGTGAGTAAACAGTTCTAAGTATAGAGGCTTGGCTGCTTTTTGCTCCTTCCCTCCGCCTTGTATTTTGTAAAAGGCACGTTTAAATTATATTTTAAAGAACATATCAAATTCACTCCAGGGGAGGGGAGCCGGAACCAATGAATACTTGATATTAGAGATTAAGCAGTTTTACTAATTCCCTCACTTGCTAAAAGCTAGCAATTCTCTAGTTTTCATCTCAGTTAGCTGGAAGCAGAGATCTGCAAGAGGGTGGTGAATACTGAGAAGGCCCTAGCTTTTCCATCGGCTGGAGCTACAGGCTCTGAAGGCCCAAGAGGTATGAAGACCACATTTTCCACGGGAGCCTGGTGAACTCCAGGCAGAGGTGACTTTATGGAGAATTCCACAGGGGAATAGCCTGTTAGAGAGAAGACTAGCTAAAATGTGGTCCGGAGAGATGTTTTCAATTGAAATTTGAGGAATCACCTATCTTGGCAGTCTCTGATAACAACATACATCAAAGTTTGAGAATTTAGGCAAAATACATACATCCTAGCCTAGGACAGAGGGTTCCCTTGGTGTGCAAAACATAGTCACATTTACCCATGGTTCCTGGCCCCTTTGAATGTCTCATATGCATTTTGTTCATAGGCTTTTTATACACCATTTCCTGACTGACTTGGAAGCCATTTTGTCATTTAATGAACAGTCAACACCCGCAGCGAAACTACAACCAGGAAAGAAAAAATGAATGTGGTGGCCTGAAAAACATTAGGAGGGGATACAAAACATTTTGAAAAATCAACATCAGTCCCTTGACAGCTTGCCTGGGACCTGGATATTTATTTCCCCTCAAAACATTTCTACGTGTTTGATATATACAAGCTATTGCTTTTGACAGAATCAAAACAAAACAGAACATGCACAACAACTATTAGATAACACAGGAAATGCAATTAGTCTATACATCATCTGAGGTCAGTTGGACTGAGGCTAGGGGCTCCCAGTGAAGTGCTCACTCCAGGTCTAGGGCCTGGTTCTCTGATGAAAAAAAAAAAAATCATTGGACTTTGGAAAGAAATCCTCAACTCTTTGACTGTCCTGTATCCTGGATCTAGGAGTTGGGAGGTGTTACTTCTAAAAGGCAAGTCAGACATGAATGGTAGCGTAGCGGAAGCTTGTGGGGAGCCCCTTGAGTTCACTGAGATTAAGGCTGGATATCCAGCACACCCAGAGCAATTCCATGTAGCAATACAGGAGTCCCAACCTCTACACAGCAAGCCTGGCAGGGCCCAGGTCCTCACAGAATCCACTGGGGCAAGCTAGATGCCAGCTCAGAAGAGGCACAGCAACTGAGCTTCTGATAAAGTTGGTGGGTGGGTGTTGGAGATGAGAGGTGAGGGGAACTTTTCCTCCGTAGTCTGTCAAGAGCAGTGACCAGGGGCTGAGAATAGGAGTGGCCTCCTTCCTTGCCATCTAAAGGGTGGAAGAGCTTTCACCTCTCCCTGCAATGACCCACTACAGTAATTCAGAAAGAAAGATTTGTCAGCACCTTTACCCACTTGGACAAGAAAGACTTACTTACAGCCAGAATGCAGGAATCCCTCTCCTTTGCTTACTCTCTTCTCCTCCACTTGGATATTTCCCTCTCCTGCTAGTGCAACCGAGCCTCAAAGCAAGTCATCAGCTCTCCTCACCAGAGCTCAGTTCTGGAGGGCCAGTTACACAGCACAGGGCTGTAGACTAGGCATGTATGAGGAGTTTGGAGACCGAGGAGAATTTTACCAGTCCTGTCTGGAAAATGCAGTGTGCTGAGAAGCCTAGCCACCCTCATCCCATGGATGGGAAGGAAGTATCCAGTCCATTCCCCCTAATCAACTGGGCCAGAACGCTGAGGTGTCTTCACTGACTTTGTCCTACCATCACACCCTGCTCCTCCCCGTTTCTCCCAACATCGAAGGTCTAGGGAAGCTTTTGTCTTCCCCAATCCGCCAAGGCAGATGGGAGGGGGACGTCGCACTTTCCTTTTTTCCAGAATGAGATTCTGATTTTGCCACAAGGGGTTTGGGCTGCAAATAGACAAAACTATGCCCCCAACCTTTTCCACTCTGCCCCCCACCCCAGATCTTCGTAAAGTCCCTTGAACTGAGCTCTAGCTAGGCGCTTGTTAAATACAGAAGGGGCTAGGGCGAGGAGGGAAGAGACACTAACCGCTTGGAGGCAGAAAAATCCAAGTGCAAGGCAACCAGAGTGAGACCCGTGTAAATGCCCCAGCCAAACGCTAGGACAGGTGACCCTAGGGAAACATCAAGATCAAGGTCGTGCTGCAATTTCCACTCCTCCCTCGGAGAGAAAGCGTTGAGGCCCAACTGACCAGGTTCTCCAAATCTCCCACTGGCTTCTAGAGATGCAGACAGAGCTGGAGAGTTCCTAAGACCAAGCGAGAAGGAGCGGAAGGAAAACCACCAGTTCCAGCTCTTCCTCCACACCAGGCCTCGACTCAAAAAGGCAGGGCCGGGCTGGCCTTGGCCACGCCCGCAGCTAATATAGTGCCAGTGCCTGCTCGCGCAGCACCACACGCTTCTTCTTCATACGCCTGTTCTGGAACCAGATTTTGACCTGCTGATCACTGAGGTTCAGCCTGTTGGACAATTCCTTGCGCTTCTGCCGGTTGATGAATTCGTTGAGGAGGAATTCGTTTTCCAGCTCCGCAATCTGCTGCTTGGTGTAAGGTTTCCGCTTCTTGCGGGCCTTCCCCGGGGCCGCCCCCCACGGCAGGCCTGCAACACAGCCCCAACGCAAGTCAGTCCAGCCCGTTCCCGGTTGTCTGCCCGCCCCAGTGACTCCCTCCCTCCAGGCACTCTTCCCTACACCCCACCGCCCATTCCTGGCCTAAACTGGCCCGGGGAGCATGGCCACGGTTTACCGTCGGGCAGCGAAGGTCGCAGGCAAGAGGAGACGCCCGCCGCCTGCACTGTCATGTTCAAGTTGAGCGGGCCTTTGGCGTCGTCCTTGAAGCTGGCGGCGCAGGGGGTCCCCTCCAGCAAGGCCGCGGAGACTGGCGCCGCACGGCCCACTCCGGGGTAGTCGTACTTGGCGGCTTTGAGAGCAGCGGCCGCTGGGGCCAGGCTAGCCTCAGGGGCGAAGGGCGGCCGAGCTCGACCACGCTCCTCAGGCCCTGCAGCAGCGTCAGGCGTGTAAAACTTGGGCTGCTCTTCGGGTCCGTCCTTGGAGCCCAGGGATTGCAGGCCAAGAGCCCCGGAGCCGGCCAGGTAGGGCTGAGAGAAGCTGCCAAAGGCTGTGGCGCCGGCAGGCTGAGCTGGGGCGCAGGAGGCGGGCGTGGTGGCCCAGGGCAACGCGCCGCGCGGGTAAGAGATGGGGGGAAGGGCGGCCAACTGGCCTCCATTCGGTCTCAGGTTGGAGAAGTAAAAGGAATCAGGCGACTGCAGATTTAGAAGCGAGCCCACATAGCCCGCTCTGTAGAGACTGCGCTCACACATCTCCAACAAAGGGCTTCGGCTGCGCTTGCAGCAGTATTTAGTTACAACCGGGAATAAGAGGACAGGCTCAGACGATTGGACGAAACTTTGCCTGCAGGTTCTTCAAAGCCGGTCATTTCAGCACCGCCTACATCCCCCCAACCGTGCCCCCCCCTTCAGGGTATTATGATAACACCCGCAATATTCGATGGCAAAGGAAGAGGCTGTCAGGCAAAGTCAAGTCCTGTTGAGTGAAAATGAAGCCTCTTCGTTTCCTGGCTGCCTTCAGGAGTTGGGAGCATCAAGCATCCAAATGCTTTTGCCCGAGTGTCCCTTGGGCCCTTCTTGATCTTGATTGGCTTCACATCCCCGTCTTCACAGGCTACCAGAGGCAGGCTTGCTTCTACCAGTTTTTTAAGTTACAGCTGAGGCCTTTACCAGTATTGTCCATCTTTCCAGGTCTGGAGAACCTGCGGTCTGTCCCTATATCTGAGCAATGCTACTCTTACCCCCATATTTCCACAGCAGGGCTGTAGAGAGGCTTCTGCAAGCACGAAGACATGGCAGTGAAAAGTGAAAAGCATGGACCCTCTGCGCAGACACTGTTCCAGCCGTTTGCTATTCCAGGAGAAAATGAATTGTAAACTGCCCAAGTTTGGTGCCCAGAAGGAAAGTTCATATCACCACTGCAGTTCTGCTGTGCATGTCCATGGCCAAGCCCTCTGCTGCTAGGGAAGTCGCCATCTAGGTTCTTGGAGAATGTTCATCCTGGGACCTGGGACGGTGCTGCTGAATTGTCCAATCATGGCCAAAGGTTACATTTCTGTTCTGGACAGTGACCTTGGTCATGCCATCCTGCAAACCCAAAGCTCAGATGTGTTCATCCACCCCCTGGCATGCAGCACAAGCATGAACGCGCCTCACCTGATGTGAAAGGCACAAGAGCCAGAGTCAGTGGTGCGGTTCTCCACTCAGACTCTCCACAAGGGAGGCTCTCGGTAGATTCCGGGTCTGGAGAACAGGGAGAGGGGCAGGAGAGGGTTCCCACTCCGGAAGCAACATGGCAGCTCAGCCCAAGCCTTCCGTCTAGTGTTGAAGGAAGGTTAGGGGTCCTCCTCTCCAGTCTTTGACCCAAGACCCCCAGCGACCCGGTGATTTGTTCCCGCTCCAGCCTGCAGCCTGTCTCCCAGTCCCCCAGTCAAGCTGGAATTGGTTAACCCGCCAGCTCGGCACCGAGACCACACAGGCGCCGCCGGAGGGCAAGGCTGACCACCGTGCTGCGGCTTTATTGTGTGAGTTATGGCGACCAATTGGGCGGCTCTAGGGAACGCAATCGGCTTCTTCCTCCCGCTGGAGGAAGGGGGGGTAGGGTTAAAGGATAAGGGTAGGTAACTCTGGGGCTCCTCTGGGCTCTGTCAAGAGTTTTCTTAGGAATTCAGTGAGAGGTGCTCCAGTCCCTGTCCTTTTATGGGATGTGCAGGCAACAAGCTACAATCTCAGTTCCTAGGAATTTAGGGGACCCAGGCTCTTATTTTGGGAAACTCGGTCTGGTTTCGAGGAGCCGTAGCCTCCCTAGGCCCAAAACCTCTTGCTCTCTGCTACCTCCTTTCCTGGCAGCCCATAAGTGAGTCTCTGTTATTTTCAAGTTCAGAAGTGTCTTCCCCCAACCTTTAGACACCCATACGGATGGGGTTTGCCTCTCGAGACTACAAATGTAAGGAGATTAACTAAGAAACACAAAAGCCCTAAAACAGCCTCTCCGTTTCTCCTAGACTCAGAACGGTGCCCATCCGCCCCACCCGACCTCTCTGGTTTCTGCTTTCCGAAGTTTAGCAACAAAGTTGTATGTATAAGTGGAGCTGAAAGCTGGGGACAGAGAGGGAGGGCGTCATGGCGCCGGGGGTGGGGTGGGGATGAGGGTTGGGGGCGGGGATGCTGGAGGGCTGGTTGGTAATTGAAGAATGGGGAAACAATTTGGCCACCGAGCTAAAAGGCGAGCTCTGCCAATGCACCGACAGCCCAGGAGATGGCGAGCGAGCTCCACGCTGGCGAAGCGGCGCCGCACGGTCAAGATCAACAGTGAAGGGCGGCGCAGCTGGCCAGGGGTCGCCAGCCCGTGCGGTCAAGGCCCGCTGCCAGGCGCTGCCGAGCGTCTCGGAAAGCCGGAGAGTGTGCGGCAAGGCTGGCGGGGACAGCGGAGCCAGAGGGATCCGGCAGGCTGCCAGACGCGAGGAAGCGTCGCGGCCGCTCTTTTGTCTAGCAGCGCGTCGCGGCTTCAACGCCTCCTTCCTCTACTCAGTTGCCTGTGGACACGAGAGCCTGATTTCTCCACCCGCGGCTCTCGAAACCTGCCAGGTTTCGGAGGCACTACCCTCCCTGCAGCCTCGCAGTCAACACCTCAAGGAAAGGCCTCCCAGTGCCCCGCTGGCCTTCCCTCCAGCGCTTAGGCCACCGACCCGCTCCTCTCCTCCCTGTTCATTTCGAAATATAAATGGAATGCATATAAATAACAAAGTCTTCATCTGTTATTGATTTAACCGTCAATTTAAATTCCGCCGGAGAGCGTTTGAGCTCAGTTTTAATCTTCAGCAAACCTCCCGTTTCTCTCCGCCAGGAGAGAAACTGACCAGCAAACTATAGATGAAAGGGAAACCTTGAGGCAATTCCCCACCCCCAACCCTATCCCTGCCGGGAAACCTGAGAAACGGACCTGGGAAGTGGATCCGGCCCTGGAATCTGGGATTTACAGAAAAGAACGGGCTGGAGGGACCACGACGGAGAAGGAAAAACGCCCATTTCAGACGAAAAGATCTTGTGTGGGGGGGTTGGGGGGGACACACACACACACAAAATGCTAGTAACTTCATGAAGTGGAAGATGATGGGACGGTTTGGCTCCCTTCTCAGTGGTTATTTCTTCTCCAGAGATAGAATAGTGATGACTTTTTTTCTTATCTCTTTCATAATTAAAACGAAGTTGGTCTCCCTCCCGCAGTCGGTTGCAAGACATGAGAGAAATCAAACACGGCCAGAGAAAACGAAAGTAGCTTCGGACCTTAGGTTTCTGTACTTTCTCTAGCGGATCCATTAGGAAGCTCTCCTGCTACATGAATTTACACAATGTGTGACGTTTTAAATACTGCATTTAACTTATATATAAAAAAGTTAGCAACTGCCAAATTGCGCCGTGCGCTAAGCTGGTGGAGGAGGCATCCGGTTCCTCAGCGGCCAGCCATTTCCGAGTGGCAAAAAGGCCTCGAGAAGAGAGTTCATACTGCCTAAAATTTGTTTCTAAAGGTTTAGCGTGTATAATTATGGCTTCAGTCTTCAACTGCTGTGTACAGGCTGTCCAGAGAAGGCGATAAGGGAAACACTTGAAATGTTTCTTCCCCAGTTGCCAAATATGGGTATGTCTAATTTCGAGAGATTCCTAGAGTAGATATTTATAACGGCCTTCTAGGAAGAAAACCTCCAAGCGAGTAAATTTTCCTATGCCCAGGCACACCCACACATAATGATTTAAAAAAAATAATAAAACCTTGAATAAATTGATAATATTGCTAAAGAAGTAAAATTTTATTGGAGATGTTTTTGAGCTGTCCTGGTTAAAAAAAAAAACATACAACACACACACACACACCATTTTAGATACCACAAATTATATCTTCATTGAAAGACATCACTACTTACGTTAAAGCCACAAGGAAAAGGAGGAAAAAGGGTGTCAGAAGTGGAAAGCCAGGAGGTTCCAGAGACCAGAATGAGTTTCTTTTCCTTCATTTATAGGGAACATCAGAGTGTGCAGGACAACAAGATTTTTATAATAAATAAGAAGAGTTTCTAGAGGCAGACTTAAAAAAAAAACAGAAAACAAATGTATAAAGACTCAGGAAATAAGAGAGTTCTGTTTATTTGCATCTCCCTAGGAGTAAAAAAGTGATTTTTAAATGCCTGAAGCAATCTCCAGGTATCCCAGCTTACAGACATTGTATCTACAAAAATAATCTTTCAGTTGTATAAATATGCAGCACTTTAAAAGTATTTATCATCACTTTCAGAAAATTAAAAAATCTTTTTTTGGATCTCAGAGCTCCACATTTTTTTTTTTTTTGCATTTGTGTTAGATGTTTTAAAGCTCTATGAGAGGCCCCATACATTTGTTCAGACATTCAAGTTCTTTATTGGATTTTGGATTAAGGCTCCCACCCCCATCACATTGATTCAGCCTCTTTGGGGGGACTGGGAGATGGCTTCAATTCTAGTCTCACAGACCTGAGGCCAAAGAAAGGTGTGCTTTTACACCATCTATGGTCATTCTGCCAACTGCAGTCATTTAAATATCTGCATCTAGAGCTGGGGGAAAGAAGGCCTCCATGAAGATTCACTCTTTTTCATAGTAAAGATTATAAAAGCACAAATCTACGAGGCATTAAACACACATATGACTACAAGGGCAAGTGAAAAAGCCAAAGACTGAAAGATTGTCTTCATTCTGGTATCAATGCAAACCCTATTTAAAAAGGTAGGTAGCCACCTTAATTCATGACAATGCCCCCCCTCCTGTTGTTAGATTTCCCCAGTAACCCTAGAGTACTGCTAGCCCTTAGCTGTTTCCACTTGCTTCAGGGCAACTGCTGAGAGCTAATGATTCAATTACCCAATCACAGGATATATGGATGACTGCAAATTGTTCTGTCTTAAGGTATCATGAAGATAATCAGTGCTTGGAAACACACATATACAGTGAGTTTTTAAAGAATCAGAGTGATACTTCTGAAATTCATGGGGGGGAGGATTAAAAAAGACTTCAAGTCCTTTACACTGACCTGGAGGGAGAAATAGAATATTAAAAAATGTCATAAAAAATAAACCTAGACAAGAACAAAATCAATATCAAACAAGTAAGAAACAGAACTACAAAGTCAGGTTGGGCAGCGAAAAGTTTTAGAACCAGTAAGGGGAAAAGAGAAAAACAATTCACAAAATTTGCCATCATTGGCAGCGAGGTGGAAAGGAGGTGGGAATTAAATACACATTCAAGTCTTTCCAAAGGTGTTTTGGAGACAACTGTAAGCATTTAAACTCTTGGTGGCCTATCTGGCCCACATCAGGAGACAGTGTCTTTGAGCTTGGAGACGATTTTCTTGTCTTTCACTCTTCGGTTCTGAAACCAAATGGTCACTTGTCTCTCAGATAGGTTCGTGGCAGCCGAGATCCGCCGCCGCTTGTCCTTGTTAATGAACTTGTTAATGGCATACTCGTTCTCCAGTTCTTTGAGCTGCAGTTTGGTGTAAGGTACCCTCTTTTTCCTCCCCCGACGGTAGACACACATGTCTGGCTGATTTAGAGCCACCTCCCCTGGTATGAAAAAGAACACATGAACAATTAGGTGGAGATATCTGGAATCCCTAGCTGAGTACTGTGTGTGTGTGTGTGTGTGTGTGTGTGTGTGTGTGTGTGTTGGGAGGGGGTATAGGGAATGCAAAAAGGCTATTTACACTTTATTATTACTTACACAGACATATTATTTACATGTTATTAAAGAAAGATTATTTACACTTCAAAGTGAAGGCCAATGTGATGGATCACCATGGTTTCTCAAACCGGCATCTTAACAAGACTGAATTTATGGCGTGGTTATTAAGGACACTCCTAAAGATGGTTTCTACAAATGCTGGTTATACACACATAAACATAAACAGACTTAAAAAGAAAAATCCAGGTTGATTGCCCTAGCTTTGATTTCTTGTGTTCCTGTGTTTGGAGTTTGTGAGGTCTGTCTAAAAAGTTTTAGTGGTCATCCTGGGGCAGCCATGTCCTTAAAAAGTGGGACTCAATTTTGTGACACTTCTTTGGGAAGGAGGGGCCAAGGCCTGAGCAAACGGTTAAAAGATTCTCAACCCTGAGCAAACGGTTAAAAGATTCTCAACTTTAAGAGAAAAGCATGCTTATGCCAGCACACAAGAAGCAAACGATTGTGACAGAGACAGTTTAAGAGGGGAATTTACAGATTTCATGTGACTTGGAGAAACTTCCACTGGGTAACCGTGGGTAACCGTGGTTAGGTGAGGGGGAGAGGAACCCATCAGAAGGAGGGGTGTATATGCCTAGTCCTTTCTTTTCCTTGATCCCTCCCTTCCGTTTTCCTCCCCCCACCTTAGTCCCTACCTGGAAAGGATGACTTCCAAAAGTGGGAGCCTTGCGGCTGCTCCTTGGCGCAGTACACCTGACTGTTCCACCCGTTGGCCAGTGTCCAGGACTGGTAACCCTCCATGGAGATGTATGCCTCGTGCCGAGGCTCCCCGGAGCTGAAGGTAGACACCATGTCGATGTAGCCAGGCACGTGCTGGTAGGGGCTCGTGTAGCCTTGGTAGAAAGACACCTCCTTGGCTCGCGCCGGCACCTCGTTGGTCGGTACGCTGCTGCTCGCCAGGCCCGACACGTCCATATACTTCTCCACCGGGAAGCCTCCCAGCGAGGCGTGCGGCGACGACTTGAGAGCATTTTGCTGTAAGCCCACACCGTGCGACATGCGGCAGCTATAGTAGCCGTTGCCGAAGTGGTACCCGTAGCCCAGCGCTGGGGCGCCCGGGGGCGCTGCAGCGGCCGCGCCGGGCGCCGGGCACTCTTTGGTGGAGGGAGCCTCGGGGCGCGCTGTGACCACAGCAGAAGACGACGACGACGAGGCGGAGCCCGCGCGCTCAGCGGTACCCGGGTAGGCGAAGCCCGAGGCCGCC
>NW_004567103.1:42381812-42394037 GCF_000260355.1 Condylura cristata
GCACGCCCGGAGTGCGCCCCGGCGAACACTGGCGCGGAGAGGAAGCCGCGACACTGGCCGGGCGCTGCCGTCGCCACCGAGGAGGAGGAGGACGAGGAAGAGGCAGAGGCCGCGCCGGCGGCCCCGCCGTCAGCCCGCAGCCCGTCCATGTCCCAGCTCCCGGCGCGGCTCATGGCCCGGCCTGGCCCGGCCCTGGCCCTGGACTTGGCCCCGCGCAGGACACCATGGCGCGGTGCGCCTCCTCCCTCCTCTCCTTTCTCTCCCGTTCTCTCGCTCCCGCCCTCTTCCTCTCGCCCTCTCTCCCTCAGTACGCCTCCCGCCTCCCGCCCGCCCGCCCGCCCTCCAACAGGTTAGCTCATCGCGGGACGTTTATAAAAACGAAGTTCAGGTTGGGAGGGGGCCTGGGCTGGTCGGGGGGCCGCCTCCCTCCCGGAGGGCTCCGGCTCGGGGCCGTGCCATTGGCTGCGCGGGGCCACGTGGGGTGGGGGCGCGGGAGAGCCTGGCTTTTGGCCCGGGTCCCGCTGGACCCACCCACCCGGGCCCCCACCCCTCCCCAGCCCCTTGCACAAGCCCACCTCCCCTTCCTGCCCTCGCCGTCGCCACCCCCCAAGAGCAGAGCGCTCGACCGCCCAGCCGAGGCCCTGTCTGCGACTGAGGCAGGCGCCTAGGCCTGCACGGTGTCTGGGCCACGGCGTTTTTGCCACCTCTCGGTTCCCCAGCTGCACAACTAAACGAAGACGATGGACAGAAATGGTCAGAATGGGGTGAAAACAGACCGATATTTTTATGCTGTTACTTAATTCCTTGGATTCGCAGACCCAGACCCAAAAGTGAGAAAGCGGATTTTTCCTATACTGCGCATTGCCACGAAGCAAAGGAATTTCATTCGTGTTATTTCATGCGTGATCAAGTGGACAGACCCACCCCTATACACACGCGGTTAGCCCGGGGAAAAAATAGCCCTGGAATGCCCTTAGGGCGCTGGGCTGAGACTTACCAGTAAATCAAGCAGGGGGAAAGACCCGGTCTCTGTGCCGCAAACTTGACAATTTGCCGGTTTGGATAGTCCGGATGCCTAGTCCCCGCTATTCGCTTCTACACTGGGACCAGCGGGTAACTGCCTCTTGAGCTGAATTCCCCAACGCTGGAGTGATGCTCTCCTCTCCACCCTCCCTACCCTCCTCTCTTGCAACCCCTGCCGCAGCAAAAAGACCCAGTGGAAGACGTCAGGAGGAAGCAACTCTGCAGCCCAAAGCGAAACTTCTGCGCTTCACGAGCAACCTACCTGCCTCTTGCATTTTGCAGCCACCACCTACCCCCACCGGTTACTCACACCAATTAATTGAAAACTTCACTTCCCCAGAGACCTTTGTTTCGGTTTCTTTTCCAAGCTGCCAGCTGCAGAGAACCGAAAGGGGCAAATTAAGGGTTTGATTCCCTCTCCCACCCCCACCAAGGAAATTTGGGGCTCATGATGGGAGCAGCCCAGAGCAACTGAGTTTGACTTCCAGGAGGTGGAGTGGGCTGGGGCAGCTCTGCCAGGTGTCAGGAATCATAGCCTTGAACCCTTTTCATCCCTTCTTGGTACTCAGCCACAGAGAATCAGTTCCCCATCTCTCATCATAGCTATTAATGGGGAGCCATTGTGAATGAAATTTAGGATCCAATCCAAGAACAATATTTGATCCGCTGAGCTGAGGATGCTGGGTGGGTGCAGTACCTTCAGAATGAACCCATTTGGCTTTGTGGCATCATTCCCCAGCCCAGCCCATTTCCAAGAAAATCGCTCTAGTTCTGTGATTGGTGACACCAGCTTTCCACCTAGCCCCACTGCTGCTGGACCCAAGATGGGACCTGGATGGAAGCAAAAGAGCCTGGAAACTCCTCCTGGGGCTGGCCTAACTTTGCAGGGTGGGCTGCTGGTGTTGGGAGTGTTGACACGAAAAATGCAGTAACCATAAAAGGCTCAAATAAAGGGGAAAGTTATGAGAGGGGCACTGGAAAGGAAAAGCAGAAGAATTTGTTTGACCTTATTGAGTCCTAGACATGTTCATGATCAAATTTGAGACAAGAGGAGACTAAACCTTTGCAGAAAACTGTAGGGGATAGAAATTTGCTGATGAGAACAGCAAATTTGGTTTCCTTGAGAGAAGGCAGAAGCTAGCAGCAGTTGGATGGACAATTTTTAAAACTCCAGCCAGAGGTAGGAGACAGAGATGCTGATATTTGAGAGTAGTCCTTTTTATCCAACAACATCAGTACCAAATCAATCATGGGGTACCACCCAAAAAAAAACTCTTACTTTTCCTTTATCTCCCTTATTATTCCTCAGAGAGGGAAAACAGATACTTTACAATTTTTTTCATGACTACAGAAAACAAATTTGTTAAATTATTTCTGAGACCAAACTGAAACCAATGAATGTTTAGTGATTTAAAACTAATTATATCTGTGGTTTTGTGCCCAGGGACTTCTGCGCCATTTTCTATCAGATTAATATCTTTTAATGATTGATTATATGCTAAAGACATGGCGAAAATGAAATTGTGACAGAAAGGAAGACTCTGTAAATTTTCTTGATTTCAGACAGTCCTTCACATTTGCTTAAAGGGCAGGACTGGGGGAAATCCTAAATGAATGAAAGACATTTCTCAATGGTGGTCCTGCCTCCATTTCTACTGTAGGACAGGGGTCTTTTCTGCCCATCACTGCCCAGCTATGTTCAGAGATAGGAGAGGCTTTTAATTATAAGGATCATTGCCTCTTGTTGTCCTGCCTCTGAACCTGCTTCCAGGACAGCTTTGGAGTCCCAGTTCTGGGTTAGGGAATTCCTTTCAGAAAGAGGTTCTGATTTGACCCTGCGAGGATCACTAAACCCAGCATCCTAGAGCAAATGCTGCTTTGGATCATAGCACTGAGTTGGAGTACCAAGCAAAGTTAGAATTGCTGTGTTTATGAACCAATAAGACATATTTTACAAGCTGGGGGTGATAGTGGAGGAATTTTGAGGCGGATTTACAGAAACTTTTCTTTTGGTTGTATATCCTATATCCTGAGCTGATTTTGGGTTGAAATTTAATGGAAAGAATTTGCCTTTCATTATGGGAAAGACAGATTGAATTCTCTGCCCACCCCCCACTCATTCCTTCCCTCTTCTGTGCTGCGACTTTAACAACAGAAATCGTTTTTGTTAAATAAAAATCTTTTGCAACCAGCAATGTCTCCGCATATTGCTGTGTTATTTGATGAAACCAGTTTTGTTACCTCTCCTGGTTCGGTGAGAAACATAGTATGACCCAAAGCCCATGCTCCCAGAGAGCTCTTCCTGCCCTCCTTTCCCCCACAAGCACTTTTTTAGGGAATCAACGAGGTTCTGGAAGTCATACACTATCTTTTTCTGTAGATGAACTTTTCAATCATGTCCCTCTCCTGAATTGGGGGAAGAGCAGATGCAGTCTTTCATTTAGATTTATTGAAGAACAGAAGTTCCTTTGCTTGCCAAGACAGCAATGAGCTCAATTAACCACATAATCGGTGGCCATTTGAGTCAAGAGAACAATCTGTTGGTCCTATCGGAGTGGAGTCCTGGGGACTCCTTTGAAAGTATTTCCTTTGAAAGTATATTTCCTTAAAAATCACACCAGTGAGTACAGGACACTCTCCCAATTAATTTGTAAGAAGTCTAAAACTTAATGCAGTAGTAATGCCTTATTTCCAAAGTAATGTCTTAAATCCAGAAGAACTGGCTGGGTAGTGTTCTTAACAGTCTGTTCTTTGTCAGCTTTGGAACTAGTTTTCCCTCTGTAGGCAATACCCAATTTCAGTCAAGCTGGACATAGCAAACGAACAAAGCACAAAAATAAAATCCTACAACAAAAATCTGGGATGAAGAAAAGGGTGTCTAGCAAAATCCAGACAATAGAATCCTGAATTTGAGCACTGCAATGTCTGAGATATATTCATTTTGGATTTAACACACAACTAGGCTTAATGAAATGCAAATTTTTTGTAACAAGAACTCTCTACCTCCCCCCACTCCCAAAAAGCTGTGTAGTGGAACCTGGTTTGCCTCCCGCAGGATAGCTGATTGTTGCTTGGGATGGAGAAAAATTCTTAACTCTTGGTGGGAATTAAACGATGAGTTTCTCTGCGTCCAGAGAGGCACTCATCTCAGTGCGAGAGGGACTCCGCAGCTTGGGCCAGAGCTGGAGGACCCAAGTAACTTGTTATATTTTTAGCAAAAGACCACCAACATTTGGGTGGTGTTTTGTCTGCCGCGTAAAGTTATGGGGCTGTTCTCGGAAAACACTTTCCTAGCAATACTGTTAACTGATGATGTTCAATAAGTGCTCATTCTGTCGGCCTTTTTGAGATGAAAAATAACTCTGTCTCTCTCTGTCTCTGTCTGTCTCGGTCTCTGTCTCTGTCTGTCTCTCTGTCTGTCTTTCTGTCTGTCTCTCTCTCTCTGCCTCTCTCTTTCTCCTCTCTTGCCCGAAAGATTTGGGGAAATACCTAATCACGAAATAAAGACAGGGGTACAGCAAAGGCAAGGTTGAGAAGGGCGAGAGGGAACAGCTCAGCGAGGCGGGGCAGCGCGCAGTTCCTCAGGCCTGGCGCTAGATGGCCCTGCAAGTTTTCCTGTGGTGTCTAAGGACACCCGAGCTTGGGCTGGTGGCGGGTCAGGGAAGCCCCAGACACCACCGAGAAAATACCTTCCCTTCCACTCGCCAAGGCAGTCCCCAGTGGGGCGCGAGACTGTAGGGGTAAGGAGAAGAAGAAATACAGATAGCCAGTGACACCGGGAAGAAATAGCGAGTCTTGTCTGCGGAGGGTCGGCAGCAAAAAGTCAATACCGAGTAAACCTGAAATAGCCAAATCCTCGTCCTCCCTCACAAACCGAAACCTCCAGCCTGAGGGACCGCGCTTAGCCTAAAGAAAATGTTCGCAGCTCAGGCTCTAACCGTTTTTCTGTCCCTCCACCCAATGTTCGGTTCCAGTCCACCAGCGAGCTTGCGCCCCTTTGAGGGCCGGTGGGGATTTTGCTTGTTTGGCGCCGAAGGCAGGAGCCAGGCCCCGACAGCACCGCGACCTCCCGCAACTCCGCCTTCATCTGTGCCCCTCCCATAGGGCAGCCTGGACAAAATTTTATTACCTTCAGTCTCAGGCCAAGAGTGTTTACCACTTCACCTCGGAGGACCCGCCACCTCTCAAGAAACAAATATTTAGTCTAGAGGCCTAACTGAAAATTAAGCCTCTTTTATGTAATTCTTCCCTTTGAGCAAAAAGTGCTTTTCAGTTCATTTGGAGAAAGTCTTTCCTGCACCCTCACCCCAATACATCTTAAAAATTCCTGCCAAGACACGGGGTCATGGGTTGGCTTTTTTTATTGGGTGAGTCCTGTACTGTGGTAGTGGATAGGCGGTGGTCTGATGGCCTAGAGACTGAGTCTAAAATCCTGGAACATTTGACAAGCCTCTTCTAGTCTCAGCCTGGGAGAAGTGCAAAGTTTGGGTACTTCACTAGTAAATACCAGCACAACCATGTTAATCATCTCAATATCCTCTACACAGTCTTAGGGTTTTGGAGGTAGGCCTGTATTTAAAGAAGGTACGTGCAAAATGGGGAGATCATAAAATGCTTTTAAATACCCAGTGTTTTTAAATATCATGAAACAGAAATATTATCAAATATAAATTTAAATCAGGAGCAAGTCCTGAACCCCTTCTCATGGAACGTTTTTTAATCTCTAAAAAAGAGATAATGGTAGAAACTATTTCTAAATTTTAGAGTCACTGTCAGCTTTACACTAGATTATAGATAGATACATAGATAGATAGATAGATATCATTTGTAATTTCTGAGTAGAAGCTATATATATATATATATATATATTGTATTGACTAATGTCAATTTTACTACTAGTAGGCATGGAACCTAAATAAAGGAATATCAAATATTGTAATGGCATGTTCACTGCCTCCCATGAAACACTGTATGCTAAATGGAGTTTAGTGAAAATTTATAGTTTTTTTTATTGTGAGAAGTTTTCTTACATGGTCTCAAGAGTACTTTTCATAATAAATGAGCTAGAATATGCAATAGCAGTGTTATTTAAAAGGTGCAACATAGTTTTTAAAACCACTAACGAATGAAGGTGTCGCTGAGAAACCGTGTTTTACCTTTTCAACAGACTGAGGTTCAGTTTGTAAGCAGCCATTGGGTCCAGTGGCACCACTGGGTCCAGAGGACGGAAGTGGGAGACCCACCCGGTTTTTAAAGGAGGAAGGAGTCGCAGTTTGCACCCTAGCCCCCAGCAGAGGCTTCTGCGATTGAAAGCATCTCACAGCGGCTGAGACTGCGAGGAAAACAGACGGGGGCGCCAAACGACAGCAATAAAGGCATCCACGACTTCCGCTCAGTCGCGCCTCCGCCAGCTCTCAGCGCCCCCCCCCACCCCCAGCTCCCCCAGGGCTTAGCCGCCAACCCCCGCAACCCTCCCAGCCTCCAAGGGCTACGGCCTGAATGGAGCTGTCCCATTCTGTCCCCAAAGCAAGTGAGACGGTCAGACAGTCGCGGGGATGGGGGGAGGGGTGGAGGAGGGAGAGGGGAGAGGTGTCTACCCTTCCCAAATTCCTAGGGCAGCGACTCCCCTCCGCTGGGCGCGGTCAGCCAGGAGTGATGTAGCTGAGTACCCAGGTTGAGTAACAGAAGGAAGATGTGGGGGCATCCTCCAGGCTAAGCCCTGACCTTGTTAGTGGCCAGAAAACCTGCAGGAGAAGGGCTCCACGTCTGGTGGCCTCTAGATTAGGGTGGCATTGGGTTAAGTGCTCCTCTAGATTCTTAACGCCCACTCCACATCCCTCCTCTCACTTCCCCAGCCACCGCGCGCTTATCCAGCTTTCCATTTCTCACCTTGGGGAGAATTTCGTTTATTACCTTAAAGAGGTGGGATTGATTTTCTAAGCAAAACTTGCTTTGTTGAAATAAGTTGGCGCCAAGGGGAACAAGAGAGAAACTTTTGGCATTAACTACTTGTATAAATGTATATAAATATACTTCACACCTTGCCTCCCCTTACATTCCTGACGCGCCCCCAATGGGTCCAAGGTTAAAAGGAAAGCGCCAACAGAAAGATGGGCAAATGGATTCCGGGTTTGCCCCTAACACATCCCGAAGTGCTGGGTGTGGCGGCTGGGAGGGGGGGGGCTGATTGGGGGGTCTGAATTGGCCTTGAGGCGGGGGATGCGAGATCTGCGCCCGGCGCCCAGAGACAAGGCGCCCAGATGCCAGTGTCTCTGGGTCGTTTCAGAAGCTCTCAGGCCGACCTCCAAGTCCTGTCCCTGTCCTCTCTGGTCCCTGCTGTGGCCGCCGATGTCTCCCGTTGGGCTGCTGGCCGGTAACCATCACAGTGCTTTGGGAATTCGGGCAGGGTGGGGCGCAAGCGCGGGAGGAGACATGGAACTGCCTTGAGTGAAGATTGATCTTCTTTAAAATGGTTGCCACCGGCGTCATTATGACCATCAAAGTTATCGCCAAGAGGCTCAGCCGCCAAATTCGGGCTTCGAGGAGCCTCAGCAAGGCTGGTCTTACAGTCTCCGCACCCGGACGCAGCGCGAAAAACACCCAGGGCCACAGGTAAGAGGCTGGAATGAGGAGAGGGCGGGCGGTGGGGATGAAGGAGGGAAGGAAGAAAAGCAGAAAATGGAAGAGAGGAAACTATGGATGATAGGGGAAGAAAGCTAATCTCTTCTCTCCCTCCTTTGACCTTAAAATTTGGCAACTTTGTCATAAACAATTCGATTTGAGGAGGGGAAGGAGATCTGGCAACCTAAAAAGTAGATTTGGGGAGACCCAGATGGTGCAATAAATTGCCACTGTATTTAAAGTTAGCTGTCGAATTCTGCTATGAAATCGTCCAGCCGAGTTCATCTCCCCCGGGGAAAATGCATAGGTGACAAGCGTATCTATCAGCAGGGTTATAAAAGTAAAAAACCTGGGACTTCAAGTTTAGAACTCACTCTGCAAGCAGTGTTAAAAAATCAGAAAGGACCTAATGATTTCCGTTTGCAGGCGGGCCCAACGCACCACCCCAGCCACGTAGCACTAAAGTGCTTTCAAAACTATAGAAGATTTCTTTTCTCCTCCTTCTCCTCCTCTTTCATTTCCTCCTCCTCTTCCTCCTCCTCTTCTTCTTCCTCTTCTCTTATGGTGGGAGGAGAGCAGTCAGGATGAGGCAAAGACGTGGGGGGGGGGGAGAACTCGGTGTCTTATTTGTTAAATAAAATACATATTTGGTTCTGAAATTCGAAAGATAAGTAATCCAGACAGGAGCACAAGGTCTTCTCCTTACGCAACTCTTCTACATCCTCCCCTTTACCCCCTCCCACCCTCCCTCCCGCTTGTAAATGTTCAAAAAAAAAAAAAAAAAGGACCTTCTCGACGATCTACTCTGGAAATTCTAAGCATTATCTATTATTTAACACGTATCTGTGTCCGAGGAAAAATGAGGAAGGCGCTGCATGATTAAGACCTAAGGGGCAACCCAGCAAACTGAGAGCGTAATGATGCCCCTAAATGAAGGGGGAAATGTGCCGCGGCGCGCTCTATTAATCAGACTGTCAATTTCACCCCCGAGGCCAAACCCCCGGGCGAGCAGAACCGGCTCTGAGCGGGCAAAGGACCGGAGCCTTTCTCCTCACTTCTTGTCTCTTTTCGCCTCCTACCTGGATCTATTTGTCTGCTCCGAAGCCGCCGCCTTCATTACCCACTGACAGGAGCGTGTATTTATTTGCTTATAAACCTGTTACAATAAATGATTATTCGAAAGGCGTCATTCGTACCTTAATGACGAGCTAGCGCTACTTTTTGATGAATGACATCTCGGGCTCGGAAGGATGTATGGGTCATTTTGACCAGTCATTCCCTCGCTCTGGCATCCCACAATCTTTCCGCCTCCCTCCAAAAGAGATAATAATATTTAGAGGCACTCGCTGGGGCTGAATGAGAATTAGCCCTAGGCGCAGCCCATCATTAGGACGGGACAGCCGGGCCACTGTGACATTTTTTAGAAAGCTGAGATGATGGAAAGAATAAGAAAAGAGATGATTCTGATGGAAAGAGGGCTGCACAGTCCAACGGCCGGCAAGAGGTTCTCCAATTTGTCCGACTCAGCTGGCAATGCCGTGCTGGAAGCCCTGGAAAATTCGCAGCACCCGGCTCGCCTCAGCCCGCGCCTGCCGTCCGCCCCCCTGCACGGCGCTCTGGGAGACCTCCCTGCCAAGGGCAAATTCGAAATAGACACTTTGTTCAACCTGCAGCATCCGGGCAGCGAAAGCACCGTCTCCTCCGAAATCGCCTCTGCCACCGAGGGCCGCAAAAAGCCGGGTCATTATTCAGAGGCGGCCGCTGAGGCGGACATGAGCGACGTGGAAGTGGGCTGCTCGGCGCTGCGTTCTCCGGGCGGCCTTGGCTCCGCGCCGCTCAAGGAAAACAATGGCAAAGGTAACTGCGCCGCCAGCGCCGCGATCTCCAGTCCCATCCACCCAGTTCCTTCGTTGCCCCAACCGGCCCTTCCTGGTGTTTGACCCTTTCTGACCCTCCACAAAAAAAGCTGCCGCGGGCGGAGTCGGGTGGCAAGCAGGGGTTTGTGCCCTCGGGCTTTGCTCCTTGAGTCTCCCAGCGAGACGCAGGCCTGGGGCTCCAGGCTCCTCAGTTCTCCAGCTCTCACTCTCGTGCCGGAGAAAATGTTTCTGCGTGCGGGTCTAAAAGCCGGCGTGAGACGACCTACCCCGAGCCGGCCACTGAGTAGCGCTAGCAGAAGGGTGCCCTGGGCAGTTGCTCTGAATTCTGCCGCCTCTAAGTCCCCCAGGTCGAGGGGAGAGGGCATTTTCCCTAGTAAGTCGGAAGCAGGCTCGCCTGGGACCTCTGGGAGACCCACTTGGGTAAGCTGGAGACGAAGTTGAAAGTAGAGTCCATCCCTCTAATGATTTCAGTTTGAGTTTTGCTGTTTTTCGAATCTTAAAATGTTTTTAAACAAACCCAAAAGATTGTCAAAGAAAGACTAGAGGTCGAACAGAAAGCGGCCCTATGGTTTCCAGACCATGACAAGCCCAGAGCTTCCCAAACTGCGCTTAGATGTAATCATTTTCACTTGGCTAATTTTCCTTCTGATTTGAAAATTTCCCATGAATTAAAAAAAAAAAACCCTCCCCAACATAGTCCCTATTATTTAGTTATGAAGGGCTCCCCAAACTTTATTGATTCCATTAACGGCAGCAATTTGTAAGCATGACAGACCCCATCAATTCAGACAGCGCTTTGCCTTCTGCATGTCGCGGTTTCCCCCATCCGCGCTCAACGCCAGCGCGGGGCTCTCGGCCCTACAGCGACTCATGCGCTGTCGGCCGTTTATTTGCCAGGGTACGCCGAGAGCAGCTCCACCGCGGGCACCACGACGTCGGCGTCAGGCTCGGGCCTTGGCAGCCTGCATGGAGGCGGTGGCGGCGGCGGCGGTGGCGGCGGGGGCGCGGCGCTGGGCGGCTCAGGCTCTGGGGCGGATCAGGTGCGGCGCTACCGCACAGCATTCACCCGCGAGCAGATCGCGCGCCTGGAGAAGGAGTTCTACCGGGAGAACTATGTGTCGCGGCCCCGCCGGTGCGAGCTGGCTGCTGCCCTCAACTTGCCCGAAACCACCATCAAGGTATCGATTCCAGCGCGCTCCTGTTTTAGTCTCCCTGGGGGTGTCTGGGGCTTATTTCTCCTTTGTGGTGTCTAGATTTAGCTTAGGGTTTGGTAACTCGCGGGGGAACGTCACCAAAGGATTTGGCTTGTTTGTACTTCGGCTTCCAAATTCGAAGGGTTGGCCGACCTGGCTGATCTGGGAAGGCCTGAGAATGGGGGACCCAATGTCTCAAACGCTCGCCTCTGCTCGGTTCTAACCAGCCCTTGCCCAGGTAGGTGCCTCATCGCCCAAATCTATGGCCCCAATTTTTTCCTTTTTTTTCTTTGTTTTTTCTTTGTTTCTTTGGCACAAAACAGAGCGAAACTTTTCATCTGCTCTTGATCTTGGAGATTTATTTTCCACATAAATCGTTCCAACACGGGGGAAAAAAACCCCACATTGCATTTAAAAAATCGATTGGGTCGAAAAAGTTGTTTCCTAGACATTTTCCTCCTGGGCAACGGGGAAAAACAGCAACTACTGGGATGGCGGAAGTAACGAAGTTGTCCTTATTTATGTATCTTTAGATAATTAATTTTTATTACACATTGGGGAGCGATAGCCAGAAAGTTGGGCGACTTGATGAGCACTTCACCGAGGAATCGACGCTCTGGAAAAAGAAAATGCCAAAACTCCACAGAATAGGGAAGGGGTGTGGAAGCTTTCTTTGGTTTGGTAGAGCTTTAATTTAGAGTTGTGACGGATGATGTCTTCATTAGATACTGTGTTGGGAGGGGTGGAAAAGTCCCCTTCCCAGTCAGTTTAAGGGATAACGTTCCGGCCACTGATTTGAAGCAAACGAAATCACCCTTCCAAAATCAGACCCGTGCCCTTCAGGATAGGTTCGTGCAGCTCAGAAATCAAGACTTTGCGCAGCGACCTTTTAGAAAAGCTGCCGCTACAGCCTTTTCTTCAAAGGCGGGCTAGAATCCCCGAGCAAATCCTGGGATTGAGAGACGGGCGCTCAGCGAGAGCCGGCACTGGGGAAGGGCATGAAGAACAACGGGTGGGCTGGGACGAGAAAACGCAGCCAAAAGGACGGTGGCAGAAACCGGCGAGCCGCAGTAGTCGGACACAGGGGAGCAGGCTCCTTTCGCTGGGGAGGGTGTGCCCACGGGGGCCCACGGCGGCCCACACCGCCCACAGGGCCCCAGCTGAACGAGCCGCGGGGCCTGGGGGCCGGGCCTGGTCGCAGGGAGTAGGCCGGGCGAGCCCCAGGCCCCGAGGGGCGGGGAGGCCCTGGGCGGGGCTGGGGTCCCGGGCTCGCCCTAACTCGGGCCGCCGCGCGGCTCTCCCCGCAGGTGTGGTTCCAGAACCGGCGCATGAAGGACAAGCGGCAGCGCCTGGCCATGTCGTGGCCGCACCCGGCCGACCCCAGCTTCTACACCTACATGATGACGCACGCGGCCGCCACCGGAAGCCTGCCCTACCCCTTCCACTCGCACGTGCCACTGCACTACTACCCGCACGTGGGCGTCACGGCTGCGGCCGCGGCGGCCGCGGCC
>NW_004567103.1:42394767-42397267 GCF_000260355.1 Condylura cristata
GAGCGGAACCCGGCGGGCGTCACCCCCAAACTATTTCTATTTTTGTATTTGCTACCCGATCGCCACCCCTCCTCTAAGTTTGTTTTCCGCTGCTCAGGCCCCGCTTTCTGCCTCTGTCCTGAGCTCTTGGTCTCCCCGAAGACAATCCCCTCGTTCCCAAGCCAGCCCGGTGGGGTCTCCTGCCCTGTCTGTGGGCTCTCAGCTCGGGGTTACTTGCTGAACCACGTGGTGAGAAGCCACAGAGAGAGACCACAACAAAGAGGGGAGTGATGTGCGCTAGTGCTTTGTGTGGGAGGAACAGTCTCCCCAGGTTCCTGATGCTGCTCTTTTCCTTCCATCCTTTCTTTTAAACGAGGGCGAGGGGAGGTGACAATTTTTCCGCTCAGTCTGAGCTTGTTAGAGGCCCTGTCCGAGGAGAGCGCAGTAGAGGTGTGAGGAGAAAGGCCCCAGGGCGAATGGAGAGCGCAGGCGGGTGTAGGTGTGTGGCTGAGGTTGTGGGCTGGCGCGGGGTCCTGCGTGGGCCAAGGTGGGAAGGGGTGGCGGTCCCGCCTGCTCTCTCTGGGCCCGCCTCCGAGCTCTCTCGGTTTGGAATGAAGACAGCTTGTCTGTTTCATGAAAAAAGTAAAGGCGAATGAAGTTGCCACTGCCCGGCCACAGAAGGAAAGAGAAACGAAGGGGAGGGCGAGATGGGCAGATAACTGTCCTGTTTGAAGCAGGTTTTTCCAGCTCAGTTTGCCAGCTACCGGGTTCCACTCAATCAGGGAAATTTTGAATCTCTAGGTATCTATTATCCGGAAGCATTTCCTCAGACACGTCCATGTTCAAACTCTATTCTTCTCACCCTCTCCATTCTTCTCACCCTCTCCCCTCCTCGCTCTCGTTTTCCTCGGGTAAAATGGTTCTTGGCATATTTCTCACGCATGTTTGCTGCGTCTTTGCTTCTGCAAAGTCACTGCTGGGTTCTTGAGACCGGCTTTGCCAAGCCAGGCTACTGGAGGGGTTTCCTTGAACTTGAAGAAAGGCACATCAAAACCCACCAGTGTTAACTGCCACGTCAATTTTGATGCTAATAATGTGCAGATTATGACGAAAATTGCCAATCATGCTCTCTGATGGACCTCCTTTGAATGTGGAATTGGAGAAAAGTTCCCCGCACGGAGACCTGCTGTCAAGTACTAACAACCCGCTAAGGGAAGTCATTAGGAGAGACGGATAAGAGACTCGGTACATAAAACATTGTTCTTGGTGCATAGAATGTATGTTATTTAATGTTATCTCTGTTACCTGAAGTGATTTCGCAGAAGAAAGCCACGTTCTTATCATCTCAATTGCCAATTTTCATTTTGGTAACTTGGACGCCCTGGGTAGACTTTTCTCTGTTAAGTTGATATTCCACCAATGTGAACAGCCTCATTAAATCAAGCCCAGATATTTCCATAATGCTCCCCGCAGAGCCACTTCTCTCCTCACATAATGAGATTTTCTGAAGAGTTGAAGCCCTAAAATAACTTGCTAGTGCATGTTTAGACCCAGGAAGTGGTGTGTGTGTGTGTGTGTGTGTGTGTATTAAAATGTAGGTAGGTTACCTACATATTCGTGTATGTGTGTGTATATATGTGTGTGTACATATATATCCATTCTCTTAAATATACATATGTAAGAGATACACACACATATATACATAAACCCATTGGCATTATTTTGTGTGATTTATTTCAAATTGTGTTCTGACATATTTGTTATTTTAAAGACACTGGACTTAAAAAATTTATTTCCTAAAAAGAGGCTTTCAAGAAAGTTTTGAAAGAATTCACTTTCCAGGAGAAATTATTATTTTCTTCAAATGGAAAATATTTCAAGGGGAAACAGTATTTCGAAACTCCTGGGGTCTATTAAATATTCCCATAAAATGTTAGAGGACTTCCCGATGAAACAGCAATGATCTAAAGCTCAAGTTTTTTTGTTTTCTTTTTTCTTTAAAGAGATGAGACTACTTATGTAAAATATTGATTATACCAGCTCTTACTGAGTTTACATTAAAATAGTAATATATAATTTAAGGCTAACTAAAGTAAACCAAAATACGGTACTCTTTTATCAGCTTTACCTTTGTAGATTGTTAAAGTCCTTTCTTACGATCAGCTATGCGATGTATATAAGGTACTTTAGGAAATAATGTTTACATTCCCACCAAAATATATATGATTGATGAGAACGCTGGTTGATAAAATTAACATAAATTCATCTTATGTTAGGTCCTTTGGATCTGGTTATTATAATAAATAAAAATAAAACTGTAAATAAAGTCTTTGTGCTCTAATATTGCTGGCTGTATGAACTTACTGTAAGATATTTTACAAATGTGCAATAATTATAAAGCTTTGTATATTACGTTATTTATTGTGTTTGGTCATGTAAAATAAATGTTATTTAAATCAAAGCGATTTTATTTGTTTAACAGATTGCAAAACGGTGCGTGCTGGTGTTTGTTTTTAACTGT
>NW_004567103.1:42402267-42466521 GCF_000260355.1 Condylura cristata
AGGTGCTAACTTAGGTAAAGGCTCCCATGGGAATCCTTCTGCTTTGGTGCTGACTCAACAGCAGGGACCCTGATCTGGGTGGCGAGCACTTCCTCCCCTGAGCTGACAGAAGACTGTGGCTGGGATGACCATAGGGGAGTCACAGAATCCTTAGCCTAGTCCACACCACTCATCACACTATTTGGGGCTCTCTTCTAGGCAGCCTTCCTTCCTTTGGGCTGGTTAGACCCATAGAAGGCTGAGGGGGATCGTCACTTCGAACCTGAGAAGTGCTTTCCCAGAGTCAGCGTACCTGGGAACTCCAGTGCGGGCCTCCACAATTGGGAGGTGCCCACCTTGACGTTCACCCTTCTTCCATTCCGCACCCCAGCAGGAGGGCCGGGGAGAAGGCGGGTAAGGGCGGCCTGGCGTTACAGCGAGGTCAGCGCGAGGCCTCTCGCCAGCGCCAGAGAAACCGAGAGGCCAGAGTGCGGCAGCTGCCAGGAAGACAGCGCAGACTGTCGGGTCTCAGGTCCAAGCTCCTTGGGGAACCTGGGCCCGCACTGCGGCCCCATCCTCCACCGGAGGGATATTGGGCAGCTAGAGAGGTCTCAATCAATTGCCGCCACCGGTAGGAACATGGGGCGGCGTATTTCCTGACGGTTTCCAGAGGTTCAGCTCAGGAATGAAATCAGGGTGCAGGAATGAGACGGAAATGGGGAGAGAAAGTTTAAAGGCTTCAATCTCCGCAGCAACTGCACTTGGCCTTCGTCAGCACATTCCTCCCCTGCCCCGCCCCACCCCACCCCCACCAAGTGCACAGTGTCGTCTTACCTCTCCCCCCACCCCCACCTCTGCCAGAGCACCTGGGTGCCGGTGTTTTGGTAAAGTTGGTTGCCACCATTCAGACGAGTGGCCCAGACGTGCTGAGGACTCAGCGATGTCTTTGTAGCTCTGGAACAGGCCACTCTGAGTAGGTCCAGGATAGAGCTTTGCTGCGAGCTGCAGTAAGCTGGCTGGAAGGAGTGAATGCCAGTTCAGGAAAAGTGCTCATCTGGACTCCAAGCAGGGCCTGCTTCCTCTCTGACCACCAGACTGTCCTGAGAGTATCCACTTGCAAGCGTGGAATGGAGGTCTAGACTGCCACAGGAAAGCCACTGTCAGCTTCTTCATCCTTTGGGTCACCTCCTCTGTAGCCTTCCTGGATTTTCCTCTCCTCCTCCTCCTCCTCAGAGACTACTGCACTTTTTAAGCACTTGTTAAACATCTACTTGAAAATGGGTGGCCAGGGAAGGCAAGCCTTGGAATTAAGTGCAGGCTCTCAAGCCTGGCTCAGAATAGAGACGGAATAAATATTTGTTGATTCAATGAATGAATAAGTGGTGGAAAGGAGAGGCCAAAGTTTCCTGAAAGAGTAAATGGTGGGCAGGAGAGGCCAACGGGTTGCTGAGGGGGGCAGGCAGAAGTGTGGGGAAACAAAACCCTAAAAGTTCTAATCTGGGATAGGAAAACCCCAAGCCCAGAAAGTACTGCCTTAACTGTTACCCTTTGTCAGAAGGCAGCAATGGAGGGATCCCTAGAGGTAGTGACTGTTCAGCATCTGGTTCTGTACAGTGCCTGGCTGGGATACTAAGTAGGAGAAGGAATGGAAGGGTTTGAGATTGAGGGGAGCTGGATTCTCCCCTGAGCTGGCTTTCCCCATATCCTTTGCTTGGAGCCCAGAACTCTCTGCAGCCTCCAAATGCACCAACTGACAAACAAATCCTTCAACATACCAAGAAAATTGCTTCAAGATTGCATAAGCCTGCTGCCTTCCATGTGGTCTCTATGGGCAAGAAAATCTAATGGAGGTGATGTGTGCATAGCTTTCCTAGGAATGCCACCCAATCTCAAAGCAGAGAAGAGCCCCAGCACTTAGACTTCAGGGACCTGGATCCTGAGAGGCCCTCAGGAGATGGCAGAATAGTGGTAGTGTCAAGTTGGTGATGGACAGAGCCCAGAGGTTCGGCAGAGTCAGGATAAGACTCCAGGTGGCAAGGCCCAGGTGAGATCAAGTCTCAGGGTTAAGATTAGACTGAGTTCTGGAGAAGCTTCTGCCTCTATGGCAGTGGGGTCCAGGTCTTATGGGGAGTAACTGAGGGATGGGGAGAGAGGTGGCAGATATGCAGAGTTTGGTCATCTGAAGCCTGAAGACCTAAGAACTATGTGGTGAAAACTCAAAGAACTTGGGTTTTAATTTAACTCTTCTACTCTACCACCACACTCACCCAGTGTGTGATGCTCTATAACCATTGGCTTGACTCCCGCTCTACCCTTTATTAGTGGTGTAAATATAGACAAGTACCTGACCCTTTTTTTTTTTAAATTTTGCTTCAATTTCTTCATCCATAAAATAGGACAGTGCTATGTATGAGTGGATTGTTGGGAAGATTAATATGTATAAAGTTCACATTAAAACCTGGCATAGAGTAAATTCTGCATGTTCATCATTTTGGTTAATGTGAAAGAGCAACAAGTCTGCTGACCTGGATGTGCTCCTTTCTTGGCAACACCCTCACCCTCCTTTGTGCACTGCTCTCCCAGCCCCCCAAGCAAAGCTAGTGTTCTGGATGCTCTGCCTTAGAGCATTGCTATTCCAGGCCTGAGGTCCAGTGAGAACCACCTTCTCTGAGTCTGGATGGAGTCAAGCAATGGGCAGACAAGTGTGCAAGGTGCTCAGTGCTACTTGGGCTGCTTCCAAAAAAGCAGGAGGAAAAAAAGCAAGCAAACCCTGCACATTCACTAGGTCCTGGGCACCATTCAAGGGGTGGGAAAACTTAAGGGAAGACAAGAAAGTTATTACTTTATTTAATCCTCACATAATTCTAAGCATTGTCTGCTTGGCTTGTATATTCACCCAGCAATGGCCAACATTTATTGCACATTGATCATGTAGCAAGCAAGCTTAATTCTCTCAAACAAGTCTCCCAACAACCCAGTGAACTAATTCAATTTTTACACCCTTTTTACAGATGAGAAAACTGAGGTACAGATAGGATCGTATATCAATTACCATTACCTAACCTCAGCAAGAGAGGACCCACCCTCCCCTGCTTTAACTTCCTATTTTATAACTAGTAGGCAGAAGCTCAGTATGGCCAAGCAGTTTGCCCAAGGTTACATAATTAAAACATGCGGAGCCAAAGTTAAAATCCAGATGACAGGTGTCAGTACCTGGGGTCCAAAAGGTCTAAGCTTCTTGCCTTTCCTTGCCCTGCCCAACCATCTTCAGCAGTGTCCCACTGGAGGTCCTCTTGACAGTTCCTTGGTGGGTGACCAGAAAGAACAAAGCATTGGAGAGTGCAATCAAATCCTGCAGCAATCAAATCCTGCAGCTGATGTTCTGTGTTCCTTACCAACACCCTCCGCATCTTGTCCTCTAAAGTTAAAGCAGGAGGAGGGTGGGTTCTCCCTTGCTGAGGTTAGGTAATGGTAATTGATGTACGATCCTATCTGTACCTCAGTTTTCTCATCTGTAAAAAGGGTGTAAAAATTGAATTAGTTCACTGGGTTGTTGGGAGACTTGTTTGAGAGAATTGAGTTTGCTTGCTACATGATCAATGTGCAATAAATGTTGGCCATTACTGGGTGAACCCTGAGAAAGGCCTCTGGGTGGGGGCTCCCTGCCCAAGTGTCTGAGCCCCTCACAGCTCTTTCATGTTTGAGTCTGAGTGGTCAGTTTCAGAATCTATGGGCAGGACTGGGGCTGCCCTTCGACATACAGGTAAGTGTTGGTAGTTGCCCTGGCTGACAGAGGTTTGAGCCACAGGTGTTGTTGTCAGCTGGCCATCAAGCCATCATCACATCAATGGAGAGATGACATCCTTAAAGCAACTTAAAGGATCCCAGGTACCAGGGGAATGACAGGATCAGGCTGGGAATAGTGCTGTCCACCCTGCGGGGAAGAATTCTTGGGGACCCATAGAAGTGGGTCTTTAATGAAATGGGGTGGAGATGCCCAACATGAGCAACCACAGGATTGGGACTGTGGGTCATGGGGAGGGATCCAGAAGAGACAAGAGACTGACCCAGGAGGCCTAGAGCCACCAACTCTCAGGCAAAAGCAAATGTTACTGTCAGGGAAAATTTCAAATCTGTTGAAACCTTTGTTTCCCTACAGAAAAAGGGCTTTTATATTTGCCTCCTATGGAGACTTTTGAAAGCCTGCAATCACATTGCTCCTGACTGTCCCCATCCAAGTTCTACCTGCAAGTGGTAGGCCACTTGCACTTATGAATTCTGTGCACTGGTTATCGTCACACTTTGAAAACTGATACACTTCGCTTGTTCCAGGTCCCAGCTGCCTCTTTATTGGGTGACCAGGCACATTTCTGAACTCTGCCCTTCCCGTGCTGTGTAAACCTAATCTGTCCCCAGCACCATTTCAAGGGACTAGAAGACAAGGCCACCCCCAAGGCCAGGGGTGGCTGGCGGGTGGGGAAGCAATGAAGACCTGAGAGGATCTGCTGAGTGTCCAACATTCCCCAGCTGATGCTCTCAAGTCCGGATGAGGGAGCAGGGCCCCAGGGAGAGGGGGGCCACATACCTGGGGCACCAGCCCAACCAGAGTCCCTCTTCTTTCCCAGAAAGGATCTGCCCCTCCCCTCCAGGGTCTCTCAAGCTGGATATTGGTGCTTTTTTTTTTTTTTTAAAGATTTATTTATTTAATGCATACAGAACTGAGGTACAGGCCAGAGGTTCAGGGGCAGTGAGAGGATTCACTAGAGGCAGTGGGGAGCAGAGCAGGCAGATCTACGAAGTACACTGCTGAGGGGACCAGCGGCTGGGTCAGGAGAGGTCTGCCTCGCTATGCTATGCCATGTGGATCACCTCCAGTGGGCAGGGATTGAACTCATGCTGAAGTGCCTTTAGCTTCTTAGTGCAGTGTTCTAACCCGCTGCGCCACCAGGGAGGGCCAATCTTGGTGCTTTTGACTTCGGGAAGGGCATCCGAATTTGTACCGGCCTCCAAACTTTGGCACCGGCGAAAATCACCGAGGGCCTCCCGTCTGTTAACAATTCTGTGCTCTCGGCGTTACTGACCTTGTTAAGTACGTGTAAGGAAAAGAAAATAAACTTTGGTTTTCACCGGATGGTCACGCCTGTCCCGACGCGTCCTTCTGAAGAAGGTCGCAGGCACTCCTGGCTGGTAAAGCTGGCGATGCCCACCGGAGCCGGCAGCCGTGCGCAGAGGCAGCCGCGGGCTGGCTGGAGGCGGCGGTGGCCTCACAGAGCTTGGATCCGCGCCCTCCCGGACTGGGGTCTTTCGTAGCCAGCAGGTTGGGTGGGTTGGGCAAGGGCTGCAGGATTATTGACGGAAGCGTCGGGTGGGGCACAGCCTTCGCGGTCGCCCCACAAGGCCTGAAAGTCGCTATGGGGCAGCGCTCGCCAGGTTTCCCAGCCGCGGACGCGATCACCCCTGGATCGGCAGGCCAGGTATCCGGTAACCTGGACCGCTGCTAAACAATCTTGCCCTGGGCTGCCCGGAAAAAACCCGAGATTTCCTGAAAAGTGTCGGTTCCCCACACGTTGCTCTAGGGTGAGCCGGGTTCACGACTTTAAAGTGTTGGGACGGGAAGGGGCTTTTCTACAATCTGTCAAGGTATTTGCCGGGAGCTTGTTTCTTCGGGGTGCGAGAGGACTTCCCACAGACCCCCAGGACATGCGTTGTTGCAGGTGGCAGATGGGCCCAGGGGCTCAAGCAAAGGGTGTGAGAAGCTGGGACTCTGGGGCTTCTTCCCCGTTTCCCGTCTAGCTTCCTTTCTCAAGATCAGTGAAGGAGGACTTGGTCTGACAAGATGCCCAAGTTCCTAAGGGGACCTTCTTTCCCCCATCAGTGGTATGTCCCACCATTGGTGACTGGGTTGAGATTCTTGTACCAAGTATAGGTTAACGTTGAAGTGAGTTATAGTGAAACAGCGTGGGTCTGAGAAACTCCTTTGCCAACTACAGACCACACCTTCATCTGTGTCGTTTATTTGTTCTGAGACCTTGGACATGTTACTTAATCTTTCTCGAGTGTCTTTCTCTGTATCATGGAGATAAATAAGGGGGAATTAGAAGGATTTCACCTTTTATTTCATGTCACGCAGAAAGCAGTGCTTGCGTACAGCAGACACTCCGTAAATGTCTTTTCCCTTTATGCACAATTCAGGGCAAACCCAAGATCTCTCCCCTACACTAACACTTAGGTAGGATAAGAACCAATGGACTGAGGATCTGCAGATACCAAGTGTTGTAGAGGAGTAGGTATTAGAGGGGAGGTCAAGGCTTCGAAATGCCAGGCAGGCTTTGGCAAAAATAGCTTGAGAAACATGCCTTTCCATTTTCATTATCCAAGATTCCAGGTTTGTGCTTTTCTTCTCTCATTTGCTGGGAAGTACCTCTTAAAAAATTAAATTAAGACAGGGCCCTCCCTGGTGGTGCAGCGGGTTAAAGCTCAGCACTAAGAAGCTAAAGCCACTTCCGCATGAGTTCGATTCCCACCAGCCCAGAGGTGAGCACATGGCGGGGCAGACCTCTCCTGACCCACCCGCTGCTCCCCTCAGCAGTGTACTTCGTCCATCTGCCTGTTCTGCTCCCCACTCTGTCTCTGGCGAAGCCTCTCGCAGCTCCTGAGCCTCTGATCTGCACCCCAGTTCTGTATGCACAAATAAATAAACCTTTAAAAAAATTAAATTAAGACAACGTTAGCCACATGCACCTTCCAGAAAGCTATTCCAAAGGGCAAAAAAAAAAAAAAGAGCAAATCTTTTTTCTTTGTATCTGACCAAATAAAACTAATGCAAGTTTTTCTACTGGTCTTTGTCACCCTGTAAGGGGAAATCCACTGAACTCTGATTCTTAATTTCCCCATCTGTAAAGTGGGAATCATGATGATAAGGACGCCTTTATTTTTTATTTTATTTTATTTCTGGTGTATTAATCACCTTAAAAATTTATTTATTTATGCATACAGAACTGCAGTACAGGCCAGAGGTGCAGGGGCCATGAGAGGATTCACCAGAGAGAGTGGGGAGCAGAACAGGCAGATTGACAAAGTACATGACTGAGGGGAGACAGGAGAGGTCTGCCACACCATGTGGATCACATCTCTGGCAGGGATCAAACTCATGCTGAATGGCTTAGCTTTTTAGTGCTATGCTCTAACCCACTGTGCCACCTGGGAGGGCCCTCAAGTATACTTTTAAAGTGGGGAAAAATTCAGAATTTTTTTCCCTCATGCTTTCAGTTATAGAAATGTATATTTGTTTAGCTTCTCATTATATAATACCTTTTTTGCCCCACATGTATGCATATATTTGTCTCTCTATATATATTTGTCTGTGTATGTGTGAAAATTCCTATTTTGCGTGTGGGGGGCATTATCACTGAAATTATTAATTCATATTTTCCATTCAAAATCAGAGATAAAAGGTTCCTCACATAAAAGCTCCAACCTGTCCAACAAAATAGAACTAATCACCTCTAGTTAATTTTGTAAACTCTACTCAGTATTCTTTGGGTTGTGCATTCCATCTTTTAAAAATATGAACCAATCAATTATATTAGCCATATGGCTTGATTATAACAGCTAATTTCCATTTCATAATGTAATTGTTGTTTAAGCACTGGCAATTTATTAGTCAAGGTGTTTAGGAAAGTTCTCTCTAGTTCTCTTTTAAATGGTGATTGAAATAATCATAAAAATTCAGTCAGTAGACCATTAGTTTTCATGGTTTTAGATTCTAGGACTCCTCAGCATTAATTATCTCCAGGGAGTTTTCTCCACTTTTTCCATGGTCCTGGAACTCACAACACGGACAATCCAGAGCAGCTTTTGTTTTTGCAGCCAGACACAGATTTTCAACAGCCAGAGCTGATGTGATGGCAGGAGCACACAGGGCTCCTCAGTCATCCTGGACATGGTGCTGGCTGGCAAGACTGTGCCGTCACGCATTACTGCAAACAAAGCATGCCACCCGTCAGTGAGCTTAGTGCTTTGTCCATTAAATGTGTCCCGTCATGTAAATGGCAATGTATGGAACTGATAAACAGATGTTCCCCACTATCATCTCAGGATTCGAAAGCTGTGGCTTATGGTTTGTTTTAATCTTTCCATTTCTTATTTGCCTGAGAATCTTTCAGAGTCATTTCTGGTTTTTCTATCTGAGTTTTAGTTCTTGGAAGAGAATGCTCCTGACATTGTAATACCTATCTTGTGGATTTTTAGAAATACTCAGATACAACACATAAAAAAAATGTAGAACAAGAATATGCATGTATGACATATTTAAGGTAATTGGCATTAGTGCTGTCTGAATGAATTGCTCTATAGTTTCCTTAGTTTGGAATAAGAGAAACACACCATGTCAGCTTGTCTTCTAAATGAGGGGATTTTTAAAAATCTTTTAATGATTTATTTATTTATGCATACAAGAGCTGGGGCACAAGTCAGTGATGTGCAGGATGGGGGTGAGAGGGTTCACCAGAGACAGAGTGGGGAGCGGAACAGGCAGGTCTACTGAAATACACTGCTGAGGGGAGCAGCAGGCAAGATAGGAGAGATCTGCAGCACCATGTGGGTCACCTCCCTGCTAGGGATTGAACTCATGCTAAAGTGGCTGCAGATAGCTTCATAGTACTGTGTCTTAACCTCTTACACCACCAGGGAGGCCCCAATGATGGGATTTAAACATTAGATGGATAGCTGGCCAATTAATTAATAGGCAAAAAGGGTTGATGTTTTGTCTATTAAAGTGGTTTGAGCAGGAACCCTCCCTGATGGCACAAAGGATTAAGTCACAGCAATATAAAGCAATCCGGAGCCACTGCACCATGAACTTGATCCCTGCCCAGCAAGCTACTCACATGGTGTAACAGACCTCTCCTATTTCACCTGCTGCTCCCCTCAGCAGTGTATTTCAGTCAGTCCACCTATTCTGCTCCCTATTCTGTCTCTGGTGAATCCTCTCATACCCACCCACCCAAACCCTACACATCTGGCCTGTACCCCAGTTCTTGTAAGCATAAATAAATTTTAAAAAATCAGTAATCCCTCCCTATTACTGTATTGTACTCCTTGATGCCATTTTTTATGTTTCTCCATAACACTGAATACTAGCTGACATGCTATATGTTTTATTTGTTTGTTTTTTGTTTTTTTCCCATTAGAGTTTGAGCTCTACTGAAGGCAGGATTTTTGTTGGTGTCATTCTTGCATTTTCTACTGATACATAAACAACTTGTCTAGAATAGTGCTGGACAATAAATAGATGTTCAATAAATAGTGATTTAATGAATATATCAGTGGGTGAGGGGGACATAATGGTGAAAGTAGGAAGTGACTGCTGAAAGAGTCAGAAGGCCTAACTGTTGTTTCCTGCTGGGCCTCTAATTAACTCTGTGACCTTGGGCAGGTCACTGCCAACTCCCTTGTTTGTCAAAGGGGATAATAAGGGAATATTAAGTGGATTTAGTGAGTAATGCTGGAAAAAAATGCCTTCCAAAGTTTAAAGTCTTTATCAAAGTAGATATTCCCAAGTGGCATTTAAAAGGGCACCAGGAAAATTGTGTGATAGAACAAGTAAGGAAGATACAGTAAGAACCACACCTTTCTTGGTCTCGTGTGTCTTATGAAGGTTAGTGCACATCATGGTTCAATTGTCTCTTATGCATGCACCTAATGGATGTATTTTTCTTCTTAGTATAGAGTGGAGATTGAGGACGCCTCTGCCATCTGAGGTCTCAAACCTCCATTCATGAGTAGGACTGGGAGCCCTAAAGGAAATCCAGATTCAGCTTGAATGATGAGAAAGTAATAAGTGTGTCCATTTATTGAGGGCTTACCATATGCCAGGCAAATGGTGCTTTGCATCTACTACCTCATTTATCATGTAACATCCTTTTGAGTTACTGTTATTACTCTCTATTTTACAGGTAGGGAAAATGAGGTAGAAAGAGGTAGGTAATTTCACCAAACTTGGCTGGTGGGGACCGGATTCAAACCTCAGTAGTTAGGCTCAGAGATCCACTCTACTGTGCTGTCCGAGTTCCTGGGGACTTCTGGGTGGTCCTGTTGTATTATAGAAAAGTGCTGGTAAGTACATGGCAGGGAAATTCTCCTTCCTGACAAGCTTTTATCAGAGATTAGAGCAGGGAAGCACTCTCTGAGGTGCTGGTGACAGTGAGGATGTTGTAAAGATCATGCCTCTTCTCACTATTGCCTAGTATCCTGTAATTACTTGGATTAGAAAGATAGCCACATAAGAAATTGAAAGTAAAAACCATGGGACACAGACTAGTTGTCTTTTTTTTTTTTTTTAAAGATTTATTTGTTTATTCATACAGAACTGGGGTACAGGCCAGAGATGTGGAGGGTGAGAGAATTCACCAGGGACAGAGTGGGGAACAGAACAGGCAGATGGACGAAGTACACTGCTGAGGGGAGCAGCGGGTGGGTCAGGAGAGGTCTGCCACGCCATGTGGGTCACCTCCGGGGCAGACAGGAATGGAACTCATGCAGAAGTGGCTTTAGCTTCTCAGTGCTGTGCTTTAACCTGCTGCGCCACTAGGGAGGGCCATAGCGGGAGTTTTAAAGAACTCTAATTTCTACCTCCTGCTTACAAAAGTTCAGATGTAATTAGACTAGGGCTCAACCTGATGTTTTTTTTTATCATATCTTAGGTTGCTGATTACATGTACAACTAAATTAGAGAAACTATTCCATTCGTGGATGAGAAATATGAATTTCAGAGATGTTACATATCCTGATCACCTCCCATGGTATGTAGAAATGAATAAAAAATTCAGGTCTCCTGACATCTGTAATATACATTCTCTCCTTTTTGTCTCAAATGGAGACCCCCTCTCAACTTGGGCACTGAGGGGCAACCCCAAGTTCATCGACAGTGAGAAACCTGCTCAGGTTCCAGTTTTAGGGAGATTATGAAGATTGCTCTCATAAGTCTGCAGCTCAAATATTGCCAAATATTAATATTTTTGAGTGGGGAAAATAGTATCACTTTCTTCATTGTCATCTTAGTAAAGGGAATAGTTTTACTTTTTACAACATTCCAATTTCCCCATGAGACTTAATAAAAATAACTTCATTTTGAATGAAAACAAAATGCAGTCTGTAAGCTTTTAAACTAATGACTGAATTGACCTTTGTCTGTAAAACGTATTTAGCAAGACATGACAATTAAGGGAGCATTGCTTCCACTGCCCTTGGTGAGAGGGCCTAGCACTGGATGTGATCCAAATACGCCGTAGCTCCTAGAACTTGACTTACCAACTCCCCTTTTCTAATTCCAGCTTAGGAAGCATTGGTTCAACGTACGTAACAGAAATCAGGTGGAGTATATTATGATTACTTATTGCTACATGGCACATTCTCCCAAAAAGCGACACCTTAAAACTGCAACTTCTGATTTTGAGGAGTAAGGTAAGGCTGACAAGGATAATTGTTCAGTTCCGAGAGACATTGCTTGAGGTCACTCAGACACAATTAGCTGGAGATTAAGTTGTTCTGGAAGGCCTAAGACAGCTTCACTTAACTGTCTGGCTTCTGCAGGGGTGGTTAGAAGGTTAGGACCTTCTGGGCTTGTCCCTAGAGCGCCTGCTCATGGTCTCCATTGAGGGTCTTAAGGTGATAGGACTAGGACCTTCTCCTCCCCTTTTTCTTTTTCTTTACATATATGATGTTATTATTTTTTTACTGCGATAAAATATGCATTGCACAAAAAAAATGACTTTTAACTCTAAAGTTTTGGTTCGGTGCCATGAAGTACATTTGCAATGTAGTACAGTTATCTATTTCCAAAACATTTTCATTGTATCAGACAGAAATTTGGTAATCATTAGCAGTAACTCACGCATTTTCTCTCTTCTGAGCTTCTGGAATGGCTAATCTACTCTTTGTCTCTGAATTTGCCTCATAATAAGTGGAATCATACAATACCTACCCTTTCATCAGATGTAGTTCACTTAATTCATGTCTTCAATGTTCACTCATGTTGAACATGCATTAGAATTTCATTCATTTTTATATCTGAATATTTCATTGCTTACATACCACATTTTGTGTGTGTTCATCTATTGATGGATACATGCGTGGTTTCTACATTTTGGTTGTTGTGAATAATTCTGACAAGAACCTGAGAGTACAAAAGTCTGTTATCCAGCTTTTAATTCCCTTGAGTGTTTATCTAGGAGTAGCTATGGAAATTCTATGTTCCATATAGAGTCACCAAACTGTTTTCTGTTGCTAATATACCATCATACATTCCCACCAGCAATGAATGTACATTCTGATTTCTATATATCTTCACCAAAATTTTTACTTTTCTGTTTTTTGGCAACAATTATCCTAGTGGGTGTGACATGGTGTCTCATTGTGGTTTTCATAGCCTTTTCCTAATGACTAGTGGTGTTGAGTGTATTTCACATGCTTATTGGCCACTTGTACAGATATCCTCTTTAGAGAAATATTTACTCAAATCCTGTGCCCATTTTAGCATTGGGTTATTTTTAGTAGTTACCAGAAGGGATAGGGGAAAGGGAGGTGGGTAAAACATATAAAATGTGTCAAGAGTATTGGAAGGATAGAATTGGACTTTTAGGGGTAACTGCTAATATATGTTGGTTTTTAATGACGTACATCTGAAACTTACATGTTATAATGTCTTGTTAATTCAATAAAAATAATTAAAATTGGTTTATTTTGTTGTTGTTAAGTTATATATTTGGACTTCTTACAGCTCAGGGCTTTCAGAGAGAGATTTCAAAAGACTCAGGTGGAAACTACAAAACTACTTGACTTAGCTTCAGAAATCCCAGAACCTCATAGGTATGATGTTTTATAGGTCATACAGGTCATTGAGGCGAACCAGGATTCTAGGGAAAGGGGAGAAACAAATCTGGCTGTTTTGACTCTACCAGAGTACAACAAGAAACTTAATGGAAACAATTCAATTGCTTAAATAAAAGTGATAATAATAATATTAACAATAACAAGAATGAATGCTGCTACATCTTTGAACTAATACAGTTTCTTTCCCCTGAGGTCTTGCCAATGCTTTCATCCTTTAAAGCTTTCACCAAGGCATTTTAACCCACTTTAGATATTTGTAATTATGACAGAGATGAGCACAGTTACTTGGTTAAAAAAAAAACTATTTAGCTGATAAGCTTTAATGACAAGGTGAGGCAGAAGAGGCCTGGTTTCCACTTCAACTCTACCACTAACTAGCTGACTCACCTCTCTTGGGGGATAAGCTAGATGTCCTCTAGCTTCTTTTTTATCTTGGACACAATATTGCTTTAGAAGGAAAATGAATTGGTCAAGAATTAGGATGTGGAAGATGTCTAAGTATAATTTGCTGCCTACAAGTGTTCCCATGTGTCATTGATTCACAGGGACAGAGAAATAACTTCAGTTTAATGGCAATTATTATAATAGGATTTAAAATTGCATCAGTAAACACATGGAGTTATAATGGAAGCTGAAGGAGGACTGGAGAAATCTCTTGGAGTACTGAGGCAGAAGGGCAAGAAGATGAGAACTAGAGCAGCTCACAGGTCAGCTAAGTGCAAAGGAACAAGAAATATGGCTTTCTGGATCCAGTTCTTGGGCTAGCAATGGCATACAGCAACACGAGGGGAAAACTGGTTAAATCAGTAAGACAAAATGGTGGTGGGGTGAGAAGAGAGAGCAGTGAACATTTGTAGTGTGTTTCTGCCAGATGCCAAGAACAACATCAGTTGTTTTTATACTGAACTCATTTGATTTTCCTAGACACCCAAACAAGCAAGTCTTATTTTCCCCTTCCTCATTATTACAGATGAGGAAGCTGATGCAGAACATATCCTGTATATGGTTCCACAGCTAAAGTTTTGGAATGTCAAAGTACATTTTTTTTTTTTAACATCAAGCAACCTTCAACAAACCAAGAAGCTCTATTTTGGGGAGACAGGACAATGTTGGAAATAATTTTTTTCTGAGATTTATTTATTTATGCATACAGAACTGGGGCCAGAGGTGCAGGAGCTGTGAGGATATTTACCAGAGACAGAGTGGGGAGCAGAACAGGCAGATCAACAAAGTATACTGCTGAGGGGAGCAGTGGGCGGGTCAGGAGAGGTCTGCCTCACCGTGTGGATCACCTCTGAGATGGGGATCGAACTCATGCTGAAGAGGCTTTAGCTTATTAGTGCTGTGCTTTAACTCCCTGTGCCACCAGGGAGGGCCTGGAAAGAACTCTTATTAAAAACAAATCCCCTCAACCTTAGAATACAATTATTATCAGTTTTATAGAAACAAGAGAATCTTCAAGTTTGGTTTGCAGGATTGCTCACTAACTGTTTTTGACTATTTGCACATTTCTCCACCATTAATTGACTACTTCTTGTAGGAAAACAATGTGCATCAATATTTTAACCACTTAGATAAATTAGTTCCTTAAAAATGATTCCAGTTAATGGATGGATTTTTTTTTATTTTATAAAAAAAGATTTATTTATTTATTCGTACAGAGCTGGGGTACAGGCCAGAGATGCAGAGGGTGAGAGGCTTCACCAGAGACAGAGTGGGGAGCAGGACAGGCAGATCGACGAAGTACACTGCTGGGGGGAGCAGCGGGCGGGTCAGGAGAGGTCTGCCGCGCCATGTGGGTCACCTCCGGGGCAGGCGGGGATCGAACTCATGCGTAAGTGGCTTTAGCTTCTCAGTGCTGTGCTTTAACCCGCTGCGCCACCAGGGAGGGCCCCTAATGGATGGATTTTAAGGACTATGTCAAATGAACAAAGCTAATACCATATGAATCCATGTATAAACATTCTCAGAATTGTTAAGGGGAAGGATATCCTAAAGGAACTTTGCAGTCTTGTGGACTCCACCCACTACTCCAGCTTTCTGGATTCTACTGGGTACTCCAGTGACTGAAAACTACAACTCCTGGCAGTACCAGGGAGGACCCAAGGGCGGAGCTAAGCAGGCATTCTGGATATTGGAGGATAAATAGGGAGCCATTTTGTTCAACAGTTTCTCTCCCTTGCTCCTCGATAGGGGAAATGGAGATCAGACCTTGTGATGCAGGGCTTTCAGTTAGTTTGTTACCAGAACTCCACGTCAGCAGAGCTGGTAAGATATTCCCCTTACTTTGTGTCCCTCTCTCTTTCCCTGGGTTGTTTCCTTTTCCTTTCCCCTTTTATAAATAAATCCATTATTGACCCTTTTGTGTGTGCCTGCAGTACAACTGAATTTTAAGTGCATGGGTGAGGCCCCACAGACAGCTGGCCCACTTCACACTGGGGTGCCCTGTAACATTGTGAGTAAAATAATTATAGATCTGAGTGAGAATTATTACTTTCCAAGAGAATTAGTACTTTCCAAGGATTAGGAATGGGGGAAAGATTAACAAAAAAAGGTGTGATGATAAAGGGTACCACAAGGGACATCTTTGTAGATGCAATAGCCCTGTATGCCCTGGTGGGGGCAATCGTGTGAATCTCCACAGGTGATAAGCAGACAGAAAATTTATGCATATTCATTGTACTAATCTTAATTTGGGGGTGGAGACTGGAAGAAAGATAATATGACCTCTCACACTTCGCAGTTTCCTGTGACTATAATTATTTCAAAGAGAAAGATTTTTGACAGTATACAGAAGTAGATTTCTGATGGTCTCTGCATTCCACCCCCTCCAGCCTCCTATTGCCTGAAGCTTTGCTTTGCATGAGAGAAGCTTTTGGGGGATGTGACTGTGTTTCATGCTTCTCTCCATGACAACTGATCATACCTGCATGCCTAAGTTCCCAAAGAAGACTCTTTTACATCTCTAATTCATCTCCCTGCATCCCCCATCTTTCTTGTGATCACCGGTTCGGTTAAGAGTTAAGCAATAATTGCAAAGTTCCTTTTAGCAACAAAGTTCCTTTTAGCAGCCTGGAGTTCCCACTTATTCTAAACTGACACACCAGTCCATATTTTGCCTTTAAGAATTTGTTAAATGTTCAGCTGTTTTCTTCTTACCTACTTTCATAGTGGCTATGTTTTCCTTTCATATACAGTGCCAGTGGTAAGCACCTATGCATTCTCCTTTTCCCCCAATGAACTGTTTGGAATTTAGTCTTTTTGGTTACCTTGGTACACAAGTATTTCATGCATTAAAGAAAAATTGTGATTTTGCACATTATCTGGGTTTTTCTTGTTGGGGTGGGAATGATGTTCTCAAAGATTTTTGGCATATGTGAGACTCTAGATGGCAATTTAAAAACCCTCTGTATTGTGGAAAATTTCAAGCATTCAAAGTAGAGAAAAGAGTAAGTACTAACCACCCAACTTCTGTAAAAATTTGTCACTGACATTCTTCCATGTCAATACATCGAAATCCAGTTCATTCTTTTTGACAGTGTTATAACACAGTATAGTAAAGTATACTGTCAAAACACTTCAGCTTATATAACCTTTTCCATACTTTCAGTTGTCTCCAACCTATAGCAAGATTGCATCAAACAGATTTTGTCCATACTTCCTTGTGATCTAGTTTATTATTTGGGGTGGGTTCCCTAAGGTGAATTCAATGACTCAAAGGTTATAATATCAAATTGTCCTTCAAAAGATCTGTAACAATTATATTCCTGCTAACATTATATGTGTGACACCAAAAATCTTAACCTACCTTAAAAGTTTGAAGCTTTTTACTTAGAAAAAAAAAAGATAAAACAATTAGGTTTCTAGTCTGGTCTACTGAAAGATATTCTTACTGTAACAGTCTATCTGCCATTCAAAAGAGCGTTTTGCAGGGTCTCTCTGGTACAAGGGGTTAAAGTGCAGCATTGTGAAGCTATCTGAAACCATTGCTCCCCAGCCAGGGAGGTGACCCACATGGTGCAGCAGACCTCACCTATCTTGCCTGCTGCTCCCCCCAGCAGTGTGTTTCAGTCAATCCACCTGTTCTGCTCCCCACTCTGTCTCTGGTGAATCCCTCTCATCCCCTGCTCCTCTGGCACAGCTGTACCCCAGTTCTTGTATGCATTAATAATGTTTTTAAAAGAGATTTTTACAAAAAGAAATAAACACTGATCATTAGTTGTTGTAGCCCAGTGTTTGTAGTGGAAGCTATTTGCTATTTAAATGCAATTAACCAAAATTAAGAACTTAACCACATGAATAATAATTCTGGTTTCTATTAGCAAACTATCCTTGTGCATTAGTGACTTTAGTAATGCTTCTGATGGTTTATGTCATGAACAAATGTACTTACCTTTTGACTTGGAAGTAAAAGTGGCTAAATGACATTCAGTAGATTGAAGTTAACAAACTAAGACAAATATCAAACACAGTTCTAGCATCTCATATGTAAGTATTTTTAGTCAATATTTATATTTGGTTCCTTTAGTATGCATGTGAATTCTGCTATATACTAAGAATTTAAAAAATATATATAATTCCTTTTTCTAAGAAGTTACATACATATGACTTTATTTTGTGTGTGTGTGTTTTATTTATGCATACTTAACTGGGGTACTGGCCAGGGGCGTCGAGAGGATTCACCAGAGAGAGAGTGGGGAGCAGAACAAGGCTACTGACGAAGTACACTGCTGAGGGGAGCAGCGGGAAAATTAGGAGAGGTCTGCTGCGCCAGACCTCTGTGTGGGTCACCTCTGGGGCAGGGTTGGAACTCACACTTAAGCGGCCACAACCAACTTTGCAGTGCTGCACTCCAACCCACTGCGCCACCAGGGAGGGTCCTATGTATGACTTTTACATAGTAAAATTATATTTTCATCCATGCACTCACTCAACTACTTATTCGTTCAAGCCATTTGTTTTTACTCTCTACTCTGTTGTAGTAGTTCAACGGGAACTCAAAGCTGAGTAAAAGATGGTTTTTCCCCTCAGGAAGGGACAACCTAATATGAGAGTTAGACATGATCAGGTCCTACTAGGATCTAGAGAGGGCTTGCTGAAAGAGGTGGCAATAGAGTTGTTTGAAAGTATGTAGTATTTTTTTTAAATGATATAATAGTTTATTTTTACATCATTTTGTATTTTATTATTTATTTATCTCTATTGTAATCCCCATGGGTTTCCCATCACCGAGTTACTCATGTGCCATCACCATAGTCCTGTGCACTTCCCTCCCCCCCTCCCCGTTTTTGATCTCATTCCTCACTCCACCCCCACAAAATGTCTCTGGTATATGGCTGTTCATTATTTTTATTATTTTCTCTCCTGGTCCATTATACTCCTGCCATGAGCGAAACCATCCGGTATTTTTCTTTCTCTTTCTGGCTTATCTCACTAAGCATGATCTTTTCCAGCTCCATCCAAGTTGCTGCAAAAGACATGTGTTTCTTTTTTTTTTTGATTGCTGAGTAGTATTGTGTATAGGTACCACCATTTTTTAATCCAATCATCTACTTTTGGTCATTTGGGCTGCTTCCATGTTTTTCTAATTGTAAATAAAGCAGCAATGAACATGGGGGTTCAGGTATCTTTTTGAATCAGTGTTTTTGTGTCTTTTGGGTAGATACCTAGGAGTGGGATTGCTAGGTCATAGGGAAGCTCCATGTTAAGGAGTTTGAGGAAACTCCAACAGTTTTCCATAGTGGTTATACTAGTTTGCATTCCCACCAGCAGGGCAGGAGGGCTCCTTTTTTCAGAAAGTATGTAGGATTTTAATAGATGTAAGAGGAAGGTCATTGAGAAAATGTGAAATATGCTGGGCAAAGGCATATAGGTGAAAAAGTACACACTGGAGAGCAGACTGGAGGGGAAGTGGAATGACAAAGCAGATACTTAACTTGAAATTGGCAAATAAACTGTCTGGGATGAGTAAGGAGAATGGCATACTTATAGGTAAGAATGGTTAGAGAAGACTTTGTGAAGGAGGAGGAAGTATTTAAATAGGATTTTGAAGTATTTGATAGGCAGAGTTTAGGTGGAAAAAATTCTAGAGACAGAAGAATAGTATGAAACTGACCGAAGTGGATCCAAAGGAATGGATCTATGTTGAAAAGAATGTTGTACCACATCCTTTTCTTCTTCCCAGTTTTCATATAGGTTCTTCCTTCTGCCAAAAGTCCTCTTCACCCATGAAGAATAGCCATTAACACAAATCCTAGTTGGAAAGACCAGGGATTGTCTTAAATTTCAGTTCATTATATCACGAGGCTCCTTTTCACTGTGGTTACCCTGGTTCTTTCCTCACCTGGGTGCTGGCTTTGTTTTCAAAATGATTTTTCTTCTGGTAGAGAGATGGCTCTTGTTAGCTCCCAGGCTAGATATATTAGTTGAGATCTTTCTCTCCCACCTTTAAACAAGTCTTGACCTTCATCCTGATTAATCCAACTTAGGTCCCATCCCACTATAAGCCAATCACTGTAGCCTGACCATTGTCATGTAGGCAGGTTCATCTCTCAACCAATCACTATGACAAGGAGGTTTAATTAGTCCAGTGTGAATCCGATTCTTGAGACAAGGGTGGATTCTGCAGCAAGCCAAACTACGGTTAGTATACAAAGTGTAGAGCTAAGTGGGGTGAGATTATGTACAAAGCAATCACAAAGTGGATTTCATTGCTCCATTAGATTGCCAGGCTAATTCATTCTTTCCTCAGTTCTCTTCCTAAGTGTCAGGTTTGCAGAGATGCTTTGCACGATCAAACTAAGTTAGAGTTTTCCTGACTAGTGCTCACGGTGCTCTTTAAAGTATACGCTTATTTGTGTGAGAATTTGTTAAAAGTCTGGTTCCTCCACTAGACTCTAAGCTATGTGAGAGTTCATGATCATAAGGGACCATGGTTTTTTTCTTAGTACAAGCCTCTAGTTGGCATATAATAAGTATTCAATGAAAAAGTGTGAAATGCATACATTCATTTCAACTCCTATTCAGTAATGAGCAAGCTTCAAAATTGCTATGGTACCAGGGGAGGGGGACTATTAAAGTGAATATTAACCTCAGACCTATGTTACAAGGTGACCCCAAACTGCTAAGTGCCATGGACAGCAGATAAAACACTCTAGGAATTACACAGATTAAGACTCACTGTTATTGTAAATGACACTGTCAAATGCCAGTATTGTGTAAAAAATCTTGTAATTTGTAAGAGAATCCATTCCCACTTTCTCTTTTATCAAGGTTATATCTCACAGAAGAGCAAATTTTAGATGCACTTACACACATCATGACTATCTTGCTTATAATAAATTATCTGTATCACAAATGCACAATCATGGAACCAAAGCTATAAGAGGGTTTTTATCTGGGCTAAAAAAATGATTATAAGCTGATGGAACCACTGTCATTTAAAATATACAAATTGGGGCCCTCCCTGGTGACGCAGCGGGTTAAGGTACAGCACAAAGAAGCTTGAACCACTTCCGCATGAGTTCTATCCTTGCCTGCCCCGGAGGAGATCCACATGGCACAGCAGACCTCTCCTGACCCGCCCGCTGCTCCCCTCAGCAGTGTACTTCGTCCATCTGCCTGTTCTGCTCCCCACTCTGTCCCTGGTGAATCCTCTCACCCTCCGCATCTCTGGCCTGTACCCCAGTTCTGTATGAATAAATAAATAAATCTTTTAAAAATATATATACAAATAGATTCCCAACTAGTTTATTTGTATATTAATTTTGGCACAGTTTTTAATTTTAGGGATGTAGGAAAAATCAAGCTCCAACATTTTGAAATATTTATGTCAGCAAGTGTGGGTGTATTCTGTCCCACCAAACCTTAGCATTCCCGTAAAAGATATTTGAAAATCCACCCCAAGAGAATTAACTAAATTTGGTCAGGTTATTTGAACAACTTTAATGTAATCACTTCCCATGCTTTTAGTGGGAAAAAGACTCATTGTTGGATTGATCATGAATAAACTTAGAAGTGTTTTAATAACCACACTAATTGGTTATTGATTTTATCACTTTCAATATAAATACATTTTTGTGCTATGTAGAAACAGCCAAAGTTTCATATGTTTACGTCCTTATTAGAATTTGTGAAGAAACTTATATTTTAATTTCACCTTAGTCTTTTTTTAAAAAAAGATTTATTGGCCCTCCCTGGTGGCGCAGTGGGTTAAAGCACAGCACTAGGAAGCTTAAGCCACTTCCCCATGAGTTTGATTCCCGCCTGCCCCTGAGGTGACCACATGGTGCGGCAGACCTCTCCTGACCCGCCCGCTGCTCCCCTCAGCAGTGTGCTTCGTCGATCTGCCTGTTCTGCTCCCCACTCTGTCTCTGGTGAAGCCTCTCGCCGCCCCTGAGCCTCTGGCCTGTACCTCTGCTCTGTATGCACAAATAAATAAATCTTTAAAAAAAATTTATTTATTTATGCATACAGAATTGGGATATAGGCCAGAGGTGCAGGGGCAGTGAGAAGATTCACCAGAGACATGTGGGACCTCCCTGGACAGCGATGGAACTCATACTGAAGCAGCTGCGGCTAGCTTTGCAGTGCTGTGCTTTAATCTGTTGTGCCACCAGGAAGGGCTTCATCACTTTAGTCTTTTTCCTATTCTTAATATTATTTTTGGTTCACAGAGTCTGAAATTTTCTTTTGTTTTATTGAAGCAACATTTTTTATTAAAGTAACATTGTATTATATATTATGTCATAATTCATTGTTGAAAATCAACATTCACCTCTTTAAAGTCCTCTTGATTTTCAATTCAATAGTAGAAATGTGGGAAATTAGAGATTAAGTTAATATTTGTTCAATAGGAAATCTAAAATCAGTATTTGGTAGGGTTAATGTGGCCTAGTTTATTTAATATCACACATCTTGGTCTAATTTTGTTAAGCTTATGAGAATTCTTAGACATGTTCATAATGATTATAGCATTCACAAAACCAAAATGAGAAGTTGTTTTTTTAGATGCTCCTAGCTATTTCCAAAATTTAAGTTCAGGTATTAATATCTAAGTTCGGTTATTAATATCTCACCATGTTGGCCTGGCAAGATAAGAATGTATATTAGGACATTTGTGTTCCTATTTCAATAGTAACTTTGATTATGTACCCGAGATTCCTCTGCCTCAGTTTCTCCACCCATTAAATGTTTTGCAGTAGGATTTCAAGTGAATGAATGAATGAATAGATGAAAAGTGGAATAATAACCAATATTTACCTGAGTGCTTACCACCTGCTAGGCACATTTCATTCATTTTCATATTGATGCACTGTGAAGTAGAGTTAGATTCTGTTATTAACTCTATTTTATAGAGAAGAAAGTTAATTAACTTATTCAAAAGTCACATAGCTTAGCAGTATATGGAATTTGAAGATGGACTGTCTGAATTCTGTGGTCTTAAGCACATATTGTCTACGACTTCTCCCTCGTTCTGGAGGAGAAAGTTAGTTAACAGCAAGTAACAAAATTCCAATTACCCTTTGTTGGGTAAATTTGTGTTTGTACTTTGTCACATTACCCCATGTAAAGAAGGAATTCACTAAGAGCGGAATCTCTCATCATGTGGTATCAGTAACTCTGGGTACAGGAAGACACCTTTATCCTTTGTGTCTTGAAGATTATGAAACTAAGGTCCTTCGAGGCCAAAGAGGTAGAATAATAGATATCAAAGTATACACTGCCTTTTGGCTACTTTGGGGGGCTAAAGTGTAGGCATATAGCTAAGTATTATTGCCATCTCTTTCAAAAATTTAAATCTAAAGCCCTCAAAACGGAGCCTCCCTTGATGTAAGGGGTTAAAGCCCAGAGCTGTTAGCACCACAGCCTGAGTTCAATCCCCAGCTAGGGAATTAACCCCCATATGGTTCAGCAGACTTTCCCTGTCTCTGCTTCCCACTCTGTCTCTGGTGAATTCTTTCACCCCCTGCACTCTGCCCTATACCCCAGTTCTTCTATAACTAAATAACAAAAAGAAATCTTAAAAAAAAAAAAAAAGGTCCACCCTGTTGTTGCAACCAGTTAAAAGCAGCACTATAAAGGGATCCGCAGCCACTACAGCATGAGTTTGATCCCCAGTCAGGAAGGTGACCCACATGGCACAGCAGACCTCTCCTGACCCACCACTGCTCTCCTCAGCAGTGTATTTCAGTAGATCTGCCTGTTCTGCTCCCCACTCTGTCTCTGGAGAATCCTCTCACCACCCACTTGCCCTGCACCTATGACCTATACCCCAGTTCTTGTGTGAATAAATAAATAAATCTTTAAAATTAAATAAGTAAAACCCTCAAAAAGAAATTTGATACCTGGTAGAAGATTCTGACCCAGATGAGTGTTTGGAGATTTAGAGAAGGAAGTCCTGCTATGAAGTCATAGAGTATCCTAATTAATATTTAGAAAGTGTACACATGGACATTGAAGTTGACTTGATATGATTTCGAAAATCTTCATTTCATTTTGAAAAGTGTCATGATAGTTACCGGGCTATGTGGAATTTGAGATGGTTTAGAAATACTTTCCATGGAATGGAATCATATTGAAATCTGATTTATATAGTGAACACATTCTAGTGCATAGAGGGTATATAAAGGGTATATAGAGGGTCTTATAAAGCTGAAGTTGAGTGAAAGTGACTCCAGGGCACACTGAGGTGCAGCTTACTTTGTGTGTTTTAAACAAAAGTGGCATGAAAGATCAAGGGGAATTTACATGGCATTAAATCTGGCTTGAGAAATAGGTATCACAATTGAACAAATTTATATCTTTTTTAACTTATTTTTTAAAATAATATAATAGTTTGTTTTTACATCATTTTGTGCATTTTTCCATCACCAAATCACCTGTGTGCCATCACCATAGTCCAGTGCACTTCCCTCTCCCTGCCCACCCCCCTTTTTGATCCCATTCTCCACTCCACCCCCACAAAATTCCCCACTCCATTCCCCCCTCTGGTATATGGCTGTTCATTATTCTCATTATTTTCTCACCTGATCCTTTATACTGCTGCTATATGTGAAACCATCTGGTATTTTCCCTTTTCTTTCTGGCTTATTTCACTAAGCATGATCTTTTCCAGCTCCAGGTTGCTGCAAAAGACATGTGGTTTTTTTTGGTTGCTGAGTAATATTCCATTGTGTATATGTACCACATCTTTTTAATCCAGTCATCCACTTTTGGGCATTTGGGTTGTTTCCATGTCTTTCCAATTGTAAATAAAGCAGCAATAAACATGGGGGTGCAGGTGTCTTTTTGAATCAGTGTTTTTGTGTCTTTTGGGCAGATACCTAGGAGTGGGATTGCTGGGTCATATGGAAGCTCCATGTTTAGCAATTTGAGGAAACTCCAAACAGTTTTCCATAGTGGTTTTACTAGTTTGCATTCCCACCAGCAGTGCAGGAGAGTTCCTTTTTCTCTATATCCTCACCAACATTTGTTGTTGCTAGTTGTTTTAAGATGTGCCATTCTCACTGGGGTGAGGTGGTATCTCATTGTGGTTTGATTTGCATCTATTACAAGTGATGTTGAACATTTTTTCATATGCTTGTTGGCCATTTGCATTTCCTCTTTGGAGAAGTGTCTTTTTAGCTCTTCTGCCCATTTTTTGATTATTTTTGTTGAGTTTCATCAGTTCTTTGTATAACTTGTGATCAGTCCTTTTGTGTGAGAAAAATTTTTCCCAATCAGTGTAATGTCTTTGTTTCTTCTTTAACTTATTTTTAAAATAACTTTTTAATAAATGCAGTTTGGCATTTTTTTTTCTTTTTAAAGATTCATTTATTTATTCGTACAGAACTGGGGTACAGGTCAGAGATGCTGAGGGTGAGAGGATTCACCAGAGACAGAGTGGGGTGCAGAACAGGCAGATGGATGAAGTAAGTACACTGCTGAGGGGAGCAGCGGGCAGGTCAGGAGAGGTCTGCCACACCATGTGGTCTCCTCCAGGGCAGCGGGATCGAACTCATGCGGAAGTGGCTTAAGCTTCTTTGTGCTGTGGTTTAACCGGCTATGCCACCAAGGAGGGCCCCCAGTTGGCATTTTTAAGAGAAAAGAGAAGCTACTCCAGCGAACATGGAGGAGAGATTAGGCATAGAGTTGAAAACTATAAAGAAGACAAAAGGAATGTGATTTCTGACTGTTTCCTTAGCCAGCATAACCTATTGAAAGGAGATTAATGCTTTATAAATTATCAAAAGTAGTTAGTTACATTCCTAAGGCATTATGTCTCCCCCATCTGAAAAAAAAAAGTAAAACAAAGCAAAACAAAATATTAAGATTGTGATATAAGCCAGTAGGTAGCAAAATACTTTGCTAATTTTGGAAGCCTACCATATGTCATCAGAACACAACAAAATGCTGTTTTAATGGGTCTCCTAACATACCCTGTGGTGTGGGTATCTGCTAACACAGTATCTGTCTGGTTTAATTGTGCATTTCCTTGCTTCCTTTGGTGTCTTTACATCAAAATAGAATTATTTTATATTGATGCATGTAAATTTAAAAACAGAAATAGTTAATGGAACAATTTATTATGCTTGACATTTAAAAAACTCAAAGCATGTAAGACATCTTTAAATTTTTTTCATCAAAAAGGATCCTCTAAATAGTTTTCTGTTTTAATAATTTCCCTTCCAAATTAAATTCAGGGGAAAATGTTTTAAAGTAGATATCCAAACTATGTAAAATGCATAATATTTTTTAAGATTTATTTATTTATTCGTACAGAGTTGGGGTACAGGCCAGAGATATGGAGGGTGAGAGGATTCACCAGGGACAGAGTGGGGAACAGAACAGGCAGATCGACGAAGCACACTGCTGAGGGGAGCAGCGGGCAGGTCAGGAGAGGTCTGCCGCGCCATGTGGTCACCTCCGGGGCAGGCGGGAATCGAACTCATGGGGAATGGCTTAAGCTTCCTAGTGAGGTGCTTTAACCCGTTGCGCCACCAGGGAGGGCCCGTAAAATGCATAATTTTTAAGAGATGTAAAAAATCAGAGATAACTAATGGAAGAAATTAGCTAAATTATATAGGAAGGTAAATTACATTAAATTGTTATAAACCTGAGTGCCATAAATTTTCAATACACACTAATACCTCAGCAAAATTACTTATATTTACTAAAAGTGCTTTTCGATCTCAAGATATGTGCATAATTGTACTTCAGCAATTTGTAATACACTTATAAGCATGTTAGATTATGTTTATGAAATAAAAATCTACTAAGAAAACATCTAAATGTTTGATAATTTATTAGGAAAAATATAAAATTGCATCGTATAACTGAAGGCAATATTAATACTAATGCACTCAAGAATGAGAACCAATAGAAGAGTCTTACTCATAATGCCATACAGATAAGAAGGATGGCTTTCCTTCTCTGTACTGGTCCTTGCATAAGCTTTAAGGAAACTTAACTTTTTATTATTTTTTAAAAGATTTTAATACAGAACTGGAGTCAGGATAGGGGTTCAGTGGCAGTGAAAGGATTCATCAGAGACAGAGTGGGGAGCAGAACAGGAAGACTGACAGTCACTGCTGAGGGGAGGAGAAGGTGAGACAGGAGAGGTCTGTAGTGCCATGTGGGTCACCTACCTGGCACGGGCTCTAACTTATGCTGAAGCAGCTTTGGCCAGGTTCATGGTGCTGAGCTTTAACCCGTTGTGTTGCCAGGGAGGACCCAGGAAATTTTACTTTTTTAAGAATTTAAGGATAATTATGATTGACTTAATGAGTAACAAAAAGATTGCCACACATATGAAACTTTTAGTTCTGGATCATTCATTTCAAGGAAATAGAATGTAATAAGATGACTAATATTTGGGCTAAAAACATAAATTGTACTGTTCTGTGCTTCAGAAGACACTTGCACCTTGCAGAATATGACATCTCTAGGTACATAAATTATTATTGCGTGTGACTACCAAGAAGTTTGGCTATTTAGGTCTGACTAGGTAGAAGGGTGTGGGTATTTGCTTCAGTTTATCTTTTGACATCATATAAATAATACCTTAAGTGAACAGTTCTCTGAATTTTTCTTAATATTCTTTTTATAGTATAATAGAAACTTCTTGTGCTAGATATTTCTTCAAAACTAAAAATCACAAGACTTGCTGTAGCTTATGTCCTATTTGTTAATTTACTTCTGATTCAATATACCACATTATATTATATTGTTAAATAAAATGTATAATATGTCCCTATTAAGCCAGAAGTAAAATTTTCCTATCTATGTACCTACCTATCTAACTATCATTTATCTTGATATCAGTAAATCAGTGGGAAATTACATGTATAATGTGGCTGGTAAAAACAAGTGTAATTGGGAAATCTAGGGTAATAACCAAGTTTAATTGTGAGATCAGTTCAGAGACCATATAATTTTGAAGTTTTAAATTTTGAAACTATGTACATATATTACTATTTCCAAAAAATAACAAAATAGTAAATAACATTTCATGAGGCTAGAATGGGGGCAATAAAGTCTATTAGTTTTACCACAGGTAAGAAGACTTTTAAAAAGTATTTTGCAGTTAGAATTATTTTACTCATTTTTCATTGATTTTTCTGGTAATACTATTTGACTTTCAGCCATTATAGTTTGATTATGTCTAAGAAAGATTATATAATTAAAATCATCCATCTTATAACAGCACTGTTACTAAAATTAAAGAATCCTGAGAAAGTTCTTTAGTGTTTTGGAAAAACATGCTTCATGTAAGAAAAACTTTATTATATTGTAAAAAAATGTAGTTGGAGGCTAGTTTCACAGGAGTTCTTTCAAGGGAGTTGCATTTCTCATATTGGAATATGTAGAAAACAGGTGCATGGCTGCAGGGAAATTTATTTTCCCAACTGACCTAATAAAATCACATATATCCACTTAGGCTTTATTCATGAGAATACACAGGACATGAATGTTATCGTTCATTTTAACTTAGGATAGTTTAGGACAAAAGGTAGAACCTAATAGTTTGGTGTTTCTGTGGAATTATAATGGCAAATAATTTAAATACTTGATTTTTGTGCCAGAAATTGAGATTTGGAAACTGGTTTGAATTAACTTTTGAAATAACCACCAGGCAGCTTAAGTAATTCTCATTGACTTACATTTCCACTTGTATTGGTGGTTTTTAATAAAACTATTTTATAGACTTCACTGATGTGATGACTTTGTAAGATAATGTTCCTTCTGTTCCTAGACAGTCTTATTTGTTTTCAAATGTTTAGCTGACTCTATTTCATAGCAAAAGTATCTTTTGATTAGGTATTTACCTTGTGCAAAACATTGTACATACCCCATTTGGTCCTCACAAAAATTCGCATAATATAGCCATATTGTTATTTATATTTTACCAATAATGAAATGTAAGACTCAGAGGAGTTAAGAAACTTGTTCAAAATTTTGTTTATAAATATCATAAGTGGCATTGATTCAGGTCTGTGTAACTGCAAAACATGAGCTTTTTCTACTATACCATCACCAGACTCCAGACCTTAAGTTCATGACCAATTATTTAGATAATATTTTTTGAAAACACACATTTGCTAAAGAATAAACATTTTGAAATACAAGTTGTCCTTTACTCACTGCATTAATTAGTCATCTGTTTCTTTTGAGAATTAGTTTTGTTCCTGTACCTTAATTCAGTTTTATTATATATTATGTTTTTGATGGTTTCAAAGACTGGGCTCTAATATGTATAGTGATACTTTAGATCTTTAAAAGTGACTCACATAATAAAGTATTCAAATTTTGATAGGTGTTATTGTCTTTAAATCAGCAGAAAGACCCCCAGTTTCATTTGAATATATTTCTGTAGCAAAGAACTGAGGGCAGAAAAATACACCTGTCTATAAGACACTACTTCATTTAAAAAGAATTAAAATCTGGGCCTTTTCTGGAGGGTTAAAGCACAGCATTATGAAGCTATCTGTAGCCACTGCAGCACAAGTTCGATTCCTGGCCAGGGAAGTGACCTGTGCACATGGTGCAGCAGACATCTCCTGACCCATCGGCTGCTCCCCTCTGCAGTGTACTTCATTGATCTGCCTGTTCTGCTCCCTACTCTCTGTCTCCAGTGAATCCTCTCATCCGCCCCCCACTCCCCACCTCTGGCCCGTACCTCGCTTCTGTATACATAAACAAATGAATCTATTTTAAAAAAGAGAATTAAAATCTGAGTTTGTTTTCACAATAAAATGATCAGCAATTCAGAGGAACTACTTTTGTTCTTAAGTGATTTTTAAACTAAGGTAACATTGGTTTATAGCCAACATATATAATTCAGAAATATAGGCTCTCACCTCTTCAGAGATATGTTACCACACTACACCTACCACCAAACCACCTATAGTCATGTTAACTACTTTATAATTTCACCAGAACAGAACACCTTTTTCTAGTTTTTTCGATATGATACTGAAGATGTCATTAGTATGAATAAATCAGCACTCAGTAAATACCTACATTTCTGTGTAAAGGGGAGAATAAACATCATTAACTAGGAAATAAGTACTTTTTTTTTTATCATTCTAACACCACCTTGTATCTTAAAAACTGTAACTCCTCATCAAAAGATTGAAACTCAGTGTTTGATGGAAAAATCATGAGAAAGAAAATGTTTATTAAGTTTTATTAAAGCAGTCTTGTGCTGAGAGGAATGAATATTCATGGTCTCAGTTGCAGTTTTTTTTTTTTAAAGATTTATTTATTTATGCACACAGAACTGGGGTACAGGCCAGAGGTACAGGGGCAGTGAGAGGATTCATCAGAGACAGTGGGGAGCAGAACAGGCAGATCGTCGAAGTACACTGCTGAGGGAAGCAGTGGGCACGTCAAGAGTGGTCTGCAGCACCATATGGATCACCTGGGGCAGGCGGGGATCAAACTCATGCGGAAGTGGCTGTAGCTTCTTAGTGCTGTGCTTTAACCCACTATGCCACCAGGTAGGGCACTCAGTTGCAGGTATTTAAAAATGAATATGGAAAAAGTGTAGAAACCTTACTTTCTTTTGACACAGGAACATCTATCTCATTCTTCCTGAAAAGTTGTCTGAGTTTCCATTTGTGGGCAAGTTTCTCAGGCTACTAGTCCTTCATCAGCAACCGAAGAACACTGGTTTAATCATGAAGTTTGTTTTTCTATATTAGATTTATTTATGAATGTTGACTAACCAAATATAGAACCATTACTTCAATCTAGACAGTCTAGACTAAGCCTTTTATCATGACAGGAAATAAAACATAGAGCAACTTGCTCAGCATCTCTCTGCTTAAATCATATCTTTTTCTTCCTTAAAACTGGTTTGGGGCCCCAGGTGCAGTTAGTAATAAAACTTAGCTCTGAAGACCCCAGAAATGTGCATGGGCTATATTGGTACATGTTTGATTTATAATTTAGACATAATTTTTTGATTTGGACAATGATTTTGAAAAGGTCCAGGTTATTCCTGACTCCTATAGATACCACATTCCCATCCCACCAAAGTACTTGCTGAATTTCTTGAAGCTGGAACAGCAATTAGACCCATAAAAATGAAGTTCACTAATGAAAACTAATTGAAAATTAATTCACTATGACTCTAGGGAAGAGCTTGCATTTAGAATGTTGTGTTGTTACTGAGCGAGTCTCTAATCATCAGAGCATGGTAAAATGCTTCAGAATGACACATAGGTTAATGAGGTGGTAAAGCATCAGAAGAACAAAGTCTTGTAATACCAAAATAGCTACCACACTTAAAAGGCTGCCTTATCCTTCCCTTCTGATTTCCTCCCTGCCTCATTCCACCTTCTTGTTGAATGGTCACTCCACAGAGCAGATACTGTTGCATGTTTCCCCAATCAAGCTTTCACAGAGAAGTTGTTCCACAATAACCCCTAAATTTATGAGTCTTGCAAATGTCGATTATCTACTCTTCAAACCTTAAAGGATACATTTTCACTTTTTCAGTGTTCGTTATGGAAATTTTCAAACATACATAAGAGAGAATGCTCTAATGATGTCCCTTTACCTGACTTCAACAATTATCTACCAGGAACCTATTTTGAAGCATATATATATTTTTTTTAAGGTTTATTTATTTAAGCATACAAGAACAAAGGCATAGGCCAGAGGTGTGGTGGGTGAGAAGATTCACTAGAGACAGAGTTGGGAACAGAGACAGGAAAGGTCTACTGCACTGTGTGGGTCAGTTAGCTCCCTGGCTGGCAACTGAACTCAACCCTCAATGGCTGGCACTGGTGTTTTAACCCCTGAGCCATCAGGGAGGCCCTATCTTAAAGCATATTTTAGTAAATTTGAAAGAGAAAAATATTTAGACTTACAGTATTTTCTTTTCAAAATAGCGATATTATGTCATAACAGCCTTGCTTTTCTTTCTTTCTCATTCACCTAAAAATATTTATTGAAGATATTACAAATACAAGACGGAACCAAGATGGATGAGACTGTTTTTTCATTCTTTTGAAATTCCACCCACATATCTTCTGAGCTGTGGGTCCCCTTGAAGCATTTTTACATGAAAGTACTTAATAATGTCATGTTTATCATGTTTTATATTAATGGATTTTCTTTTCCTTAGCTATGTCTCAGCTATAGTTTTTATTGTGTTTTTGGGTCACTCCAAGTGGGATTGTTCTTCATGAAAATGTCCATTTTTATTCTGCTATGTACACATTCATAGTTGTGTTGGTATAAAAACATTGGTAAACTGGTATGAGGAAGAATATGAGGAATCATTGCCTTTCCATAGTATAATGAATTTTGAAGATGAGTAATTTTGATAATCCTTCTCTCTTTGGTTGTTACCAACAGCAATTTGTGTGTCCTTTCTTGTCAGTCCTTTTACAAATCTTATCTGTTAACTTGTCCAAAATTTAATATTCAAGTATTCTAGATTCAACCTCAACCCAAAGAAGAAAATAAATACATTCTTTTTGGTATGTCTTTTAGAAGGTTTTAGAGAAGGTTTTAGGAACTCTTTAGTACCTTCTTCCAACATATGAAGACTAGACCTACAGTTAAAGGAGAGGAGAGGAAGGTCCTCTTAAACTTGCTCACGTGTTTCACATATTGCTTTTTCAATACATATTGCTGTGTATTCCAGTTAATTCTTGACTTTTCACAACACATTTCAGTTTTAGTATCTTCTGTTTAGCATCTTCTTTTTTCAAATTTCTTATTTTTAAAAAACTACTTCCTCCCCCTACCACCTTATTCTAGTTTTATTTTAAATTGTCAGGCAAATGTATTTTATAGTATTATAAAGTTTTGAAATAAGACAATTTAAAATGGAAAAAAGAAATCCCGATAGAGTAAAAAATTGAACAGCCTATGAGAATGCTAGCATTGTCCAAGTGGTGGTGGGTTCTGACAGTGATTCACTATTTACTTATTTAATTGGTAAGAAAAAATCTTGGGTAACTAAGTTTTTAAGAGAAGGCTTGATGTAAAAATAGCAACTTTATTAGTATGAGAGCAATTTCAGTGGGGGGGAATGGAGACCTAAGAAAACACAGGAATTATCTCAACTTTTAAAATGTCTGTTAAATTTATCTGATATATATATTTTTAGATATTTTCTGCCTTAGACTAAGTTTCTTCTCTATTATTTCTTACCTGTTAATGCAAAAAAAAAAAAAAAAGTATATTCTGAGTTCCTCCTTTGTCCTGCTCACGATGTCTAAGTATACTACTCTTGGTATAAAACATGGTATATGATGAGCTAACAGGAATTGGTGAACAGAAAAGAAAATAACACTGTTTAACTCAAGAAAGTGTGATGAGCAAGGAACCCAACAGTGGATGAAGTTTTCCTCTTCTACGCAGAAATACAAGCTTATCCACAGCACGCACACATGACACTTCTTGAATTTCTTCACAAGTCTCTCTTTTCTAAATGTCATACCATTTTCTGTGCACTGACTTACTTGACAGTTGCCAGTGATGATAATTTTTGGATATGAACAAAGTATTTGCATGAGAGTATCAAAGAAAAATAGCTGTTCTCCTTTATTAACAACCAGTCAATTAAATATATCTAATTTTCCTCAGATAACTTAAGATGGAATTTATGGTTGAGGCTTAATCTTGTAAATTTTTTTAACTATTAAAAAAATGAAAAAAGAATCCTTGGCTTAATTTGAGTTTGAGCATTTCAAAGCTGGTATTTGCAAACTCAGAAAAAAGAGCTTTTCATTAATCCATGATTTTAGAAACAGTTACTCTAACCCACAACCACATACAAATACAAAAATCCTAATGGGACTATTTTCTTACTAAGCCTGTAACAGTTTACATTCACCTAATGGCCTGGGGTTATGAGCAAACTACTCAATTAGAGAATTTAGGCTGGTTGCCCACATATTTGAGAGCAAATTATCCCTTCACAAATGCAGAACCCCCTATATAAAACGCCTAACCAGTATTTCCTGTAAAAAAATACTATTCCCTATATTCCCACCTTGAACCTACTAAGAATTTCTCTTTTTGCTAGGGCAAAGATTTTATGGAAATATTTGTTTTTATATCACATACCTTACTGTTGGTCTTCCTGTGGGCTTGTGTTTTGACCTTAATACAGCTAAGAAATTATAATCAAAACACTTCTAAATAAGGCATTTCTTTGCTAAGTACTTTTGCTAAGTACTTAAGCTAAGAACCTTAAGTTGGAAGGTGTAGATTCTTAGCCATTCTTTGATAACAGATCTTCTGCTTGGGGGGTTAAATGAATTTCATGGTTATCCTTAACACTTACTATTTCTTCGTAGGCCTCTTTCATTTAAAAGGGGGTCGGTGCTTCCAATCTATAAACACCCATTAAAAGTTCTCCACCCTTTTATACTTGGCTGCTGGTCTTAATTGTCTGCAGATGGGTGGATCACTGCATTTTTATTTCAAAGGTAGAGATTTGCAAAATGTAAACGAGCCTGTTAAAAGTTCTAAATCAAGACTCTCAACATCCATTAAAGGGATGCATGTGTAAATGGTGATACCACTCAGTCTGAAAGTGTCCTTTTGTAACAAGCATTTTCACCCACTTCTAAGCCAAAGTGTTTATCACCATAATCCATGTTCTAACACAGTGTGTTGTGAAAGGATTGTTTAAAAACTCACGCAAAACTTGAGACTAAGAAAATATGTGTTTGCAAACACTTTTTCTCTTATAGTAATTGCTAGGTAAGGGAAGCAACATATCCTACATTATAAATTTTCATTGTGTAGAAAGCAAACAAAATCTTTTTTTAATATATTCTACCTAACAGCATAGATGTTCAATTAAATTATAGACCAATAGTACTAACAAACATTTTACTGCATTTGATATAAAATCTTAAAATGAGACTATTTTCCATCCACCTACTGAATTATTATTTTTTATGCTGGAAACATTGCTTTTTAAAAACTGAATCGCAATTCAGTGTTGCTGTGGCTGAGAACTGAAACCTGAGCTAGTTGTTCTTGGCACTCCAGTGTTCTGGCTGATCTTGCCTCAGGGGCTGACAGTTTATCTCAGATTCTACAGTTTCTTCCATCCTTCTTTCACTGGCTTTTCTCCCTTGGTCTTGCTTTTCATTAGCCCACCCTGATGGCTCACCACGTCTAATCCATAAATTAAACGGAAGGAAAATAAGAAAGTGTGCTTCTTTTATCTCTGGAAAAACAATTCCATCACAAACTCAATTTAGTTTGGTTTCTCTTGGTCTAGAAGAAAGTATTTCAAGTAGCACAAATATTGCTAGACTAGCTGCACTTAAAAACCAGCTTAGACCTTCACCTTGCAATGGCCGAGGCCGTGGAATTGCTTTGGTCTCTTGTATTCAGTTTGGCTTTGAGTACAGTAATCTGCACCCAGGACTGGAATCAAGGTTTGAACATCTTGACAACTTTATTTTCTTATCTTTTATCTAAATGTATTTAATTGCAGGGGACTGACATTTCCCCTAATCTCCAGCTTTAATATGTAAGTTATAGTGACAATATTTAAAAGATAACTTCAGTTTTTGAGACCGAATTGTCTTTTTTAACTTTTTGACAAAAAGGGAAACAGAAATTGGGTATCTAAATAGAAACAAGAAAACAATTTTAGTTACTCTCTTTCAGCTTGCAAAAATACATTTACAAGCTCTCAACAAAATTTTACTTTTAAAAGCCATTTTAATATTTGTTATCTTTTTCTGAGTAAAATAAGCTGATGCTTTTACATGTGGATCTTATTATGGGAAAAGCTGTCTAAGCCTTCTATTGAACATAATCATATGAATTACGAACTGTGACTTTATTTCTTTTATAATCTTTGTAGTTCTTGCCATTACTTTTACATGTCTATGTCTGGCATTATGTAGCTTTGAAACTATGCCAAAAATATTTATTGTCGTATATCTGGCATTCTCATACTACATGACCGAGTTTGGTTTCCAGGCTGGGCAAAACTTATTAGCAGATACAGTACTCCATATTTGTTTGAAAAAATCTTATGTAATTTTAGTAAGCCCCTGAAATACAACCTTTTGCTCTCTTTGAAACATGTTTGGAGTTGAAATTCCAATGCTTGAGCTACAGGTTTTTCTTTTTCTTCCAATTTTGAGTTGTTCTCTAAAGTTCATAAAATGGGACAAAATAACAACAAACAGAAAATAAAAAGAATGGATTTATTTGCAAACCGGAACATTTCAGAATATTCAGATGGGTAGTCTGTATAAAATGTTTCCTTTGCATGCAAATTCCAAGAAGATAGGGCAGGATCCAGTGATACAGGGTAGTGCTTATACTTTGTGCTTACATGAACTAATAGTAATGATAAAAAGCAAAATATTGTATCAATACTTCTACTAATTTCTTTGCAGCTTAACTAGAAATTTTTTTTTAAAGAAGTGTTAGAAAGACATTCAGTTTCTTCACTTGTTGCTTATTATACTTAGAGATTTCATTCCAGTATTTCTTATGTGAACATAGGTTAACCAACTAGCATTATTTAAGATGTTATTAAGGCATCATTAAGGTGTTAAAGGATATTTTCTAAAACATGGTAAAATCCTGACTCTCAAGTTAGAAAATGAACATAAAAATATTTTATTTAATTAATTAGCGAAGTACTCAAATAATTGTTGTAACAAACCCAGAGAAGAATTCAAAGAACCACTATGTGTGGACAATATCGGAAGCTAAAGTACATTTACAAATAGATGCAAAACTTATTGATCCATAGAGCAATAATCAATTGTATTCTACTTGATATAATTTATTATCTTTCTGTGGACCATAATCTTTTGCATTATCCAGTAGTAAATAAAACCTGTGCTATGTGTTTGTTTTTTTCAGATTTCTTTAATTTATTTATGCATACAAGAGCTGGGGTGTAGATCAGGGGTGAGAAGATTCACCAATAACAAAGTGGGGAGCAGAACGATGGACTGACTGAAACACCCTGCTGAGAGGAGCAGCAGGCAAGATAGGTAAGGCCTGCTGAAACATGTGGGTCACCTCCCTGGCTGGGGATTGAACCCATGGTGCAATGGTTTCAGATAGCTTCACAGTGCTGAGACTTAACCCTTTGTGTTACCTGGGAGGCCCTATGCTATGTGTTTTAGATGGTAACGTTACTATTACTTGAGAACTAATATAAACTATTTTGTGTTTATATATTATTAATTCTTTTAGCCAATAAATTTCTCTGTTTCAGGTATCTGTTTGATACAACTGTGAGAAAAGCAACCCTAATAGAGTTATAGTTTAGTGACAGATATTAATCAAATAACCACAAAAATAAATGTACAATTGTAATCATGATCTGAGCCACAAAGGTGTCTGGAGAAGTCTATAGGGTACTGGGAGGGTAATATTTGTAGTATAATAATCTCAGCTTAAGTTAATTTGCTTTAAGTAGCATCTGTATTTCCTAATTTTTGGCTTTAAAATATCAAGGTGATATTTTAGAAACCTGTTTTTAAAAATTTTTATCTGACTGAGTTGCTCATACAAAACCTACTTATTCTGCTAAATAAATATAAAATTCACATACATTATTATGATAAAATATTGTGTAACAAATTTCTGTGTCAATTCATTAATTAGGATGAGAGAAGAAAATCATTGTTCATTAAAATATTTAAGTAAAAATTAAATTGGCTAGTTTTTGGTCTGTGGCTCCTTCCAGAATCCTTCCTATGATCTCTCCCTTGCCTTAGAATTGCTTTCATTATGGTACAGTACTCAGTACTCCTATCAAAACAATTATGTGCCATATATTTTACCCAAAGAGAGAAGCCACTCTTCATTTTTTTTTGGTACCTAGAACCTATGGCATCTTCTATTCTGAAATGCTCCAAAGTTTGTTACCCATTGCTGAGTATCACTGAGCACATTTATTGCCTATTCACTCCATTCACTTAACTTTCCCCTTTATCTTCAATTAGAAGACATTGCTTTTATGAAGCTAACTTGTTAATATAAAATAAGATATAGATGCTCTCACTTTTTAGTAGGTTGTACATCTTTACATCCCAAAAGTTTGGTTTGTATTTATGAAGCTGACCCTACAAAAACAACAAAAATACGCATTTTAGGGAAAACCACTCGTGTAAGTCTGATGAGGTGCTGGGGTAGGGGAGGAGAAATACACTTTTCAGCTTTCTTTTTCCATAATAGTGGTGACAGGTACAAGCTAAGTCATTCATACCTGTGCAAATAAGCCTTTATTAAATATGACCCAGCACCTTTAACCTTTTACCTTGTGTTCAAGATTACCTTTTCTTGAAACAATCATCAGATGAGGATTCATGTGTAAGTTATTTATTTGGAAAATAATTCCTGAAGGAAACCAGTCATGGAACGTGGAAAGCAGGACAAGAAAAAGAGTCAAACAAGGATCAACCTCATGACATCTCACAGAAGGAATTTAGCTAATGCTTGTGTAGGAATTCTGGAAAGTTGTGTCTCTGAGATGTCTAAACCAGAGGGTAAGGGAGCAGTGGCAGCTCTTTCGTATTTCCTGAACCCGTCAGTCCCGTGATGAATGGAGTGAGGTGGGAGGTGGTGGTAAATTTTACGGCATTTTCCAGTGTTGGCAAGTGAGATCCACCAATTATTCCCAGGGCTAAAAACAACTCAGTGTTTGCTATTGGAACTCGAAACATTCCAAGAGGAAAAAGAGATCTGAGGGTATTGGGGAGAAACATTCAGTGTTTACAACACATAGTGTGGTCACCCAAATCTATTCTTTCCAGATACATGATTAGATTAGGTTTCCAGCCTCCCTTGCCATGTGTGACCTTGTAGCTGTGTTATCTTTGATGGAATGGGAGATATGTGTGCCACTGCTGAGTTCAGGATAACCTCATTCTTGTTTTTTTTTTTTAAGATTTTTTTTTGTACATACAGAACTGGGGTTCAGGTCAGAGGTGCAGGGGGGCAGTAAGAGGATTCACCAAAGACAGAGTGGGGTGCAGAACAGGCAGATGGATGAAGTACACTGCTGAGGGGAGCAGTGGAGAAGCAGGCAAGACAGGAGAGGTGCACCATGTGGGTCACCTCCCTGACTGGGGATTGAACTCACAAAGTGGTTGCAGCTAGCTTCATAGTACTGTGCTTTAACCCATTGCACCACACAGGAGGGCCCAGGATAATTTCATTCATTGTCTTTCTCCTCTCTACTGGCTAGAACGCAGGGTGAAAGTCATACTGTGGTAGTATGGCAATGATCAAGGTATAATGATACAACATGTTGGAGGGATTGGGTGCCTGAATGAGTTTGTGGAGCCGAGCTTCTTGATGATCCAAAACATTCACACTAGATTGTTAGGAAAAGGGAAAAACACTTGAAATAACTGAATTGCAACAACCTAACTTTTTAAAGTTACTGTAAGAAACTTTATTATATCACACATCCATTTTTGCTTATTTATTCTTGATGTTTTTACTGGGAATATATGACATAAGAGCAAGAGATTTGCCTATGGTTTTCTTGCTGGCACAAAACACTCAGTAAATAGTAAATAAATGAAAGTGTAATTACTTTTCCATATAGTAGTTAAAATTAAAAATATCACATTTCAATGAAAGAACTTACTATTAATATGAAGTGATAGAGATCACATGTAAAGAGATTACTAAAAAGTAATCCAAATGATTAATGAAATAAACCATTACTATATTAAAAATGGGCAGGTCAATTATATAATTATAAAAAAGCAGGATTGATTGAAACTTGGTAACTGTCTTTGTGTTATTGGGAAGGTGATTATAAAGAGGTTACTGACCAACTGTTTTCCATGTCTGCGGAGGAAAAACTAGTAGGAAAACAGCTTAAACTGATCTGACAGTAATAGTGATTAAACATTAGAAAAAGCTCCAGAGTAATATTGTAGAATCTCTGTCCCAGGTGGATTTTAAGGACAAACCATTTGTCTTAGACATTTCAGGCAGAGCCTTGCAGAAAGAAAGAGGCCTGGATTAAATGACTTCTTGAGCTGGCTTCCTTTCAATTCCACTAGGCTGTGTCACAATATAGTGTATCAGGGGAGCTGGCAGTGACCAGACGAATGATTAATTGGCATCTCTTATCTGTAACTTCTCTGGGAGAGACTGATTGGGTAGGGGTAGGAAGTAGAGCATAGTAAGAGTAACTTCTAAAAGTAATGATACTGAAAAGTTTATTTTGTATCTAGAATTTTAAGATACTGAATAATTTCCATATAATCAATACAGTGTAACTGGAAAAATGTTGAGATTTTTGATGTATTTAAAGTGCTAGGTTATGGGCTCCCCTTAGTAGAGCAACGGGTAAGAATGCAGCACTGCAAGCGAGTTGCAGCCGCTTCAGCGCAAGTTCGATCCCTGGCCCCAGACGTGATCCACATGGCACAGCAGACCTCTCCTGACCCACCCGCTGCTCCCCTCAGCAGTGTGCTTTGTTGATCAGCCTGTTCTGTCTCTGCTGAATCTTCTCATAGTCCCTGCACCTCTGGCTTGTACCCCAGCTCTGTATGCATAAATAAATAAATCTTTTAAAACAAATTAAAGTGCTAGGTTTTATTTAGTAAAATTAACTTGCATTGTAACGATGGAATGATAATCATTTAATGTCAGTAAAATGACACAGGATGCAGAAAAATATTACCACTGATATTCATTTATAATATTTATTTACACTGATATTGCAACACCAGCAAGAATGTAAAGGAGCTACTTATGGATAAAATTATACCAAATTTTACAATATTTATATTACTTATCAATAATGTTAGAAGGTCTCTAAAGGCAAGTTTTCATTAAACACATTTTTTTAAGTCTTGAAAATTTGATTTCTTCATTATTGAAAAATAATGTAGCTATTATTTTAAAGGAAAACATATTTTGATTGGTATATATATTGTATTTTGGCATGGTATTATAAAAATTAAAATCAAGAATTTATATATATGAGAACACATAATATGTATATATATGAGAACACACATATATGAGAACATATATATCCTATATGTAATATATATCATATATGTGTATATTATGTATTGGGATTTTGAACTTTACTAATTGATAATTTGAGTGAAACTTTACATGTTTATTATTAATCCAAAGATGAACTTTTGAATTCTCTTAGAAGAAAGTGGAAAACTGCCTTCGTAACCTAAGATGTTGAAGTGTTTCTTTTAATAATAAATATTATAGTTGTAACTATGGAGGTTTTTTCTTTTTAAGTTGAAAAAAATCTAGTTAAATTTAGAAGGAAATATTGACTTCTTTTTATTTGAGTAATAATTTTGAAAGCAAATGCTGCTCTTAACATGTGATGATATTCCATCTTTATAATTAGACAAATACAAAATGACAGTGAGATACCATTTTAACCTGTGTGTATTGTGAAAAGCCAAAAAAATGTGCTCCTGTATTGGGCAAAGGAAGAGGTACATTCCTGATGGGAATGCCATTCTGTGTGTCCCTATAGAGGGTGACTTGGCAACATCTATCAAAGTTATTATTGTGCATATTCTTTAACTCAGCAATTCCTAGCAGTTCAAGAAATTCTTTCTTATAGATATATATTGACACACAATTTCTATTTCCACAATAGTGTCTGAGAATACACATCACAGATAATATAATAATTGAAGAATTTTACTCTGTAGTCTCAGAGAAATTGTCATAAATAAATTTAGTTAAATAATTTACAGGAAAATACAAAGGTAGAATTCCTAAAGTGTGCATGAGACCTCTGAAATGAATCAGTCTGCAAAAGGTTGAGAGTGAAATTTAGATAGCTTCAGTGCAGAAGAAAAAAATGGAGAATATCATTCCAGAGTGAAGTTATCTAGAGTGAAATAACCTCTAATGGAATTTGTTAAAAAATTTCCAAAATTGTAATAGTAAACTACTTTTTAATAATACAAACAATATTTATAAGATAAAACAACAATATTTATTTGCTGTGTTGGGTCAAATTTGATGTGAGAAAAATTAATGATGGAGGCACTGAATGACAGCATTTATAAAAACAACAGAATGTAAGAAGAACACTTGAAATTAACTATAAAATTACTTATAAAGAGAAGTAATATTCTGAATTCTTCCATCACATTTTGATAACCAGTACCACTGGGAGCCACAATAGAACCTAAAATAAACTCAATAATTCTGATCCTGTCTCTATTTAACCACTGATATTTTGCTCATCATGGAGTTTTAATTGATTTTTTTAAATACTGAATTTAAAATATAATATTCTTTATATTGATTACCAAGTTTTCTGACACTCTCCTCTTACTTTTCATTTTTGGTGTGTCTCACTCACTTCATCAAGTACCAGTCCTACTGATGACCCAAATAATAAAATGATGTTAGGAGAAATAATTTAGTGTCCCTTAAAGAGATATATTAAAATGAGAAAAAATGACTAAATATAAAAAGTTTTAACAGCTTGGCAAAGTATATCTCCTTACCTATGTTTTATAAAGCAACTAATACTGAAAGAATTTAGCAATTTGCTTCTATAACAAACAATATGTGATCTAATCCAGATTGAATTCTACCTTTCCATTTTATCAAAGCCTAAACTCTTCCCAACACACTAGGCTTGTCCTCAGGGAATTTGTAACATTTGAAACATGCCCTAAAGGAAGAGTAGGGATATTTCAGGAGTGGAGAAAGGGACAAGACATTCCACACAGTCGGAGAAAAGGTGCTAATGCCTTGAAGTAATGTATAGTGGAATATTTATCATGAAGCTAATATTTCATGACCCGTTGGAAGAAACCCTTACAGAGCTTCTTGCGGGGACTTTAATGATGTGTTCACATCATATATTCTTGAAAAAAAAAAAATCTCATGTAAGATATTTTAACTCCAATCTGTAAAGACAGCTGTGCCTTTCTCTTCTGGTTTCCCCCCTCCCCACTCCCCTTGTGTTAAGTGATCTTGCAGTTGAACTTTCTCTCATCCTTGTGATCAAGGGGTAGCTAATTTAGAGAGAGGCTATTTTGGACTTAGTGGGATCTATTTACATGTTTTACAGACACCCCTATGACTACTTCTAGCCTTCTCAGGATAAGAATATCTTTCAGGAACACTCCAACTGCACATTCCATCAACTCACCTGGCACAAGGCTGTGATGCTGCAAGGGCAGAGGCCATCCCAAAATGAGCAGTAATACCTGGGTAGTGGAAACAGGTTGGTAGAGGGGCAGAAACAAGGTTTGTAGGTATGGAACCACAAACTAGTCAGTGGAAAATTCTTTCAATCATCGGAAGTGGATAATTGTAAGTGAAGTGAAATGAGTTCTCATGAATATCAAAGTTCTTTCCCATGAGGAGTATACTGAACAATACAGCAAAAGCAATTAAATATAACTCATGTTTTGAAATTTTTTTGGGTGGGAATTGTGCAAAACAGAGTTTACACCAATTCCTGTGTTTGCAGGGCACATACCTGGCAAGACTAAAGTAATGAACATTCTGTGCATTTTCAGCACCCCATTGGTTAAAAAAAATTCCAGCTCATCACAATATAACAGAAAATCCTACAATTACAATTGAACTGCTCCTTTGTGTGTTTTAATAACAAGTTTATTTTCTGTTTATCTTTTGAGAATGATTGCTCACTCTAACATATCTATATATCTCTATGTACATATATATGAAATCTATATATCTAAAAGAAAGTCTCCTATTTAAAACAAAGTTTAAACTGGTATTAGAAAAATTCACAAAATCTTCAAGATCTCAAAAATTATATTTTATAGATATGTGCACTAAAACTCTGTAAACACTGTGAAGAAAGCATTTGTAAGAGCTAAGAAAATTTAGGTGATTAAAATGACAACAAAAGAAAAATTGTGAGCAGGATACTTCCAAAGAGGAAATGAAAAAGCAGAATAGGAAACAGTAAAGCAAAATACAATTTGTATAGTCAACAAAGGTGGACAGAAGCCTCATGTTGATGACTTCATTGACTTTAATAAAACTCTGCCCTTTCACTGTGTCCTGCTACAAAAAAGTAATGTTATTACACAGTATTCTAGTTTAAGACAATTTCATACTCAAAAATGTGGTTCCATTAGTAATATGAAATCAAACAGAATATAAGGTGGACAAATGGGATGTTTCTCAAAAAAAAGTCTTGAAAGAAATGTTAATCGTAGTCATACCCATGAAATGCTAGCTAGCTTACTACCAGCAAAAATAGTTATGAGTATTATTTGATTGGTGACTTATTTTTAACAACTCACATGTAACACATAGGATGGGCTTTCACACTTAATAATTTTATTGAAAACCCTCAAAAGTTGTGACTGAATTTATGAAATACAAGAGAATTAATTTTTTTTTTACTTAGAAGTAAATAAAATGCTAAAAAGAGTAGTTGAGGTTATTGCATTTTTCAGGGAGCTTTCAGAGTTGTGTTAAAAATAATGATCATGATTTAAATGGCAGAAATTTAATGAGACTCCTAGAACTGTTAAGTTTAACTCATTTTTTTCATGAAAATATGGAAAAATGCCTCAAATGAAAAAAAAGTAACAGTTTATGAAGAATGAACAGACATAATGGGAAAACATGTACATAATGAAAGGGCTCACAAAGAAGACGCCACTCATATAAAGGCTGTGCAGGGTGTGACCCACACTGGCTGTCACTATGCTCTACCGCTGTGATTGAAAATGTTCTGCACATTCTTCAACTTTTTCACCAACTGAAAACCATGCCGTGGCTTTATTCAACAACATGAAATAACGTTTGGACAATAGTAGCCTGTGGTTGAAACATTCATGGAGTGTTGTTCAGCAACATGGCTGCTGTGAAAGGTGAAGAAAAGGGCTGGTAGCATTCTTTAAAGATATTAACAAGTGTGCAGGATGCACACCATGTGCAGTTCGTTCCTTTAATCTAGGAAGAGAAAAAACTGCCTCCCCAGTTGGTAACCACATTGGCATTTTACGACAGTTATTTCCCTCTAAGGCTCCTCTCATAAATATACATCTCAACTTAGATTTAAAAAAAAGTATACAGCAGGGGGAGGGAAATGCACTGGACTATGGTGATGGCACATGGGTGATTTGGTAATGGGAAGTCCAAGGGGATTGCAAATGAGATGGAAAATGCACAAAATGATATAAAAATAAACTATTATATGTAATTAAGTTAAAAAAAGAAAAAATGTTAACACTGAAAAAAAAGTATAAGTGCAATCTAGTGGCTGTCCATTATAAAGGTGGAAAGTCTTGCAACATGGGTTAGGGGCATTTTAAGGACTGTAAAATTTATTTTTCGAAGGTTGGAAGAAGAAATCCAATACAAGAAAGCAAAAATCTTTCTTAAAATATTGATGGAAATGAAATACATCATTTTAACTGCAAATCAGAAGGCAGTTTGAAATATTTCTACATGACATTTAGAAAAATGCAATCACCTTCTTTGAATTATACAAAGGGAATCTTCTTTTCTCATCTTTAAATCTATAAAGAATTGAGTACACTTTCAGATAAAAATTAATATAATGTGCAAAAAAGTAGAAAAGGTAAGCAATTAAATCAATAGAAACTATTCTAACATCAAGAAATATTTGCAACAAAAATATTTCAAGCCATCAGCAAAAGTACTAGAATTCACTAGAAGGAAGAGATATATTTCACATAGAAATAACGAGTAGATGCTTGTACTGTTTTATGATCCAATTAATGAGAAGGAGGAGTCATAAGAACAAATTGGAAAAGGAGTTTAGGTTCTTGTCGATTTGACATAAGATAGTTACACTTAAAAAGTAATATTAAAATCAAAATATGCATTTATGATAAGGCCATCAAAAATAAATCTGTGACAGATTCAAAGAATATTTCAGATTAGTTACTACACAACTTAAAGTAACCCCAAATCTTATTATGTGAAAAAAAAAAAAAACCCAAAAACCACCTTTTCCCCAGCAAGGTATCCAAGAATACAACTCAATTCTCACACTCTCCTCAGAAACAACATCCACAGTTAAGGGCTCTGTTTCCCAGGACTGACCTTTGCTTCAAATACTGTTTCAGTGGATACTATTATCTTCTGACCAACTGGGTATAGATTTGGAGGGTCAACAACCTCCTCCTCAGACTTCAGGTGCTGATTCCAAGTCCAGTTTATTATCATTGCTCCTGACTAGCCAGGTGCAAATCAGAGGTTCCTGCAATCTTCTTCCTCAGATTTGATTAATTTGCTAGAATGACTCACAGAACTCAGGAAACTCATTTACTCAATAGAAAACCAATTTGTCACAAATAATTCAGGAATAGCACGTTCCGCCTTCTGGATACTTATGGAGATTTCACAACTTTGGCATGAAAAACTGACTCATTGGCTAGTGGCAATTGAACTCAATTTCTAGCCTTTCTCCCCTTACCACCTCCCAGGTCTAGGAGTGGGATTGGAAGTTCCAACCCTTTAATTACAGAATTGGTTCTCCTGGTACCCAGCGCCTATCCTTCCCTACTTCCCCCAAAGTTACCATATTAATATACAAGCGTCAACTTTATAACTCTCAGCATTTAAGATCAAAGGCTTGGAGAGTTTTGAGCCAGGAAATGACCAATACATATGAGAAATATCTCGGTCATTTGTATTTTTCTTATAAGTCACATTGTAAGAAGACAAATACAAAATAACCTAACAAAAGTCAATAAGCCAGTAAATCAAAACAAACAAAAAATACCCTGAAAACTAAAATTCAAACCAAAATAACAGAAATGGGAACCATCACCTACAGGAGGGAGGAAATTTGTTTTCTGAACCAAATAGATTGATGAATACTACCTAGAGTTAGCCAAACTGAAGTTTGAGGGCACAGTTCCCAAGACTGCCAAATCCACCCAGATTTCTGACGTCAGCTGCATATTCAGGGTTTGTCTCAAACCACATTGAGGTTTGGTAATTCCCACGTAAGTGCGAGAGGAACAGCGAGGAGCAACCTCCCAGCCAGTGGGTGGCGCTCACAGCCAACTGGAGCTTTCTGAACTCTGCCCTGTGACTTCCTGAACAGGGGCCGCTGGGAACTAGGGGCAGAGTGGAGTCCACAGGTGAACTTTAAAAAGGTTGAACACAGACAGGTGGTTGTTTTAAGGTGGGTGGGAACTCACAAACCAGGTCACTCCCCTTTCTCTCTGTGTTTATCCTGTAACAGAAGGACTCATGGAACCCACTGAGAGCTATTATACACATGGATACAGTTTATTATAGGAGTTGAAATTTGAATTTTATTTGTGGATGAAGACATAGGAGAAAATCTTTGTTCTCTTGGGTTAGAAGTTTTTTAGATATGACACAAAAACACAAGTTAAGAAAAAAAAGAAATTCCTTCATCAAAAGAATGTTTACTCTTTAAAAAAATTATGCATAAAAAAAGTTATGCAACTGAGGTATAGGTCACAGTTGGTGGGGGTAGGAGTGGAGGAGTGAGTAAGGATTCACCAGAGACAGAGTGGGGAGCAGAACAGGCAGATCTACTGAAATACACTGCTGAGAGGAGCAGCCGGCGGGACAGGAGAGGTCTGTCACGCCATGTGGGTCAGGCTGGTTATAGCTTTACAGTGCTGAGATTTTAATCCCTGCACCATCAGGGAGATCCAAGAATGTTTATCTTTAATGGACAGTTGAGAGATTGAAGAGATAACACACAGAGTTGGAGAAATATTTGAAAATCACATATTTTAAAAGTAACTAATATCCAAAATATACAAAAAATGCTCAAAACTCATCCATAAAATGACAATCACAGTTTAAAAACAGGCAAAAATTTTGTTTCTTTATAATGTAATAGTTAATTTTTACATCATTTTGTACTTTTTTTTTTCATCTCAATTGTAATCCCCATGGGTTTCCCATCACCGAGTCACCCATGCGCCGTCACCATAGTCCCATGCACTTCCCTCCGTGTACTTCCCAGCCCCTAAAAATGGGCAAAATTTTTAAACACACAGTTCTTTGATTGTGGGAATAGACATGTCTGTCAGCTGCTGAGGTCTCAAAGGTGGTGCCTGGAAATGGTTCAGGCCCTTGATACACACTGGATAGGGTTGGTCTTTGCCTTATAGGGAAATATTGGGTCTGATTTCATTACTGCTACAGCACTGGAAATTTTCTATAACATATGTATACATAAAGAAAAGATATTTACCTTTGACAGTTTTCTAAAGTGAAGTCTCCTTTACACTGTAGTTTGAGAGTATCCTTAAAATTGCTTATTACAATTCAGATAATACAGATCTATATGAAATTTTATTCATATATATGTTACATATGGAATATGGCCTGAACAAGAAGTTTTTGTTTAGTTTGTATTAAGTAGCTCCTAAGTTGTATAGTTAGGATTTCTACTTGGCCGATTTCAGGGATTTGTGAAGCAAATCTTTCATTCTGTAACTCATATATTGGTTCATGTCTCACAGCAACCAAATACCTTTCTCAATTTTTACCTTCAGTTTTTCCTCTCCCCTCATTTCTTAGAACTTTGTCTTTTTTTTTTTCTTTTATTTCCCCCCCACCCTACCTCTTTGTTCAGGCTTTGCAATAAAGCTTTTTTTTTTTTTATATCCCTGGCATTTTCCACTTCTTTCTTTTATAAGGTCTTATAAGACTTTATAAGTATCTTTTTGTACTCAGTCTTCCATTGGTGATCAATCTGTAAAGCACCATGATTTTTTATTTTTCCTGTTAACTACTGCACAAGCAGAAAATTTGTCTCTCGTATCTTATGCTTTTTATAATGTCACACACTCTTATGACTATTAATAAGACATCTTGGTATGAATTAGCTAAATTGTTTTGTATGTAAGCTTTAACACAAGATAAAAATCAAGGTTCATCAGCTACTTGATTTTTCATGTGTACCATTATTTTTTGGTAGTTTTAGAATGCCACCTTTTGGAACTACTAGGTACCAAGACAGAAACTATTTTAATCTGCTTAGCATATATATTTTCCAGAACAAGCAAAGTTTTTTTTTTTTTAAAGGAAATGCCTACATACTAAAATAATTTGTTTTAATTTTAAATCATGTCTTTTAGACACAAATGGTCTCTGGAATTATGTGCTACTTATGATTATTGGAATCTTTAGTGTTAAGAGCTGATAAAAGTCATTATTAAAGTACATTGGACAATTTCAGAATTACTTCACTTAGTCTACTCATCTCACTTATTGGAACATGAGAACCACATTTAGCGCACATTTAGGAGAGTGATGGATATGAAGTGAACAAAAGCAGCTGAGGAGAACCTTTGAGCACTTCAGTTACAGGAAGGGAGAGGGGCACCGCTGAACCCCCAAACCTGCCTGCTCTAAATAGGTTCTGCCATCCGCCACATCAAGACAAAACATAAGACTTTTTTTTTTTTTTAAAGATTTATTTATCTATTCGTACAGAACTGGTGTACAGACCAGAGATGCGGAGGGTGAGAGGATTCACCAGAGACAGAGCAGGGAGCAGAACAGGCAGATTCACGAAGTTCACTGCTGAGGGGAGCAGCAGGCGGGTCGGGAGAGGTCTGCCTCGCCATGTGGATCTCCTCTGGAGCAGGCAGGGATCTAACTCATGTGGAAGTGGCTTAAGCTTCTTTGTGCTGTGCTTTAATCCACTGCGCCACCAGGGAGGGCCAACATATAAGACTTTAATGAAAAGGGACTTTAATACAGTGAATATACAATACAGAACACAAAGAATATAATTTCTAAATCATACACCTGAAGTTACCCATCCCCCTCATGGGCAAAAGTCAACCCAAAAGGGATTGACCCAAAACAAGACCTGAAAGCCTGCCACTAGACTAAAGCACCTTCTGGGTGGGACTCACAGAAAAGGGTCAGAAATGGCCAGACAAGTCTGGGAGAAAAGGAGCAAAATCAAAATCAATATAAACACTGCTATAGTCAACCTCCCAATGGGGCTCTCACCCACATCTCAACCAGTCCAGGGCCAAGAAATACACAGTTTATTCACGTCTCCCTTTGCTCCATGTTGCTTCTTCAGGTCTCCTTCTGGCTCTCCATACTGTTTCCTTCTTCCTCACATTCCTCTCTTCTCTTTTTCTCCTTTTCTCTGCTCAGCTCCAGTCTCCTTCTGGGTGAGGCAGGGAACCTGGAACTTCCCCTTTTCCTGGGGACCACCCAGTTACACTTCCACTGCCCCTGAATTGTTAGATTTTGGTGCTGAGTTTTGTTACCCTCTCTTTCCAAAGAGAGGTATACCAAGTCCAACTTGAGCAGGTAGTTGAGAGCAGTTTAAAGCGCTGCCTCCCTTAGATATATGTGCTTTTTAGTCTGAATTCTAAAATGTGAAACAGTATCAGCACAGGACTTAAGGATTGTGAACATCCTTGATTCATTCTGCTTATCGGCCTACTTATGAGATATCCAAAACAGTTTTTAGAAGAAAAACATACTGGTTTTATTTTGCTGCCATAACACATTGCCACAAATTTAGGATCTTAAAACATTACCCAATTATTACCTGACAGTTCTGTAGGTCAAAAATCAGACACATTGTGGCTCAGCTGATTTTCTACTCTGACTCTCACCAAGCTGAAATCAAGGTATGGGCAGGGTGTATACCTTTCTCCAAGAGAAAATCTATTTCCAGGTTCATTTAGGCAGTTGGTAGAACTCATTTCCAAGCTGCTCTAGGGGTGAGTTTTTCATGTACTTATTAGTTATCAGCCAGAGGTATTCTGGGCTTCTACATTCCTAGGCTCATGATTCTATTTCCAAAGTCAGTAACAAAGAGTAGTGTCTTTTTTTTAAACAAGCAGTTGAATTGGGTTCATCTATGCTAGATAGGGTAATCCATAACTTTAATTACACATGAAAATATCCCTTATAGAGGTATCTAGATTAGTGCTTTAATGACAAATCAGGAGAAGGGACTCTAAAATTTAGCATTTGTTCTACATACGTTATGAGACTTATGTGATAAAAATGATAACTCTTTTGGAGACCACATGAAGAGAGATGCATAAATGTGGAGTCACTTCATATTCTAGAAAAGAAGGTTGTTTTGGAATGATGTTACTGTCTCTGAAATTAATATATACAATTAAGGAAATTTTAATAAAAATCTATATAAGTTTCTGGGAGAGTTCTTGACAAATTGATTCAAATACAAGATGAATAAATCAATAATAATAATAAAGTAGGAAAAAAGTTCATTTTTCAACTCATTTTATGAGGCTAGCTGGTAGAGCTTTGATATCAAACAAAGAAAAGGCATTACCTGAAAGGTAAATGGACGGTCAGTCTCATTTAGGAGAGTGCCCCAGATCTTTTTTTTTTTTTTAAGATTTTATTTATTTATGCATACAGAAATGGGTATAGGCTGAGGTGCAGAGATGAGAGGATTAACCAAAAAACAGTGGGGAGGGAAAACAGGAAGATAGATGCAGCACACTGCTGAGGGGAGCAGTGGGCGAGACAGGAGAGGTCTGCTGTGCCATGTGGGTCACCTCGGGGTGGGGATCAAACTCTCACTGAAGTGATCACAGCTTGACTTAGCTTCACAGTGCAGCGCTCCAACCCACTGCGCCACCAGGGAGGGCCCAGCCCTCCAGATCTTATACAAAATATTAGCATAAAGAATCCAGCAATATAGAAAAAGGATAATAGAACAACAGAACAGATTAGTAAGGTCAAAAACAATTCTGCACAAAAACAGTTACTTGGTTTATAACAAAAATAGCAATATAGGGAATGATAGGACCATTTGTCAATAAATGGTGATGGTTTAATTTCCCACACTTGGGGATGGGTGTGAGGAGTATGGGGACTTTCTCCATGTAAAACAATTTCAGTTCTTAGAACTAAATTTGAGAGTCAAAACAAAAAATCTCTTTATTGACAGAACTAAATTTGAGAGTCAAAACAAAAAATCTCTTTATTGACAGAACTAAATTTGAGAGTCAAAACAAAAAATCTTTTTATTGACAATATTAGCAACTATAACAATATTAATGACGTTAGGGCAAGAGAAAGATTCCTGAAACATGATACAGAGTCCTTTAAATTTAAATCCATTAAGAATTTCTTTTCATCAAAACACTTAAGAATGAAAAGATAAGCAGAGTGGGAAAAATATTTGTGGCACATACAACCAAAGATGTGTTTCCATTTTAGTATACAGTTAATATAGATCAGTAAGTAAACCAATATGAAAAATGGGAAAATACTTGAATAAGAAGTCAATACGGAGATGGAAAATGGTATTCCTCATTAATAAAGTAGGAAATGCACACTACAGTTACAGTAAGTTGTAAATGCACACCCATTAAACAGTCAAAAATTAAAATGCTTGACAACTCAGTATTGATGAGGATGTAGAGTGATAGGAACTTTCACATATTACTTTTGGTTGCAATGTCAGTTTTATAAATTGATAGAATCATTTTGGATAGTTTGGGAATAGGCTTGCAAAGCTGAAGACATACATACCCTATGAACCAGGAATTACAGAAATCTGTATGCATGTGCCACACAACACACAGACACACATATCTCCTTATAACAGCCCAGAGCTGGAAACAGCCTATATGTTCATTCACAGTAGAAGAAATTGTGGTATATCCATATACTGTATTAACTTCTGGCAATGAAAATGACTAAATAAGTCATATCAACATGAATCTTAGAAGACATATGTTGATCAAAAATATTTTAAATGTGAAAAATGATACTATTTTCCTAGAATCTAAAAATAGGCACAAATTATTTAAGAATGTAACTAGGCAGAAAAGCAAGAAAATGAACATGATAATAATCATGATAGTGGTTAACTCTGGGAGGTTAAAAGGAATGGGGCATATCTGAGTCTTTTATGGTGTTAGTAATGTTCTATTTCTTTACTCAGGTGGTTTATAAATTTTAAGAAGTACATTTTTTTTTTTAAAGATTTATTTATTCATACAGAACTGGGGTACAAGCCAGAGATGCGGAGGGTGAGAGGATTCACCAGAGACAGAATGGGGAGCAGAACAGGCAGATGGATGAAGTACACTGCTGAGGGGAGCAGCGGGCGGGTCAGGAGAGGTCTGCCTCGCCATGTGGTCGCCTCCGGGGCAGGCGGGAATCGAACTCATGCGGAAGTGGCTTAGTTTCTTAGTGCAGTGCTTCAACCCGCTGCGCCACCAGGGAGGGCCGAAGTACATTTTTTTTTTAAAGATTTATTTATTCATACAGAACTGGGGTACAAGCCAGAGATGCGGAGGGTGAGAGGATTCACCAGAGACAGAATGGGGAGCAGAACAGGCAGATGGATGAAGTACACTGCTGAGGGGAGCAGCGGGCGGGTCAGGAGAGGTCTGCCTCACCATGTGGTCGCCTCCGGGGCAGGCGGGAATCGAACTCATGCGGAAGTGGCTTTAGCTTCTCAGTGCTGTGCTTTAACCCGCTGCGCCACCAGGGAGGGCCCGAAGTACATTTTTTGCTTTATAAACTTTCCTAAGTGTTTGCCTTATGTTCTAATACACACACAATTCTTAATTTCTTGTTTTCTCCCCACACTTCATGATCCTTTCCTTAGGAGAAATTATAGTTTCATAGACACTTAGGGGTATTACCAGAAGACTACAAAGACAACAAATAACTTAGCATTTAAAAACAAAAATACTTAGGCCCTCCCTGGTGGTGCAGCGGGTTAAAGCACAGCACTGAGAAGCTAAAGCCACTTCCGCATGAGTTCGATTCTGCCTGCCCCAGAAGTGACCACATGGTGTGGCAGACCTCTCCTGACCCGCCCGCTGCTCCCCTCAGCAGTGTACTTCGTCGATCTGCCTGTTCTGCTCCCCACTCTGTCTCTGGTGAATCCTCTCACCATCCACATGTCTAGCCTGTACCCCAATTCCGTACGAATAAATAAATCTTTTTTTAAAAAAAAATACTTCCTAAGTAGATTCTAGAATGAAAAAATAAAAAGCTTTGCTGAGAGCATTTGACTTTATTTTCCTTCCAGCTTTAGTCAGATTAGCTAAAACCAAACAAAACACAACTGCCCCTCAATTGGAGGGAATAGAAAGACACATTATTGGAGCAAACTCTGAAGGTAATTAATTGGGGGCCAGGAAGGGAAGGATGAGCTTCCAGGATGATAGGAATGATGGAAAAAGACCATGTGCGTAAGCTGAGTGGCATTCAGTGGACAGGGCAGGAGGCCTGGGTTAGAAGCCAGAAAGCTGTTATCACAGTAGCCTAAAAGCGCATCCAATTATCAATGTATCCATTATCCAGCAAAGAACAGCAGCTTTTCACTGAATTGTTTGGTATAGAGCTTTGGAGATCTCTGTCAAAGATGGAGGGTGACATATCTGTACCATTTACCACTATAGGGTGCAAAAGTTGTTATTTTAATGAGCTCCTCAGATAACTCTCATGCTTGCAGGTTGGGGCACTGGATTATCAGTTCCTGAGAAACTTGATAGAAATCCTGGCACATGTTACAAACCGAAAGTTTTGAGCCTTATTTTGACATCAGAATCTCCTGCGAAGGGATCTGAGAGTTTGTATTTTCAATAAAGGATATTCAGAGAAGTCTCTGGAGACTTGCACTTTGATTCTGTTTTTCCACAATGTAGTTAAAATAATAATTTTTTATATTATTTGCATTTTGAAAAAAATAAGTGCCTTGAGAAAAAGGACAGATTACAAACTATAAACTATTTTTATTCTCTGGCTCAGACTTCTCAGTTGCTGATGCACAGCTGTTTACAAGACAATTTTCCTTGAAGTCACAAAAGAAGTCTTTAACTCAACATTTTCCAAACTAAAATCACCATCTTCTCCCCAAACCAGCCCTCTTTCAGTGTTCCCCATATATCAGTGACAGCATTATGAATCCCTTTCTCCTATCTTCTCCACTCCATATGGAGTGGAGACTGACAGAGAAGGAATATGGACAGAGAAGGAATGTGGCCAGTGAAGTCCTGCATAGTTGGTCTCCAGCTTCATACTATAGCTCCCGGCAGTCAGTGCTTTAGCCATAATTACTTCCATTTTGTTCCTCAGATTTGCCAATGCTTCCTTTTGACAAAAGGTCTTCACAATCCGTTTTGTTTTCTCCTTTTTTGTTTCATATTTGTTAGTGTGACTTGCTCAAGGAAGCCTTCCAATACTTTTCAGACCAGATCAATGAATAAGTCTATAGTAAGATGAAATAACACCTCTTCTCTCTTGCAATTTTCATTTATTTCTATGAATAATGTGACTCATCTATTTGTTGAATTAGACCTACTAGAAGTCCTATGCTTATAACAGTTTGTTTCCTTTCTCACCCTCTCTGGTATGTTTTAAATTTTACTTCCTGAGATGCTATGGTAGAACAATTTTAGAATTGGTAGTGAATGACTCAATACTTGAACTCTAAGCTTAAGGGTGATTTTCTTTGGCTTTCCCATAATGCCTCTGGCTGCTGTTGCATTATCATTTTGCAATCTTTTGAACTTGCCTCTATTACAGCACTATAAGGTTTTTTTTTTTATGGTTTGTTTCACTAGTTTCAGTTGTTTTAGAGCATATAACGCTATCCTCACCCCTATCCTTCATGCAGGGTCTTGTAAATATTTGGAATGATCTCTCAGGCCTGTAGCCAGATAGTGCATACATGTTGATTTTTCTGCTTGTAATGTGTTCCCTTACTTTAATGCCCGGACAAACTCTTACCACTTGACATAAAGGAGGCAGTGACACAGTGTTACTTTTAACAATGTGCATAATCTTTACTGGCCTTATTTGAAAATGACACTTACTTTAAAAGGCTGTTGGGGGGATTAAAAGGGTTAATGATATAGTGCTTGTCTTCCTTTTCACCAGGCCAAATTCTCTCCTCAATACCCTAGAACATTTTGTTCCAGAATTAGGTTTTTGGAATCTTTTGCATCCCTTAGCTCTTCTCTGTATCCTCCCTTTATAATAGGCCTTGATGACTAAATTAAAACTAGAGAATAAATTACTAAATCACATTCTTTCTTTTTATAGGAGATCCGAGGTGAGATGCATTTGCATAATTGCACAGTAATTTCCTTTTAAATAAATACTGTAAGATAGCAAAGGCTGAAAAAACAAATGGTTAAATTTCATCTAGCAAAAGAAAAGTTTTTCATTTTCTTCTCCATTTGCAAAGTGGCTGAAGAACATCCTGTCACATTTTAAAAGCTGTAAAAAAAGATTTTTCTGCAGGTAAGATGAGCACTTTCACAATGAATTTTCTGGTAGTTTCAGTATAATTATTCTTCCAACTACATATTTTCTTACTAAACTTGTTTGCCTGTCAAAGTTGAAACATAGCATATTAAAACAAGTATACTCCTTACAAATGAGGAAAACTTTTAATATGTGTAAATAAAACAGGAAAATCCCATGAAACATGCTTGCACTCAGAACTAAAACGTTTTCCTATCTTTTGCCTATCTCTAGTATTTTTTTCGGCCGAGTATCATTTGTTATTTACACTAGTCTTTCCCAGTTGATTTGGAAACGTAACACTTTTTAGGCAAAGTTTCAAATCTGAGTCAAATATAGTGTGGGTGGTTTATTCGTGGGCCCGTGTATCATGCAAGACCTGTGAAGGGGGTGCTCTTGAGGTAAGAGTTATAACCTAGAAAACCCAGCTTATGTGCTTATCCAGAGATTTGAAATCAACAATTTTTGACATTTGAAGCTTACCACACCCCGGTGAGGTAAGCGTCCACTCATCAAAAGACCCTTTTTGACGTCCACGCGTGATAAGCCTCAAGCACGCCTGGGGTCTAGGCTGAATTTTCTCCATGGACTTGAGAACGGGGCTCTTCTAAGCTATGTAGTTTTAACTCGCTTTGCCGCTAGCTAGATGACAGCGGATCCGGACTCTTCAGGGCCGGCTCCTTCCGGACGCGCCCAAGTCCACGCTCTACCCCGCTCTTTCTCGCCGTCTGGGACTACCAGGACCAACTTCTGGGTTTTCTTTCTCTTAGCCGTTCTCGGCACAACAGGCTTTAAATGAAACGGAGGCAGAGGAAGGCTAAGACATAACTGCATAGGTAAGAGTGCTAAGTAACAGTCCCCTCTGCGAGGCGACACAGCCTATTTGGCCGCCGATGCCACAGGGGCTGGCGCCCTCAAGCCAACCGCCCGCTCGCCCGCTCGCCCGCTCGTCCGCTCGCCCGCCCCAACAGTCCGCCTGGGTCACAGTCACGTGACGGGGGTGCGGCGCGCGTCGGCCGCGGCGCCGATTGGCCGGCGGCGGGAGCGCGGGGTTTGATGGGAAGGAGTTGGCTGGGCCCTCCGCTCTGTCAGTGGAGGCTGCTGCCTGCTCCGGGGGCGGCTTGCGCGGTGGCGGCCGAAGCTGACCGGGGTGGGCGCCAGCGCCGGGCTTTGCCCTCTTCTGGAAGGTAGGGTGCTCAAGAGGAGAGAAATAGGGTAAGTGGGAGGGTTCGGCAGAGGGGAGGAGTGCTGAGCTTTTCCCCGGCAGATGCGCTCTGGTGCCCCCGCCCTGCTCTCCCCGCCCGGTGCCCAGTGGCCTAAGAGCTCTGCGGCGGCGGCTGGTGAAACTCGCGCGTTGGTGCTCGCTGACCCGATCTCGCCTTCTGCACTCCGGGATTTTTCAGCACAGTGACTGGGGTGGCTTTGGCGTGCTGGAGATCCTTTTCTACCCGGAGGCAGGGTGGTTTCTCAGCCCTGTTCTCGGAGATTCTGGGGGTAAGTGGGTGGAGTTGGGCATCGGCTCCAATTTGGTCCACCGATGTCGAGGGGAAGGGTCAGAACCCGACGCCAAGCTACCGCAGTGTGTGTTCCTCCCATCTGTGCTTGCCTGGAGTTTTGCGTAGGAGCCACGAGTTGTAAAGATCGGGAGACTGAAAACTGTCAGTGTCATGCAGCTCGGCCCTGGAGTGTGGGCGTGGATTATGTGCAATGTGGAGGAGCCTCTGTACAAACACCCGTAGTCCTTTGAAGGTGGTGGGCGGTGTCGAGGAAAGGGCGAGGTTACGTAGGTGTTCTAGGTGAGGAAGAACTAAACGACATCAGTCATTTGAGGTCGGAGACGCAGGAAGAGGGGGAGAAAGGCTTGGGGAACTCACTTTTGCTGATGGTATCCTCACAGTGCTAAGTAAAACCTGGGACCGAATGTTATGGTGTACTTAGTGCTGGCTGTTTTCTCTTTTCCCTGTAGCCTGGGTGTCACTGCTGACAAAACCCGACCCTGTTCCATAATAGTTTGTATGGATGCGAGTGAATTTGGTTTCAGGCAAATGTGAAACTGGCAAGGAATGCAACTGTTGTCAGTACGCTAGAAGCCACCATAATTCCATATTAGGAGGAGCAAGTTGATTTCGATGCACTTTTTTTTTTTATAACAAGAGTGGTACATTTCAAATTAGAATTTTAAGGTTCTTTGTCATCTATTAAGATCAGCCCAGTGTTGTTAGTAAACTTATATAATGTTTATATATTATTAACTTGAAGGAGAATATAAAAGGAAGAAGTTAAGTAATTATAAAACAGATTCGGTTTCATATAGAAATCTTTCTATTCAGATATTCATTTGCGGCATAGTGTATTTAATCATCACATCATAAAAATGTTTTAGAGGTGTATTTTTCCCAGTAATTTTATTTCTGGGTAATGAATGCGGTTTGGGATATTTTATAATTGCATTTTCAATTTGGATATTTGAATCCTAATTTGAAATCACTTTTAACCTTAAATAGTACATTGTATTATAGAGGTGTCGTAGTGATTGCATAGTTTTATTTCAGTTTGGAACTTGATAAAAAATTAAATTTTTTTGCTATTTTAGCTACAAGTTTTTTTTTTAAAGATTAATTTTATTTATTCATGCATACAGGAGAAGGTTAGGCCAGCAGTGTGGAGTGGCGGGTGGTGATAGGAGGGTGTAGGCCAGAGACGAAGTGGGGAGCAGAACAGGCAGATCTACTGAAATACACTACTGAGGGGAAGCAGCTGGTGAGTCTGGAGAGCTCTGCAGCTCCAGTGAGTTAGCTCCCAGTCCTGGGGGGGGAGGGCTTCGAACTCTTGCTACTGTGGCTACTATAGCTTGTGAGTGCTGAGACTTAACCCCTTGTGTCACCAGGGAGGCCCCACTACGAGCTTATTTTAATTGCAGAGTCCATGATTATATTTGATTTTTTTTATACTAGAGAAAGAGCAATGCAATCTCACCTATAATACTAATTTTATTTTCCAATTTTAAAATTATGAAATAAAAAGAAATAAAATTACAAAATAGGTCTTTATAAGAAATTAGAAATAAAAGAAGTGTTGCTTCTTATATCAGAAGTGTTGCTTGTACTGCTTCTTTTCTGAAACTAGTAATAATAATGTCAGTAATTTATTGTATACTATTTGTTAGTCTGTGCCAAGTGATATGTAATTTAATTTAATCCATCCAATTCTGTGAAATGTAGAGGTTTTCATCACTTTACACACATGGAAACTGAGGCTTCGGGAGCTTAATTTATCAAAGATGACATAACTAATATGTGGTTGAGCCATATTTTGAATTGAGGCCTATTTTATTACATTATTTTAATTTGACTTCAAATGAGATGAAAAATTTAAGAATAGCATACATTAAGATATTCTGACACCCAGACCACAGCTTGTTTAAAAGTTAATTGAAGCCACTCAAGTAATATGGCAGACATATATTTATTGTAAAAAACAGTAGATGCTCCCAGCTTGTGAAGTCATATTAGGTCCTATTGTGATATCAGAAAGAAAAGAAACTGTTCATGGAAGAGAAACCACTTGTGACTGGGCCATTTGTTCACTCAAGGGCAAGCAAATTGATTTATGCTTCAGAAAGAAATGTTAGCTATTTGGTTCTCATGTGTTTTCCTATTTTAAAAGAAAGGAGAAATGGACTAGGAAACAGCACAGTCACAGCCATGAAAACATAATTTGTATTGGGAAATTGGTAAATACTGCTGTAAATACTTGAGAATGCATTATGTCACTGAGGTCTTTCAATGTTTAAAGGGTCCATATCTGCTCCCCCTTTTGCAGGTGAGAAAATTAATTGAGAGGTTAGGTAGTATTTTTTGCCCAAGGTTTCATAGCAGGTGATGGATATTGGAAATTAGAGTTAAAAAGTTTGTGTGGAAAGTGTTTGAAAATAGAAGAGGTGAGAAATTTTGTTGTGCCTTTACAGCTGTTGGAAAGTACCACCATTGCATATGTGCATTATAGTAAATCACTTTCTTTAAGAAATATCTGAATTTTACAGGAGAATTGTTGGGATCATGAGAGTTGGCTTAGATTATTTGATTATGAATCAGAAATCATGGATGAGTCATTTAACTTACCCCAAATGTTAGACACAAATGTTAAAAAGCACAATCCTCTGCTTTAGGGGTCTCAAAGGCTAAACCTTTGGTTTATACCTTTCATACCAAAACAGTTCTTCAAGCAAATAATTGATGTCAAAGTTGGTTTTAATTGCAATGTTATGCTTTCATTACAAAATGAATATTCTTATTTTAAAAGTAGTATAAAGGTAATTCTAGTATTAGTTCTACCCTTGCCTGGAGCTATCTGATTTTGACAAATCCTTTAGCTTCTCTCTCATACAGATTTAAGCATTTACATTTAATCTAATGAAGAAGTTGGGTTATGTAATACACTGTAATAACAGTCTCTTGAGTTTATAACACACTTTCCACTTAAATAGCTTTGTTTACCAATGACTTAAAAATGTTCGAGGTGCTTTCATGTATCTTATATATAAATTATCCTACTCTAATAGAATATAAAGCAGACTTTTTTTGTGTGTTACTGGAAATAACTGCTTACTCTTTAACAATCACAACTAAAATGCTCTCTGGCTCTACTGCTTAGTATCTTTGGAAAATTAGCAAATCACTTACCTATCCTCAGTTTCCTCATTTGTAAAACAGAACAATAGTAAATGCTAAAATTCCTGTGAAGCCTTTTTTTGTGTGTGTTTTAAGACAGCAATATAGATGGAACTTGAAGGGATTATGCTAAGTGAAGTGAGCGGGAAGGAGAAAGATGAATGCTTAATGGTTTCATTTATATGTGGAATCTAGAGAAACCAAACAAAGGATCAGACAAAGACTGTAAAACTGTAAAACTGACCCTGGAAAGCAGACTTAGATTGGATACTTGAGGAGGGCCTGGAAGGGGAAGGAAGGAGGGAGAGCTGGAGAGTAAAAGGGTGGGTTAAGGAAGTATGGTGTAGTGTGGTCTAGGACTATGGGCACTTTGGTGGTGGTGACTTCAACTGAGAGGAGAAATACTGTATTGTGAAAAAACAACAACAAACCCACAGATGTTTAAAATATAAAAAAATAAAAATGATATAAATAGAAAAATCTGATAAAAGTCATTTAAGACCTGTGTTCAGACAATTGTATTATACCAATGTATATTTTCTGGGTTTGACCATTTAATTACAATTAAGCAAAATGTTAACATTATATTAGGGAAGTTGGATGAAGATCATATGGGCATCTCTGTCAAAAATTATTTCAAAATAAAGAGATAAAATTTAAGAAAAACAAAAATTAAGTGTGTGAACTGATGTACTGTAAGTGAAAATTACATATGGAATGTTGATGGCATAGTACACTGCCACATCCCCTCCCGCGGCGCCCAAGTGAGAAATCCTTAGAGTTTGGCACGGTCAAGGTACTGGGCACGGGAGGAATACGTGGCCCTCCAGGAATAAAAGAATGGCTGATTCTCGAATGGTCACTGTAACTTTTGATTTGTTTCCTGATTCTGCTGACACACAACGTACTAAACCAAAGAAATGTTATGAACACTGTGCTTCGTTCTAATGATTCTCTTGAAAGGAATGTAGCCTCCTCTGTTCTCCATACTGATTTAATTCTGAGAAACTCTGCTACAATCTTTAATTCTATTAACTCCTGTATACCAGGTGGCTTGTAAAAGAATGGAGAGAGCAATTAAAAGGATTAGCAAGGCAAAAGTGATAGGTAGGGTATTTGTTTAGCATCACTGAACCTTTAATACACAATGGTTTCTCAGGGCCCCAGGTTGGTCTTGGCCCCTGACATCTCAAAAACAATAAAAAAATGTATTATCTGTCACGCTTCTATTGAAAGAATCATTGTACCCCTATATTTGCTTGCCAAGAAAAATTGTATAAATGCTCTGTACTCTTGAAAATAAATTACATTCAGATATGCACTCCTAGAAGTCATGTCTGCCTGTCACTCAACCTTATCCTTGTCCACCCTGTGCCAGAATTGCCATCCCTGAAACTTGTCTCCTGCTCCTGCTGCGCTGGTCCGCGGCAGTACACAGTATGAAAGTTTATCAATACTTTTTATATTGATAATGTTCTCAAAGATAGTACATTGATATATATGTTAGATGTATTCTGTTAAACTAACTGCATTAAGATTGGTTGTTTTGGGAAAAAAAGATTCGTTGTTTTGGTATCTTTCTACTTTTTAATATGGTTGGTTACTTGAAATTTTTGACAAAAAGTTTAGGGACTGCTAGAGTAAATTAGAGTGCTTAACAAGTGTTTAAATGTCATTTTCAAGTACTAAAAATTCTGATTTGTGGTGGCTGTAAACTTACTTGAAGGCTATCTATAGCTGTGTTTATTTGTATAAAACATTGAACTTCATACCGTACATTTACTCCCAAATAGTCGGATGTTGTTGAAGAACATAATCAGCACCATGTTCTTAAAACTGCCATTCTAGGGGAAACTTACTTCCCACCTGGGTGGAACCTGCATTCTTGTGCATTCCTGTATAGATAAGGTGTAGGGAGCGATTCATCCCATTCTGGCATAACGCTTCTGTACTTTGAGGATTCCAGGTTAGGTCCTTCATTTTGAATCTTCTTGCTGCAGTCACCTTTCTTGGTGACTGTTTTTCTAGCATCGTAAGGTTTTAGAGTTGCCTGATACCTTAACAACTTATATTTTTATTTATTAAAGTTCCTGGATTTCTGAAAACTTCATTTGAGTAATTAGAATATTAAAATAAATCTGAATGATTAATAATATAGTTCTCAACTTGAATGTGGCTTATTTATTGTACCTATGAACTTTAGAGTTTTTTAGGCTACATTATAGGTATTTTTGTACTTAAAAATCACTGTGTGAAAGTATTTTATAATTAGACTTCTGTAACAAGAAAGTGCAAAGTGTTTTATGCTAATTCCAACCATAAATAGTGTTGGAGAGTGAATGTAGTTACAGAAAATTGGCATTACTTTTATTGCCTTTATGGTTTAAAAAAAAAAGAATTATGGCCTATCTAACTGTTTTTAGGTGGAAATGGAATAGTCTTGTACATTTGTTACAGGGCAGGGAGAGAGGGGCACCCCTGAATCCCCAAACCTATCTGCTCTAAATAGGTTCTGCCATCTACCACATCAAGACAAAACATGTAAGACTTTAATGAAAAGGGACTTTAATACCGTGAATATACAATACGGAACAAAGAATGTAATTTCTAAATCTAACACCTTCTGGCCGGGACCCATAGAAAAGGGTCAGAAATAGCCAGACAAGTCTGGAAGGAAAAGAGCAAAATCAAAATCAATATAAACACTGCCATAGTCAACCTCACTACAGGTCTCTCACCCATATCTCTTTCAGCCAGTCCAGGACTAAGAAAACAAAAACGATTTGTGCATCACATGGCTTGCTGCTCCATGTGGCTTCACCAGGTCTCCTGGCTCTCCATCCTGCTTCCTTCCTCCTCAGATTCCTTCTCTTCTCTCTTCAGCTCCCCCCTCCTTCTGTGTGGAGGCAGGAACCTGGAACTTCCCCTTTTCCTGGGGACTACCCTGTTATACACTTGCATTACTGTAACCACATAAAATATGTTTGAAAGTGTAATTTCACAACTTCAACTTAAAAGAATTTCAACTTAAAAAAATATGAAATTATTGACTGGTAATTGGTTTAGGCTAAATTGCTGATGCATTCCATACATATGGTAATTAATACATTAGTCAATCTTAGAGAAAAAGCTCAACAAAGGGGAGGGATTTAAAGTGAGGTGACATAAGAAGAGATCGAATAACATTGTTACAGACAAGAAGAATGGCACTCTAGAACCCCCAAACCTGCTCTAAATAGGTTCTGCCATCTGCTGTTTCAGGACAAAGCAAATTATGACCTTTAATAGGAAGGAACTTTATTACAATTAGTAAACAATACAGAAAAGAAAAGGAATATGGCTTCTAAATCAAGCACCCTAAGTTACTGTAACATCTCCTCATGGGTAAAAAGTCCACCCAAAATGGACTGGCCCAAAGCAAGGCCTGAAAACCTGCCCCAAGTCTAAAGCAACATCGGTCAGGGACCTATAGAAAAGGGTGAGAAATGTCCAGACAAGTCGGGAAAAGTACAAAATCAAGATAAAAGCTGCCATAGTGAACCTCCCCACGGGTCTCTCCCCCAACATCTGTTTCAACAACTCCAGGGCCATGAAACAAAACTCTTCTTCACATGTCTCTCCTCCATGTGCCTCCCTCAGGCCTCCTGGCTCTCCATCCTGCTTCCTTCAGTTTGCTCACTAGATTCTTCTCTTCCTTGCTCAGCTCCATTCTCCTTTGGGTGGGGCAGAGAACCTGGAACCTCCCCTTTTCCAGAGAACCAGGAACAACCTCCTCTTTTGTAACAGTGGACCACCCTGTTACAATACCCCCTTTTGATTTTTATATCACCATATCGATGGTGGCACAGATTTTAGGGTACAGTCTTGAGAGACAGTCTTTTTAAGGTTTCCAGTATATACTAAAGAAGCAGCAGTCACCAGCATTGTCCATGAATGCCCAGTATGATGGTAATTATTGGAAAATAGCCCACCAGTACATGTGAAACTGCATACAAGT
>NW_004567103.1:42468356-42469786 GCF_000260355.1 Condylura cristata
TTTTTTTTTTAAATATGTGAATCTATATCTAAGAAAATTTATGGGAGGAAAATTTGTTTTTCTCTCTACAAATGTGTTCTGTTAGAGCTAAAGAATGGTAAACAGTGAGCTCACAGTTGAAAGTACTTCTAGGACAGAAAAGAGTTAAGTAGGAAAATGTTTAATTCTTTAATCTGTTTATAATTAAAAATGTTATTTAAATCTAAATCTTATTGGCATAGGCGTATATGTTGCTTGAAATTAGAAAAACTTCATTTTGGATTAAAATGTTCTTTTCCTATCATAAATCAAAGGTTTGCAGTAACTTTTAATTCTGTCTCTTATTTCTATAACAGACAAAACCTTCAACTGTAGAAGTTCTGGAAAATATAGATAAGGTATGTTCTTTGGCTGCAGGTGTTTTAAATTTAGCTCTTAAGTAAATATTAGTTTAGTATGTATTATTTTGAAGACCAGCTCTGGTATGGGAATTTAAAGATTATAACTACACCATAGATGTCTTTTTGAAATTATATGATTTCAAAGTAATCCAAAGTATGCCAGTGATAGTAAAAGTATGTGTTAAGTTATAGCAAATGTTAGAATGAAATTAGATTTACAGCATGGTGTAAATCAATGTTACAAATAGGATTAAGGCAGTTACAAGATAGTCCGTAACAATTTTTACTAGGTGATAGACTTCACAGTTTTTCATATTTCTTTCTTTATCAAAAATTGTTATTCCTTGGGATTATTGAGAGTGATGAATAAACTGAAAGAATCTATTGTGGATCTCTTAATTTTTATTAGTTCTTTTTTTTATAGCCTCATCTTTTAAAACTCTTTTATAGGGAGAATGAATACTTGTATGATTGAACAAGTATTGTTTACTGACTCCAATTTCTTAGCTTGATCTTGGATAATTTGCTGGGTTAAAATAGTACTTTAATTTAGCATTTAAAAATGATTTGAAGGAATAGGCATTTTTACTTATATTTTACTTCATTTTTAGTTTTCTTTTTCATACTACCTCCTGTTTTAAAATGTTAAAGCATTATATGTTACTGAATTTTAAAAGTTTTTCCTTTTAACTATCATGTTAAAATTTATGATGCCATTTTAATTTCTTCATGAAGTTTGAGATTTAAAAACAATAATTTTGTCTTTATAGGAAATTCAAGCATTGGAAGAATTTAGGGAAAAAAATCAGAGATTACAAAAATTATGGGTTGGAAGATTAATTCTCTACTCCTCAGTTCTCTACCTGCTTACTTGTTTAATTGTATACCTGTGGTATCTTCCTGATGAACTTACAGCAAGACTTGCCATGACACTCCCATTTTTTGCTTTCCCATTGATGTAAGTACATTTGCTCTTTTCTTTATCCTTTTCTCTTTCATTCCAGATAGTTTTAATATATTCAGTTTCTCAGTTTCTGGTTTTTTTTTTTT
>NW_004567103.1:42470013-42478255 GCF_000260355.1 Condylura cristata
TGCTGAAGCGGCTTTAGATTCTCAGTGCTGTGCTTTAACCCGCTGCACCACCAGGGAGGGCCAGTCTCTGTTTTTTTAATGAAATAGTAAGGTCTTAGATTTAATAAATTTTAAAACTTTGGGACAACTGTTTTAAATCTTTATTTATAATCTGAAATACCTAAGGATTAGTTATATAACCATTAGTTACTAATATAACCATTAGTAATAATGATTCTATGCGGCAATCTTTTGTAATTGCTTAATAGATGTTCGTGCTCCCCTAGGGGTATTGGAAACAGAGTGGACATTTCAATAGGGGAGTGGGGGGAGGATTTAAAAAACAAAATGAACAAATACTTTATTGACTATGATTCATCCCACTTCTTATCCTCTGTTTTTAGTCATTTCCATAAAGCAATTGATCCTTACAGAAATAGTTGATAGTATAGTACTTAATAGAAGGCATATCTTGATTGAGAATTTTGTTAGATAATTAAATAAAAAGCTTGTTCATTCAACAAACAAGTTTTATACCAGTTGTATAGCAAGCAAACATACACTAGTTTTGACTGTATTTCTTAGGTTGCATACATTAAACTAGGTAACAAATGTGATAAATATTATGAAAGAGAAGTAGTTAAAGTTTTAACAGGGTCTCTTACTCAAATTGTGGTAGAGATGGGGGTCAGAGAAAGACCTTTGTATTCATTTTCCATTGGTGCCACAAATTTAGTGGCAGTACCCACTGATATGCATTAGAGGTTCAGGGGGCTTGACTGGATTCTTTACTAGGGCCTTAAAGGCTAAGTCAAGTAATCTGCTGCCTGGTGTCTTATTAGGAGTTTGGGGGTGAGGGAAGAATCTACTTCCAAATCCAACCAGGTTTTTAGTAGATTTCTAATGCATCTGTATCTCCTGACTTCCTCTTCTTCCTCTGACAGGAGAAAGCTCTGCTTTTAGAGGTTAAAGTAATATTAGACTCATAGGATGATCTCCCTATCTTAAATCAATTGAGAAGTAATTATATCTGCAAAATCTAAACATCGCATTGCTGATTATTGCATAGCCAGAGGATGGAAATCTTGGAGGGGAGAAGGTAGAGAGATAGCTTTAGAATTTTGCCTATAACAGTCTCCCTGAGGAAGTAATAATTAAATCTGAAACCTGAAGGATGAGAATGTGCATAAAGAGTGCTGTGATGTGGTAAGTAGTGTTTTAGGCCAATGAACAATGCACGTGAGGTCTTAAAAGGGGATAGAACGTAGTGGGCTTAAAGAATTGAAAAGGGCAAAAAGCTGGATTATATTATGAAAGGCTGACTAGTTAGGCAAGGGATAGTTTTATGGGCCCTGTAGTCCATGATAAGGATTTTAGTCTTTAACCTTAGAGGGAAACCTTCAAGTTTTTATTTGTTGTTACATATTTTTTCTTTCTGTCTGCCTATTTGTCTGACTGTCTGTGAATTGAGGTGTTGTAGGCCAGAGGTGGGGAAGGGGGCAAAAATAGAATTCACCAGAAACAGAGTGGGGAGCAGAACAGACCAATCTACTGTGAGATACTGCTGAGGGGAGTAGCAGGTGAGTCAGGAGAGGCCTGCTGTGCCATGTGGGTTAGCTCCCTAGCTGGGGATCTGATTCGTGCCACAGTTGCTTGTGATAGCTTGATAGCACTGAAACTTTACCCTGTGCCATCAGGGAGGTCCACCTTCAAAGTTTTAAAAATGGTCATACTGTTATTTTGAAAATACCACTGAGTTACAACATGTAGAGTAAATTAGAGGGAAATAAGATTGGACCTGGAATGGCAGGTTAGGAGGTTATAGTTGTCTAGGAGAGAGATGCACTTAAGTTGGGGTAGGAGGGTTGAAGAGAAAATAAACCTAATGGTGTAGATGGATGAAGAGATTTAGGATCTAGAATTGAGGAACTCTTGCGGATTGGTTCATATGAGGTAAGGGAAGATTCGTATCAAGTATAAGATTTCAGATGTTGATGTGGAAAAAATGATTGATTTTAGTGTCATTCATCAAAATAGGAAGCAACATGAGGAGGAACAGTTTTGGTAGACCTAATATTCTATACAGATAGAGCTGCCAAATGAGATGGGTAAGTGTGAGTATGAAGCTCAGGAGAGAAATTTGAATGGGGATACAAATTTAGGATTTGGCAGCATATAAATGTTAATCAAAGCCACCATCTGTTCTTTCAGTAAATATTGGGCACTTGCATTGGTTAGGGATAGGACTTGACCCTAAGCAAATAGTGGCAAAATCTCTGCCTTATGGATTTTACATTCTTTTGGGGTTGGACAGACAAAAAAAGAGAGGGCAAGTAACCAGGTAATTTAGAGAGAGAGAAATATTTATGAAGAAAATGAACAGGATGATGAAATAGGAATATATTACTTTTCAGTGGTCTTGTTACACCTTTCTTTAGGAGGTGGTTTTTGAGTTGAGAATTAAAAGTATGAGAGCCAGTGTGGAATAAGTTGGAATTTATGAGAGCTTATTTGTAACACAGTAAATAACAGCATATGTAGCTATAAAGAGCAGTATAAAAGGATTATCCCATGAATATTAATGATAATTCTCTTAAGGTGGTAGAATTTTAAATAGTTATTTCTTTACATATACTTTTTGATATTATTTGAATTTTTACATCACTGTGTTATTCAATCCCCAAATCAAAAGGAGAAGTCTTAGAGTTAAGGGAAGATTTTTATAAGAGGAGAGAACAGAAAATGTGAAGGCTGGCAATTATTAGAATAGATAAATGTCATTAGAATAGATAACTGTGTTTGCTGTGTAAAATGTAATATCAAAATGAAATAACAACTGAAAAGGAATTGAAAAATTGTGGTTAGGAGAGAGCATGCGTTACTTGAAGGTCAAGAAAATAGGTGTATGTGGAATATGTAATGGAGCTGAAGAGTGATGGAAAATTAGGCAAAAGCTAGATTAGGGAGGTTGATGGGGAGGAGTTTGTATTCCACTGTGGGTGAAATGGAAGCTTGTAAAGGTTGTAGGGGAAGAGTGGCATGTTGAGCTTGAAGTCGAGAGAATCTTATGTATTGCCTCCTGGATATTGGCTAAGAGTAGGACAGGAATAGAAATAGGGAGATCAGCTAGGCAGCTCCTACAGAAAGATGTTAATGTGGTGGAGTGCCCAGTGCCAGTGGGGATGAACAGTTTGGGGAATTTTGGAAGTAAAACTGAGATGACCTGGTGGGAGGAGATGGTGGTAGGGGAAAGGGCATGCTTGGTGGTGGTGGTAGTGGTGGTGGTCGTGTTATTGTTGTTATTGCTCATATTTGGGAAGGTAGGATCTTTTTCCTTGGGACTTAGAGTAGTAAATTTTTGTTTATTTAGTATACATTCAAGGGCATATTTTCAAATTGGAACTCTTAAGACTCATAAAATTTTACTTTGTATGAGATGAAAGAACTGAAAATTGAGTTCATATGTAGTACTACAAAATAATTGTCTGCCTTTTTCTTTCTTTTCCTGTTATGAAATCTTCCGGAATACTTCATACCCTGGTTTTAGTAGTAGATTTTATGTTTTCTATTTTTTCAGCAAGAGAGGGAGGAAAAAAGAAATGCAACGAGTCTGAGATACTTAGTCAATTCAAACATCTTTAATAATATAAAAAAGCCCTCTTGTCATCCATTTCCATGCAATCATTGATTTTCTGATTATAAAAGGATTTGTTTCTAGTTGCAAAAGAATGAGAGGGAGCTGTTAATTCTAAAGGCTATGCACAATTTGTGATCTACTGGATCTGCTATGGCTCAGAGACATGGTTTGGGGAATAAATCATAGAGTAATTGTTTTAAAAAGTCGAAACTTTTACTTCTTTAAAGATTTTTATATTCAGTTTGATTTTTCTACTGCCTTAGTGTGTAGCTTTATTACTCTTAACTGTGTATCACTCTGCCTGTCCTGTATCAGTTGTATTTCTAGACTTGTTAAGCTTTAAAGCCATTTCTCACCTTGTCTCATTTATATTTGTGGCCTGCTTCTTAATAGCTGTAGCTTCTATATCAATGAGCTCTTCACTTTTGAAAGCATAGACCAGTTATCAACAAAGAATAGAAATAACCTGATTGGTTACAATCAGAAAAGCAAGAGATAAAACATAACAATATGTGAAGGTGGATGTTGTGATGAAGAGAAAACTTAGCCCCAGACATTTTTTTGGTGTGTGTATAATATGAGCTTATCCCTGGACTTTTTCCCTTTGAAAACAAAAGTTTTTAGGGCTGAACCAGGAGGCAGAAGGAGCAATAAAATATATATACTCAGCAGCTTATAACTATAAACCTTATAACTATAAAAAGTGACTCCTGTCTCTGCAGTCCATGTTTCCCAAATACTTTTACTGGACACAGAGATCGTGGATTTAGGAGTGAGAATATATTGTATAATCACAACTGTTTTAAAATTATCTTATAAAGTAGAATATCAGTAAAAGATTTTATTACAGAGTCTTCTTGGTGGCCTGGTGGTTAAGTCTCAGCACTGTCACTCCGATGGCCACAGTGAAGGCCAGAGTTTGATTGATGACCAGGGAGCTAACCCACATATGCACAGCAGGCATCTCTTGTCTCACCCTTTGCTCCCCTTAGTGTATTTCAGTAAATATGGCACTATCTATCTCTGTTGAATCCTCTCACCCCCTTGTACCTCTCTCTGGCCTATGAAAAACTAAACAAACAAAATCTTTAAAAAAAAAAAGAAAGAAAGAAAGAAAAGGACATTTTATAACATCTCCTTTTTCAAGATTCAATATAGAGGAATTTTTGATGATTTCAATCTGTTGGTTTTTTGCCTTCAGATTCAGTAGTACATCTCTCTCATCTTCTCTATTATTAGTTAAGTTATGGTCTAAATGTGGAATTTAACTTTGTGGGAGTCATTAGGTCCCATAGTGGGGGACAGTTTAGGTATAATTAAATTTTGAATATACACATCATTTTGGCAGATGTGCAACACCTTGGGTGTTGTTTCATTTTCTTTTAAACTTTGTTTCTACCTGTAACTAACCCTACAAGCCAATTTATAGACTTTTTATTCCTGGATATCTTATTCTTACAGATTATAAATTTCTAGAAATTTCATTCTATAGAAGATCATTTCAGAGACCAATTACCATAAAATGGTCTTCTCAGAGGATTTAGCCATATTCACTGTTGTATTTATTTTGCTTCTTAAAATGGAGTTATTGGGAAGAAATTTAAATAAAGGAAATTTAAATAGCGGGAAATTATCATGTCTCTTTCATATGCTTTTCTGTTTTTCTACATGTATTGTGAGTCATTAAGGATAAGGGTTTGACTTTATGTAACTTTATGCTTCCTTCCCACATCCACTTCTATCTAGGAGAACACAATAGACAATTCCTCAGTCCAGTTAGGAGGTTGATAATAAATACAATTTGTATTCTTTTGAAGAAAGTGAAACACTTGTTTCACAGCACTTAAAGAACAGAAGACATCTCACATCAACTATAGTTGTCTCTGAAAGGAGAAAAGACATCTGCAAACATCTTTTGAAATTTACTCAAGGAAATACATAGATGCTCTTAGTTTTAATAGGTAAAGAATTATTATTTAAAAAAAATAATATAGTTTCTTTTTACATCATTGTGTGCCTTTTCCATCTCAGTTGTAATCCCCTGTGGCTTCCCATCTCCAAATCACCAGTGTGCCATCACCACAGTCCAGTGCACTTCCCCCTTTCACCTCCCATTTTTGATCCCATTCCTCACTCCACCTCCATAAAATGTCTCTGGTATCTAGTTGTTTGTTGCTATTATTTTCTCCCCTAGTCCTTTATAATCCTTCTATGAGTGAAACCATCTGGCATTGGTAAAAAATTATTTTTTAAGCATCTCTTTTGTAGCATTGATAGATAATTTGAATTTTGATAGATTGTCACTTGATTTTGTACTTTAAGAATTATGTGCTGAGGAGGCTAAAGCCACCTCCGCATGAGTTCAGCCCCAGCCTGCCCCAGAGGTGATCCACATGGTGCAGCAGACCTCTCTTGACCCGCCCACTGCTCCCCTCATCAGTGTACTTCGTTGATCTGCCTGTTCTGCTCCCCACTCTGTCTCTGGTGAATCCTCTCACCGACCCTGTGCCTCTGGCCTGTACCCCAGTTCTGTATGCACAAATAAATAAATCTTAAAAAAAAGAAAAAACAAAAAAGAATTATGTGCTGAAACACAATGGACAGATCCTATCTTTATTCTCTTATTTTCCTTGCTATTAAAGACAAATCTACAAAGACATCATTAAAAACTATGTCATAGGGTGTTTTGTCTGTGTTTCCTTCTATGAATTTTATAGTTCTAGTTCTTATATCCAAGTCTTTTAATCATTTTGAGTTAATTTATATGTATGTTGTGAGATAGTGGTGTAATTTTATTGTTTTTGCCACTGGCTATCTGTTTCCACAAAATCATTTATTGAGGAGGCTTCTCCTGTAGTATATATTCTTGACTCTTTTGTTGTAGATTAAGTGACCATATAGGTCACCATATAGGTGTGGGTTTATTTGTGGTCTCCCAATTCTGTTCCATTGATCTGTGTGTGTGTTTTGTTCTAGTATTACACTGTTTTGATTACTACTGCTTTGTCGTGTAGCTTGAAGTCATGGCTGCCTTTTTCCCCCCAGAATTGCTTAGACTGTTTTGTCAAGATGTGGTTCCATATGAATTTCAATAATGTTTCTTTTATTTATTTAAATAATGCTATTAGAACTTTGATAGTTTTGAATCTGTATATAGCTTTGTGTAGGTTGAGGTTGCTATTTTGACAGGGTCAGTATTTCCAATCCATGAACAAGATGTTCCGCATTTTTGTATCTTCTATTTCTTTTAACATTTATAGTTTTCTTTGTGGAGGCCCTTTGCCTGTTTTCTTAAGTTTACTCCTAGGTATTTAATTGTTTTTGATCTTGTGGTAAATGGGGTTATTTATTTTCTTGATATTGGATGACTCATTTTGTGTATTGATTTTGTAACCTGCCACTTTGCTAACGTGATTGTTGTTTTAACTCATTTTCTAGTGAAGTTTTTAGGGTTCTCTGTATATTATCATATCATTTGCAAATAAAGATAGCTTTACTTCTTTCCCATTTGAATTCCTTTTATATACTCTTGCCTAATTGCTGTAATTGTGCTTCAGTTGCATTAAGGTTCCAACTATTTCCTGTTAGAATAGCTTTCTACTATAGATAATACTTACAAAAGTCATACTGTACTAATATTTCAAATATCATTTTCATTCAGAAAAAAATAACTGGAATGATTTGATGAATAAGGGTTTTTAATATGTCTTAGAGCTGAGTTCATATATGTATATGAACTTAATGATTTTCTAACTAATTTTATATCCAACTACAATGATTACCTTATTGTTTCTAATACTTTACTGGATTCTTTGAGAGTTTCCAACTATGCAATCTTTTCATTTATAAATAGCTAAAATTTTACCATCTCCTTTCAAATGTTTTTTTCTTTTGCTTAATTGCATTGTCTGATGCCTTCAGGACAATGTTAAATCATAGAGAAAATAATGGACGTACTTGGTTTGTTCCTTAAGAATGTTTCCAATATTAACCCAGTGGGCATTATTCTCATTTTTGATTTGAGACATATATATTATCATGTTAAGGAATTTTCTGGCTTATTAATATTACATTTTCTTTTAAATCAAGAGAGATGATTGGATTTTGTTTCATTTTCTATTGTCTATAGAGATAACCATATGATTTTCAAATTTTGTCTCAGCATGCTAGATTATATTAAATATAAATCACCCCTGACTTCAGGGAAATTTCTCCCTCTATAGTTTTATAATTATTTTATAAACAACACCTGAAAGTTTTTCTTTATTTTTAAAAATGTCTGAGCAGTTAAAATATATTGGCAATATGGGTCTTTTACAGGCTTGGTATAATTTTGTTTGAAATCTTTTGGGTGTAATGTTTTTTATAGAGGGTAGCCCCTAACTTTTCAAAATTCAGTAGTAGTTAATCTTAGGTTTTCTATCTCTTTCAAAATTAGTTTTTACTAAACTAATAGAAATATATATGTAATGACTACATATACATAGGTAGATTACTCATTCAGTTTAAAAATTTATTTTCTTAATGTTATATGTAATAGTAACAGTGGCCATTGCTTCTTACTGATTTTTACTTCTTTTTGTATCTATGATTATAGCTTCTTTATTAATTATTTTGTATATTTGA
>NW_004567103.1:42479690-42503247 GCF_000260355.1 Condylura cristata
TTTGGGTAGCTGTCCAAGTATCACATAAGAATCCAGTGCTAGTTATTTTTTGTTTTCATATCATAAAAATAAATTCTTATACTATAAAAAAGTATATATTACTGTGTAACAAATTGTCCCAGAATTCAGTAGCTTTAAAGCAAACGTTTATTATGTCATGCAATTCCTGAGGGGCAGAAATATAGGAGTAACTTAGTTGGATGATCTGGCTTAAGAGCTTTTATTCATACAGAAGTTGCAAATAAGCTCTTGATTAAGGTTACAGTCATCTCAAGGCTTAATTAAGGTAGGAAAGTGTACTTCTAAGCCTCGCATGCAGTTGTTGGTAAGCTTCAGGTCCTCTCTGACTGCCAGAGACCTCTGTGCTTCTCTATAAAGTTTCCATTATTAAAGTTATTTGTTCTAGCAAATGACTTCTCTCAGGGCAAATAATCCAAGGGAGAGAAAGATAACAGGGAAAGAAGAGGTTCACATACAGTGCACGCTGCAGTCTTTCATAACCTAATCCTGAAGTGACACTATTATCACTTCTGCCGCACACTAATGGTCACACATAGCAGCATTGGTGGGAGAGGACTAACAAAGAGATGAAGAGCAGGAGACAGGGTTCACTGGTGGCTAACTTGCTGGCCACTCCCAAGAACAGCCGTGATATATTTCAGAGAGAAGTACTGATTTTCATACTTATAGGCAATACAATGTATTTCTTTAAAAAAAAAAAGTTGAATAATATTTACACGTTTACTTTTGTTGTGTTCTATGAAGAAAGGAGTTTTTTCTGTTTCCCGTTAAATTTAAGAGATGACCTTGACAAGTTTGTGATTGGGGTCATTTTCTTTTAATTCATTTAATAGCATTTGGTATGTTACTAACATAAGACTTAACAGAATTTTCCTCAAAATCTTAGGAAGGAAGTATTAACTAAATTTACTTAAGTGTTTATTTGAAGGAAGATTTAGTATTTCTCTCCAGATATTTTCTATACAGTAGAGAAATCCTTCCAATGTTTAATAGGGAAGGAGCAGCTACTTATATTTATTCAATTTCAGGATTTGTAAAACATGCTTTTCCCTTAATGCATAGGAGTGGGCAAATTTTGTAGTTGATGCTTTCTTAGTAAGAAGGATTCTATAATATTTTTCTTAATCTTTTGTGGGTGGTGGTGGTAATTCCTAGATCCTTTTGCATGTGACGGTTGCTGTAGTCTCTCCAGAGAAATGCACTGATACATACAGTGGCAGTTTTGCAATTCAGGGCAACTCTGAGAAGACCTATGAGTTTTAGATTGAGAGCACTTCTTTCAAAGCACAGGTAGGCTTCTGATGTTTTCTCAAAGACTTTTGATTTTTAAAAATAAAAGGAAAACAGTGTACCTAACTCTAATTGGAAATGTGTATTTGTTTTCATTTTAATATAATTTCTAAGTCAACTATCCTAATTATGTTTTTTGTTTCTGAATTTTGCTTCTTCTGTAGCATCTGGAGCATAAGAACAGTGCTTATTTTCATCTTTTCCAAGAGAACAGAAAGAAATAGTAAGTTTGATTTTTAATTTTTTTATAAATACATTTAAAAAGCCCATCTTACAATTTATTGGTCTGTAATTGAATGGCAGTTTGTGAAATGGTGTATTGAAATTATCTGGTTGTTTACTGTGAAACTTAAAGGTTGAATGATCAAGTTCTATTTTTGTGTTCTTTTCATCATGTTTATTTAGATATTTTAAGTATAAAACAATAATGCATTTTTTAATCAAGAGATGCTATATTTAACCTTAAAATTTATGTTACTAATGAATACAGTATAGTTATACGTCTTTTGGTTAGTTGTATTATTTGCACTAGTTAGTTTTATTATTTGCACTGTCTTTTTAAACTTCAAATCCCTTGACTTGTTTTTATTGAAATGTGAGAATTCTGATAAGATCTCCTGTCTTTGTTCTGTATATGTACAGATTTTAAAGATTTTGAGGCCTTTAAACTGTGAATTATAATTAACCAAAGGTGTATACATTTCCATTTTTTAAAAAAGATTTATTTATTTATGCATACAATTACTGGGGTATAGGCCAGAGGTGTGGGGGATGAGATGATTCAACAGAGACAGAATGGGGAGCAGAACAGGCAGATTGACTGAAATACAATTACTGAGGGGAGCAGTAGGTGGTTCAGGAGAGGTCTGCCATGCCATGTGGCTCACTTCCCTGGCTGGCTGGGAATTGAACTTGTGCTGTAATGGCTGGATTTGCTTCATAGTGCTGTGCATTAACCAGTTGTGCCACCACAAGGAGGGCCAGCATTTCTATTTTAAATGAACTCTGTGACTTCTTTTCTTGTTTTAACAATCACTACGGAAAAATGTTGACATACACAAAAGTAGATTGAATAATATAATGAACCTTAGTATACTTACCAAAAACATAAAATTACCAACAAATGATTATTATTTAGTTTTACTCACACCCACTCCTCCTCCTGTATTATTTTGAAGTATATCCTGCTATGTCTTCCTATAACAGTCTTTAAAAATATATATAAACATAAGGGCCTTAATTCCTAGTTACACAAGGGTTTAAGTCTCAGCCCTATCAAGCTATTGGCAGTCCCTGCAGCCAGAGGGCTGACCCACATGCCACAGCAGACCTCTCCCAGTCTTACCTGGTAACAAGACTCTCCTACTGTCTTACTCAAGGCTCTCCTCAGCAGTTTATTTAAGTCAGTCCTATTGTTCTGCTCCCCTCTCTGTCTCTGGTGAATCCTCTCATCCCTCTGTACCTCTGGCCAACACCCAGCTCTTGCATGCCTAAATAAATCTTTAAGAAAAAATAAACACCATACTATTCTTATGCCTAAGAAGAAATTCTTAATATCATAAAGTACTAAAACTATGAAACCATTAAATTGCTAGTTACTCCTAGGTGGTGTCATTTATTTAAAAAATAATTTTGTTTGATTCAGGATCCAAATAAGGTTTACACAGATATATGACCTTCAAACTGTCCTACTCCATTATGACTTTGCTTTTCTTCTATCCAGTTGAGGTTCTGTGGTCTAAACAAATGTCCTCCTGCAGACACTCCTGACTCTTGCTTCTCTTTCTGTCCCTACTTATCTGGCAAGCCATCCCTTCTTATACAATGACTTGAAAAATTTATGATTCACCAAACCCTATGTTAGTTAAAAAAAATATGCTTATTTTATGCTGGAAACAGATTAGCTAATTTTTTAGAGGAAAATCATACAGTATACTCATTATACTTATCTATGACTGCAAATATCAAATGGGCTCTTACAGTAGCTATCCTGACCTCTTATGGTTCCTTGGTAAGTTTACATTTTTCTGTTAAGAACATTCTTTAAGAATGTATTTATCCTCAAATCATTAATAACTGCCTCCCTACCAAAAATAGAAATCTAACCAAAATAAAACCAACCAACAAAATAAAAATTCAAAAGTCATAAATAAAACTCCACAACACCTATCTGGCCAATTTCATCTGATAGTCTCACTTTTTGGAAAAAGTGGATGTAATGCATGAGAGCTAACCCCATCACCAAACACTGAGAGTCAGTGTGTTGTCATCTATCATGTTCTACAGGAAGATTGACCTTGATCTCATCTATGGTAATCTACACATTCATGCCTTGCATTCTAGATACTCTTGCTATTTCAACAACTTTACTTGTGCCTGTGATTATTTTCTCTGACAAGATCTGTTTTTGTTGGACTGTCCTTATTGGCATGTAATTCTGCCTCAATACAATCACCTAACTCCATTTCCCCCTTAATCTATCAGCCATTTCTTTGAATTCTTTTGAATTCTTTGAATTCTTATCATTGCCTCAAATTATCTTGAATCTTAACACTTGTAACCTTTACTACAGCTATAGTTCTAATTCAGGTCACCATCTCTTGCTTGCATTTCTGCAGTAGTTTTCTAGGCCTATTTTGGAAGTATAAAGCATATTTTGTGTTCTTAAACTCTCTGAAACATACCACCGAAAACAGCACAAAATCTGAAATTTTACTCACTTATGCCCTTTTCTCTAAATTCACTTTCTTCTATTCTCCTTGTTTCATTTGCTTAACTATTTTGGCTGTCTTTTCCCTCTACAAAATAACTGAAAGTTCTCTGAACCTCAGTTTTCTAATTCATAAAATGGGAACAGAAATATTTGCTTTTGTAGAAATATATGATACTATATGTAAAAAATAAAATTCAAATTTGTGCAGATGGTACTGATTCTTCTTTTTTAAACCTTATTCTTATATTTTTTCTGACTTATTTAATGGGTTAATTGCTAGCACAATATTGAATTGAAATGTTTGTATCCTTGTTTAGTTCCTGACTTCAATTTGAAAATTTTTAATTTTTACCATTAACTATGGTTTGCTGTGATTTTGAAAAACAGATACTTTTTACCAGACTGAGGAAGTATTAAATCTATGGTATTGTTTTCAGTAATAGTTAGGAATACAGTATAATTGCTCGAAGATTTGAAGAAGTTTGAAATTAATATGTTTTCTGACTATATTGAACTGATAAAACAGTAAAAGACACGAGAAACTTAAGAATCCTTGGAAACCTTTCTCTAAGAAAATCAAATGTATGCAATTTTAACTTACAAATAGGCACAGTAGAATGTGGTTTTTGTGCAAAGGGCTTTTTTAAAAAAGAATTTTAGGGTTCCTAGGGTCTACCTTGTGGTACAGGGGTTAACTATCAAGCTAAGCTGCAGACTTCCCCTGTTCTACCTGCTGCTCCCCTCAGCAGTGTTTTACAGTGGTTTGGTCTGTTCTGCTTTCCACTCTGTCTCTGGTGAATCCTCTCACTCCCTGAAACTCTGGCCTAAAAATTTTAAAACCAATTTTTATTTAGAATTTATTTAGAATTTATTTAGAATTAATTTGCAATGATTGTCACGTGAGAAAAGGTAAATATCAGAAGAATCTTAGGAATTCTATAAATACCTGTAAACATTAAATATGCTCAAAATAATATTATCACAGATTAACTTCAATATTTAGTAGTATATTTAGATATGAAAAGATATTTTCAAATATAAATGCATAAGGTCTCATTACAGACTAACAATAACAAAATTGTGCATTAATATTCACAGTGATGGGAAACACTAACTTTGAACCTTAACTGAAATGTTACATCCTTCACCAAAAGCGTACACCTGTTCTACACATAAATTAAACTCCGTTATGTATGAATTTGTGTTAATAAAATGTTTGCAGAAATTTTTCTCTTTTCCTCTAAATGTAGCTTTATTTTGCCTTTTGACCTGTAAAACTGAAAATATTTATTGTTTGGACTTTTACACGGAAATTTGCTAACCTTTGGACTAAAAGGGTAGCTACCAAGATATTTGTCTTGGTTTAATCTAGCTAAAGAGAATATTCTCTTAAATATATGAGCACATTTCTTCCTCTAAGTAAAAAGTCTGTTAGCATATTAAAGCCTATTTAATGTAATATGTTTTCAAAAACTCATCTTTTTATAAGTTTATTTACTTGGATTTTTACATAAATAATATACTTTGGGCATCCAGATGTCTGGTTCCCCTAAAGTTCAATGAAGAGGCAATAATTTTATTAATAAATTTGGTTAGACATTAAAAATGTTGCTTTAAATTCTATTTGATTAAATATTTAAATGAAATTATGACTCTTCCAGTCGGTGTGTGTTTATAATAGTATTTTCAGAGAAAAACTAGAAACCTAAAGTAAGTTTATAAAGTAGTCAATGGGGGGCCTCCCTGGTGGCACAAGGGTTAAGTCGCAGCACAATTAAGCTATCCACAGCCACTTCAGCAGCCAGCCAGGGAGTAACCCATATATCTCAGCAGACCTCTCTTGTCTGGCCTGCTGCTTCCCCTCAGCAGTGCATTTCAGTAGATCCAATGCTTCTGCTTCCCACTCTGTCTGGTGAATCCTCTCAACCCCACTCATTTCTGGCCTGTACACCAGTTCTTATATGTATAAATAAAGCTTTAAAATGAAGTAGTCAAATTGGCATTTGTAAATGATATCTTTTGAAGTTTCCACTATGTCAAGCTAAATAAACAGACAAATCTTAGAAATGCTTAATTTTGAAAATTAATTAGTATTTCTTTCCTTTCCAACTTTCTCAGGTATACAACTAAGAATTTCAAAAATTCTTCTTTATTAGTGTTCATTATCTTGAACTTTTAATTATTTAACAAAATAAATTCTGAATCTCTTTCCTTATAATGAGAACATATTTATTTCCAAAGTATGAAAAGAAAATTGGTACTAACTTTATAAATTAACATATGGGATGTTGAAAGGAAGGAAAAATAATAGCCTTATTTCTGAAAACATAAAAACATGGTTTTAAATTTGGAAAAGTGCTTCATTTTATGTTAAGTGTACATTTTTTTCATACTTGATTTGTGGTATATAGTTAAGGCAAAATATGAAGTATGTATGGGTAAAGGTAATTTTTGTGTCCATTAGTAAAATTTAGAGAAACCCTAAAATGAGAAAGTTTTCTTGCAGTTGATTAATGTATATAATTGGCATGATTTTTTTTCTTATGTCTAAGCATCTAAATAACTGATTTAGCTTTGATTTAAATCTTGTTTTTCAGATGAAGCATTGGATGATTTAAAATCCCAGAAGAAAAAAATAGTAAGTTAACTTTTATTTAAAGTTAATTTATATAAGACTAATAAATTAAAAACTGAATAATTAATGTTTATATGTTATAAGTAATGATTCTCCAAGGACCCAGTATGCTTTTAGGTAGCATCTTAGTGGTGAAGCTAAAATATGAATATTTTGCTATTTAATAATGATTGACAGCAAAGAGTAACTAGATGGACATTTGCAATTCTTAGAATCTATGTCGGTTGGAAGCTGAAGTAAATAAATTATATTAGAGGACTAAATTGAGGGGGAATAAAAAGTTGGGTGTCCAATTTTATTATTAGGGCCATGAAAAGATAAAAAATTACATATGGAAAGGCTGAAAAAAGGGGAGGAAAGAGGAAATGCTCTTTTATGTTTTTTGAAATTTTGTGTCAGTAGCTTTGATTATATGGGTCTATATTCTGGGGCTAATTAAATACACTTTTACCTATGTTGGAAAAAGGATTGAATAAGAGATGAAGGCCCCTAGATATTTAGAAGTTGATACAAAATAGCTCTAGTAAGTGAATTGAACTTGATGTTTGACTTGAATTTACATATCTTCTTTCATATAATTATTTTTGAAGTGTGAACATTTTTATTAATTGATAGCAACCTCATGTTGTGAAAACTTATTTAATAGAATTTAATCAGAGTCAAATGAGCAATATATTGTAGTCTCACAATACAATTAAGTGTGAAACTATTAAAAATTATGAAGGGTAAGGTTAATGTAAAGAATTATTCTGTAAATTGGTAATAAGAGATACTGTCTTGAAAGAAAATTTTTGAGGCTTTCGGTTACCTGAAAAGTAGAGGAAATTTTAATTTAGAAAGAATTCCTTATTTTTTTTTGTCTGTAGGATGCTGCTTCAATATTCTGTGAGCTATTTATCAAAATTGCACTGATATTCTTGGTAGTCCTAAATTGAAACTGAAATACTCCTATTGTATCTTACTATATTTCTGGCATTATGTACATTATGGAGCAGCCAGAAATTCAAGGTGAGGAAATACTGATTGTTCTGTTAATATAGACGTTGTGATATGGCAGGTTTGGTGTGTTGATGTGATAAAAAGAAGAGCTGGTAGTGGTGCTCATAGCCAAGCCATACTTGTCCAAAATGGAGAAATAGTAAAGCTGAGAAGACAAGGAGGATGAAAATAGAAAAAATAATAAATAAAATTCAGAAGAAAATTAAAAAAAGGTAAATGATAAGAAACCAATCCAATGTCAGTGGCGTCAAATCATCAGAAAACAGAACCTTGGAGAACACAGGATTGAGGAAAAAACTCAGTAGAGTAACAGGGTAGTCTTGGGGAAATTTTGTTAAAGGGCAAACCAAGCTATTTCTCTTTGATTCCCTTTGAAGGAATCACAACATAATAGATGTTCTTTTTAGCCCTGCCCTGATGATTGGGAAATACATTTCTGGGTTCAATAATTATATTACAACAAAATTTCAAATGGCATTTCTCTTACAGTATGACTAAAGAAAGTACATTGGCTGCTCTGACTCACTTTATTAATAGGAAACACAATTTGCATTGATTTGATTGTTGTTATTTGTAATACTGTTTCTTCTAGGAACTAGTTCTTCAGACATTATTGCCCAAGTCCTTAACAGAACCGCTTTGTTTGAGTAGCTTTACAGTTGTCTAAAACAGTCAGTGCTGAGGGTGACTTAGTGAATGAATCACTTAGTAGTGAAAGGAAAAATAAAGAACAAAACTTTGAGCAAAAGCTAACTGTAATCAAAACGAATTTTGTTCATTCATTTTTAAGTTCAAAGTTTAAATTTATAGCTTTATAAAATTGTGTTTTATTGTTGAAGTCATACAGAAAAAATAACTTCACTGTAAAACTGTCCAACTCTTAATTCTCTTTCATTAGTAAAAGTTAATGTAAGATAAGATGTACTTAGCACTTGCTATTTTACTAAGGTGGTTTTCACAGAGATACATTTCTTTAATCTGAAAAGATTTGTAATTTGTAGAAGTGTAATTTGTAGCAATGAACATGAATTAACAATAGATTAAAAAATTAATTATCTAGAAAGAAAAATAACATTGTTTTAAATCTTTAAATGTTAATGTTTTAAATCTAAGAACTTAGTGTAAATATTAACTTATTAAAGTTAAGCATTAGTCTTATCTAGAAAACTCCCAAGTATGAGTCTATGTATTTAGTCACATATTTTGTGGTTTTTATAAAAAGTCACTGTTCAATAGACAAACCTCTTCATTTGTGAACATCCATCCAAACAGCAAAACGAAGTTCCATGAAAATATGAGTTAAAAGGATCTCTTTAAGTAACTTCATGCAGATTTATTACTTTTTTGAACAGTTTTTCTAGGTTATAATTCTTTTCTCAAATATCTAGGGGAAGTTTTATTAGAAGTTTTGAGTATCATAAGACTTTAAGTTGTAGATGCTTTTTGAGGACAGTCTTAAAAATTTGACCAAAGTCAATGCAAAATGAAAGCAATTTTTCTACATCTAAAAAAGTTGTCATGAAACAAAGATAAAAATATTACTTGTGGCAATTAATGTTTTAAAATTTTATTTCTAAACTGATAATTTAAATATTTAGTATTTGTAGAAATGTAGAAGTATTTGTATTTAAGCATTTGTCCAAGTTTTTAATTTCTTCAAAATTAAAAATTAGGACATTTGTGTTGTATTTGTGTTTGCTTCTAATGTCTGTGCTGAACTATCTGTAGTAGGTAGAAGTAATTTTTAATAATAATAATTATGTATCTTAAGAAAACATAATCTTGTCAAGATAATGTTTATAATAACAACTATGTGTTTCTTTTCTTTTTTCAGTTAAGAAACACCCTGAAATGTTTAGCATAACTATATCGTAGAAAAATGATACACTCTTTGTTATATCATTCATTATTATTTAAAATAATATAAACATTTATGAAACATGCAGGGTAATTTATAATTTAGAGAACTCTGATAATCCAATTTCTCGTTTCTAAATCTGGGATGACTATGTTGGATATTTGGAAACACTGTTTCAATGCCATTCTGAATAACAGGTATCATTGGAAATTATTTTACTAGGTACTGTTGTGTACTGTCCTGCATACTATACATAATTAAATTGTACAATAGTGTTATACAGACAATTTTATATATCTATTTTAGAAAAGAAGAAACTGAGAATAACAGATTTGCTTAAGGCCTTTCCTTTTTTGCTAATTAAGAATGAAGATGGGCTTTGAAACTCAAGTCTTTTCTGACTTCAGAGTGTCAAGTTTATCTTCTTTCCACTGATAAGAATTTCTATTTAAAACAAGTTATTCATTTAAAATGTTCTGTTGATTAGCATGTTCATTAAACTGTTTGTTTTAAGTACCTTTTTGCTAAAAGTAAATTCAAAAGAAGAATGGAGTTTTAAAAGTGATTTTTTTTTTTTTTAAACACATCAACATCGGATGATGTGCCAAAAGTTTGGGGTCATTTGAACAAGTGACATTTTGGTTTTGAGTTTCATGTTGTTTTAAAGATCACAGTTTTCATGTAATCTTCTTAGCTTTAGTTTAGAAGTGTGCTATACAAAATAGTCACTAGCTCCATGAAATAAACCAGTTTAGTTCCTCAGTGGCACCGGCAACACTGCTTAGTAGCTACTGTATCATGTAGGTATAAATCATTTCCATCATTACTGAAGATCTTTTGCTCTAACACTTTTCTAAAATATAAAAAAGTGTACCAACTTTTGATATTTTGTATAGATTATTTTGGCTTGGCATATATTTTATCATGACCTCTTTCTATACACGTGCCACCCTCATTAAAGAGATGTTATAAAAATTTCCTTTAAATCAGAAAAATTACTTGTTTGGAGAATTTATCATACTTCTGAAATAGTAGAACATTTTTGTTTCACTAAACCAAGTAAATCATTCATTTAAGTATTTTAATTAAATATTGAGTATTTTATGAGGAATCTATTAAATATTGTGGTAGCATATTTTAAACTTTTTCTAAATTGGTAATGTGCTTTTATTACACTTAAAAATAGATGTCCTTTGAAATAAATAAGTATGCAATGAATCTTACATGGCTATCAGTGGTTATTGAAAAGGAAAATTTCCCTTTCCAGTTTTTACAAAAGCATGTTGTTATACACATTAGCTATTTGTCGTAACTATGACTGTCTTGTACTAAAGTTAAACTTCTGATATTGGGCTATAACTGCTAAACTGATACTTTACTAGTGATTACTTTTTAAATTAAACCAATGTATTAAGCCATAAAGTGATTTGAGTACATTGTAAATACAATGCTATAATAAGGAAGTATTTTAATTACAGTCCCTAAAATGATCATAGAGCTCAATAAAATTTTTAGTTAAATTCTTACTGTTTAGTATTTTTTACTTTAAAGTTGCTTGAACCTAAGTAAAAAGGGGGAAGCATTAGCTATTAAAGTCATTTGAACAAATTCCATGGCCGTTCTCCCAGTTAGTGAATTTTCACTGCATTTGCAGTAAGCTAATTGCTTCTGCTAATAAATAATCTAAAATCAATGCTGACAGCAGTTAATTGGCACAAAGATTTTATTTTGTAAAGCTCTTGGCTAACGACCTTCTTTAAATTAATAGCACTAAATGCTATGAGGAAATAAATCTAAGGAATTGCCTGTCATTTGCTTGTCATGTCTAATAACTTCCAATAATGACGGCTGATAGATTTTTGCACATTCCATTATTGAAGTTGGTGCATGTAATTATTCTCCTCATTATATGTAAACAATTAGCAATATTTGGTATTTCCTTGCAGTAAAGCTGTTAAGTACAAGTAACATATTAGAGGTTAGAAGCCATTTTAAAATTTGGATTTTAATTATTTGAATGTAGGAAGTCTTTCATGCTATCTGGATATATTATATACTGTTTATTTTAAGCCTTGTACATGAGCACTTTTATGTAGGACTTATAAAAATAAGTAGAGTATGTTTTAAAATGTGACAATTTATGGAATTTTTTTTTTTCAGCTTGAAGAAGTCATGGAAAAAGAAACTTACAAGACGGCTAAATTAATTCTGGAAAGGTTTGATCCAGATTCAAAGAAAGCAAAGGTAAGGCTGTGATATCACTATTATTTTATATAAATTACACATTTAATAGGTCACTGTAATAACATTATTGTAATTGACAGGAGATTGAGCCACCATCTGCTGGAGCAGCTGTAACTGCAAGACCTGGACAAGGTAAATAACTTTGTAGAAACTGCTGCTGCTGTTGGAAAGATCCATATTTATTCAAGTGAGTTCAAAAGTGTGATAGAGGTGTGTAAAAGCTTATGTAGAATGCTTTTATGTTAATTTAAATTTGGTAATTTGAGATGACTCATATAATAATAAGTTTATTTCATTTTGATTTTGACAGGAATATGTTGATAAGTTGTTGAATATCTGATTCAATAATAATTGGTTTTGAAAATTAAGTTTACTAACATTTTGTAAGGCTTTCCTCCTTCTATTATTATGGAAATTATTACATCTATATCGTTTATTTTTGAGGAGTTTAACACAAAATTTTGAGGTTCTAAAGTAACACTTTATTTAGGAAGAGAAAGTTTAGGAATGAGAAAAAATGGAATTACTGGTAGGTAAAAGTAGTTCTTTATTTTGAGGTTGGATTGTCATATGATCTGTGGAAACCAGCACTATAATGTTAAATATTATGCAAAATTTAAAAAGTCTCTTAAAAAAATTTTATTTTTTGTAGAAGTGGAATACAGGCCAGTTGTGTAGGGAGTGAGAATATTCACCAGAGACAGAGTGGGAAGAAAAACAGGTAGATTCACTGAAATACACTGCTAAGGGGAACAGTGGACAAGACAGTAGAGGTCTGCTGAGCCATGTGAGTCAACTCCCTGCCAGGGAATCGAATTTGTGCAGAGTTAGCTTAAGTGCTGAGATGTAACCCCTTGTACCACCAGGGAGGTCCATTAAAAAGTCTTATTTGAAATGATTATATAGAGTATTCCTAAGACCAGCATTTCAAGATTTTTTTGAGTTTACATTGACTTTTCTGTCAGGTCAAGGGAATGACATTTAGAACTTTTAGAAGTTTATTCTGTTATAAAATTCTATAAAGACCATGGCACTAAATAAACTATAATAATTTTAGGTTTTCTAATTGACAGGGCTGATGGGAAATATCTTATAGAGATATTAGCTGGCTTTTTGATAAAAGTAAAATTTTACTTATGTTTATAATAAATTAGGTATACACATCAGTGAAATTTCCACTCTCATATAATCAGTTTCAATTTTTCAGTTTTCTGGCCTAGTGGTCAGGTTTCTATAATTTTCACAACATCATGTATAACTGGTACTAACTTTTCATGAGTGCTTTTTAAGAAGTTGTAGATATATTTTAAAATGATATTTTGCTGTTTGAAAAAGTCTGTTCTTTTCTATCAGCCCAAAACGAACATGTAGTATGATCCCTTTACTGACATTGGGGAGTATTTATTAGTGTTTAGCTAACATAAGTTATTTCAACAATCTAAACTTATCTTTATTTAGTAACTTTTGAAATCCAAATGAGTATTTTCCTTCTGATATCATAGGGTTGTTATAGAATACCTGTTGCTGGTCCTTCTGCTTTGGTTTCCTGTGGCACTGCTTTTCTATATTCTTTTCAGGAAAATTATTTAATTGTTATACAAATGAATTGTTCATTTAAGTAATGTATTAAATAACTTTTATATGCTGACACTATGGAGAATGAGAAATGAGCATAGTAAGGATTTTTTGACCATGAGAAGCTTATGGCCTACTTCTTATATCCTATTTTTTTCTTTGAAATTATTTCTTGTGGACATAGAATTTCTATCTCCTCTAGATCTGTAGAAATTAATTGCTGTTTGTAACTTTTCCCTTCTTTTAAAAATTCCAAAATATATTGCAACTTTATTCTACTTTTTGAGACTTATAATTTAATTTCATTATTTAATCCTATCAAATCTCCTAAGTTTCTAACATTTGTATAAGTAATTTTATGTTCTGTTTCTGTGAATTTAAGGTCATCTTATTTTTTTTTGCTTGAACAATTGTTCTCTTACCTTTTCTCCCCTCCTTTTACCTTCTCTTTTCTTTTTATCCTCCCACTCATTCCTTTTTTTCTACCTTTTCTGAACTAACGAATCTTTGTAAGTACAATTATGACCCTTGGATAGATGTCCTTTTCAAGAGGAATCTAATTGTGCTATCCTGTTTTACTAGTTGTCTTATATGATAACTGAACTGGAACTTTTGATTCATCTGTAGTCTATATCTTTATTATTTAGTTTTTATTGATGTGTATTATGCTGGTTTATTTATACATTTTGAGGATAGTATTCAATTTGCTCAGGTTTAGCACTAAAAGGAGTGTCATGTTTACTGGACAATTAACCCAGCTAACCTGACAGCCACTCCTTTTGTAATGACTTTTCTTTTGAAAGTTATATATTTACAGAAAACTGCAAAGTCAGTACAGAGGGTTCCCATATATACTTGTGCCAAGTTTTCCCCCTTATTAGCATCTTAAATTAAAAACAGTACTTTTGGTTCCAATTTTGAACCAATATTGATTCAGTATTACTAACTTGAAGTCTATTCGCTTATTCAAATTTCCTTTGATTTTTATCTCTTTGTATTCCAAGACCGCATCCATAATGCATTGTATTTGGTCTTCTTAGGCCTCTCTGGTTGTGGCACCTGTCTTTCCATTTTGGGGATAATTTTAGAAAATTGACATCACTGTTTGGAGCAAGAGAATTAGGGGTATGTGAAAAGAGGCTGTAGAGGGAGCAGAGGTGGAGGTAGGGAGGCCACTTTGAAAGCTATTGTAGTGGTCTAGGAAAACATTGGTGGTGGCTTGGGCCTGGGATTAGTAAGATTGGAGGTAGTTTCAGGAGCAGTTAGATTCTGAATATGTTTTGAAGGTAAAACCCAAAAAATTCCTGATAGATTGGATGTGGGGTCAGAGAGGGAGGGAGGAATCAGACATGACCTAACTTGAGTGGCTTGAGTAGCTGGGAAGATGAAATTGCCATTTACTGAGAAGTTAAAACTGTAAAAGGAACAATTTTTGGAAGGAGTTCAAGGTGAGGTGAAGAACACCTTTGATTTTGGATATGCATACTTGTGATATTAGTCATCCAGTGGAGATTTTAACAATCATATTTTGAGAACGAGTCTGGAGAGCAGAACTTTGTGGGTTCGAGATATAAATTTGAGTGTCATCAGTATATGGATGGTATTAAAACTGTGAGACTGTATGAGATTACAAAGGACATAAATATAGAGAAAGAAGAGAACTAAAGGCCTCTATTGGATCTGTTTAATATCATAAGCATACATGTTCCAAATCAAAGCCTGTTCTTCACTACCTCACCTTGACCTCTGCATTTCTACCATCTTTGTAAATGATAATCCATCTTCCCAGTTACTTGTTGCAGACACCTCCTTCTCCTGGGTTTCCTACCTCACTAATCACTGCTCAGTTTCTTTTTCTGGGTTCTGACATAAAGATGTTAAGACTATTGAAGAAGAACAGAAAGAAACTGAGATGGGGACAGTGAGATAGGAACCCCAAGGAATTGTAGAGTCCTTACATGGTAAAGAGAGTATTTCTAGGTAGTGATCATCTCTGACAAATACTGGTGCGAAGATGAGGATTGAAAATCAATCACTGATCTTAAAATTGTGCATTCTTGGTGCTCCTTGAATAGTTTTAAGGGAGTAGTACAGCAAAAACCTGATTAGGTGTGCTTAAGAAAATATGATTCAAATAGAAGTTATTGACAATGATGTGGAGACTATTCTTTTCAGTAAAAGGAACTAGGAAAAAGCTAGTGGGAAAAGCATTTTGTGTGTGGGTGAATATACTGCATGAAAGTAATGATAGCATCTTCTGTGCTTCTGGGAATAGCCCAGAATACATGGTATAAAGGGTGGAATAAAGGGAAGAATTTATAGAAAACTGCATGAGACTGTAAGAAGGGCTTGGATGTAGTGGACAGGTGGAATTAGCTTTTTTTTTTCTCTCCAGTAGCATTGGTTTATGACAGTATACAAGTTTCATGTGTATAGTCTTATAAATAAACATCTGTACATACTTTATGCTTTAGAAGTGTGTACTGTTTGTAATAGCAAAAGGGAAGGAAGAAAACATGGGCAGATACAAGCAAAAGATAGGGAATTGTGTTCTGGTTGTATATATTTTCTTAATAAGATAATAGGAAAGAAATTATGGCCTGAAGAGAAGATATAAAATAATTCTTTAGGAGAGAGAGAGTGAATGGGCTAGGAAAATGTAGGAATTACATAGGACACTAAAGTCTACTTAGTGGTCATGAATTTAAAGCATGGTTATATGTATGTTTTCCAGTTATGTTTTTAGTTGCATGGGTACAGGCCTGGGTTAGGCAGAGGGTTGTTTTTAACCAGGGTTAGGGTTTTGCTTAATAGATAAAATGATAAAAGGACAGAGAGATGAAGTTTGTATCCAAGGGAGAAATTACAACAATGTATTATAGACTCTGAGTTCACCAGGAAAATAAGGGTATGAGAGGAACATGATGGGACAGTCTAAAGGTGTTGATAGTATATAAGGGTCTGTAAACTACAGCTTGCAAATAATGCAAGAGCTACTATTATCTTGACCCTATTATCTAGGGTCAGTTTTTCACTTTCCAAGTGTTCTAAAAAATAGCAAAGTAGAATATGCAGCAGGAAACTTTATGTGATCCACAAAGCGTAAAATATTTAGCCTTAACTCTATAAAATATTGCTGATTCCTTTGATAATTAATGGATTACATATATCCTTGGAGTTGAAAGATAATGGAGGAGGAAGTAAGGTAGAAAAATAACTGGGTTGAAAGTGAGATTCTTGAACTCGAGAGGGGTGCACCTTACTGCCAAATTTTAGGACTAGAGTATGACAAAGGAGTGAATGAATGACTAGGGTAGTCAGAGACTGACAGAATTTTTGGAGGATGCTGTCTGTTAGTTAAAAATCTTTACCTGTCCTGTATTTGTTTTAGAAGGAAACAGCTACACATTCTCTTTTATCTTTGTGCCTAACAAGTCAGTTGTATCCTACCACAACTAGATTGGAAATCAGTAAGTACTGCAGAAAACTCTAATGGCTGTAGCAAATGGATTAGAACTTCTTATTTAAGATGGTTTTAAGAGTTTACTCACTTCTGTTTCATGGTGTATGTGGAAGATTAAAATAGAAGTCATTAAGTACTTTGATCTTGATAACAAATGAAACAGTACATTCACTTTTGAGGGGTTATAAGTGTCACTGTTACACTTGTTATTTATTGTGTAACAGCCCCCACTTTTCTACCTCCCAAATTGTGTGATTGAAAACAACATTCATTTGTTTAGTTCATGCATTTGTAATTTGTCAGGAATAGCTATCTTTGCCTCACAATGTTGTTGAAGATACCTGATTGGGACCAGAGGACCTACTACCAACATGGTTTATCACATAGTTTGAAAGTTGGTGCTGGCTGTTTGATCCTCTCCACATGACCCTCAATAATAGGGTTACTTGGACTTATTCCTATGTGGTGTGGTGGTTGGGTTCTAAGAGCAAACAGTGCAAGAGATAGTAAGTAGATTTTGCACAGCTATATTCTCTTCGTCTTGTAGTAACAGAGTACAGACTCAAGGAAGGAAGCATGGACATCACACCTTTTCCTATTTCATGGTAGGTGAATCAAAGAAGTTTGGACTCCTTCATTAAAACTGCCACTTTGGGGCCTTTCCTGGTGGCACAGTGGGTTAAAGCACTGTACTAAGAAGCTAAAGCCACTTCAGTATGAGTTCGATCCCTACCCCGGAGGTGACCCACATGGCGCAGCAAATCTCTCCTGACCCGCCCGCTGTTCCTCTCAGCAGTGTACTTTGTCATTCGGCCTGTCCTGCTCCCCACTCTGTCTCTGGTGAATCCTCTCACCACCTCTACACCTCTGGCCTGTACCCAGTTCTGTATACATAAATAAATAACTCTTAAAAAACAAACAAACAAACAAAAAACTGTAACTTTGTAACTCAGTACAAGTAACAAAGATATTTTTATTGTTCCATTAAAATACCTTAATTACCATAGCCCTTTCTTCCATCCTATTGTTGAGTTTAATCTCCCCCTTCTTAAACTGCTGGTTCCTTTTTTATGGCATTTTCCTCTACATTAATGTGTTACATAATCCTTTACTTGCTAACTCTGAATCACTCTTGCTTTGTTTATGGTGGTTTCTTAATAAATGTGTTGACTTAAGGAAAATCAGTGTAAACTTTTTTTAGTATTCATGAGTTTTGTTTAAATGTCATAATAGTGATTTACAAAGTTGTATCTTGGCAAATTGTGAGTTGTGCAGTTGAAGTAGAATACAAACTGGTGTTAAAACAAGTCATCAAGTTCATAAAAAGTGAATGGTGAGTTAAGGAACTATCTAGCAAAATCTATTTTTTTTTTAAAGATGTGCTTATTTATGTATACAAGAGTTGGGGTGCAGGCCAGCAGTGCTGGGGGTAGGGAGTGGAGGTGGGAAGATTCACCAGAAGGTAGGGAGCAAAACAGGCAGATCGATCCATATTACGCAGCTGAGGAGAGCAGCAGGCGAGATAGGAGAGGTCTGCTGTGCCATGTGGGTCACCTCCCTGGTAGGGGATTTTGCTGCAGTTGCTGCGGATAGTATAGTGCTGTACTTTAACCACTTGTGTCACCAGGGAGGCCCCAAAATTTAAAATGCAGACCAACAAAGAAGTAAACTTAAGGAAAGGGTGACAAATAATGAATTTTATTAGAAAATTTTCTTCTTGAAGATAGCTTCAAGACAGATTCTTAATACACTGGGCAACAGAAATTCAGCTGACTAATACTCTCAATTTCACCTACAACCTTGATGCCCTTTGCATGTAACATAACTTAATATTCCAGGTTCTGGAGATAAGAACGTGGATGTATTTGGGAGACCATTCTCCCTACTAAACTATATAAGTTGAGTAATCAACAGTTGGATATTATTGAAGTACAGGATGAAAGTAAATTCACTACATAGACCTTTTTAAAGCTCATTTTACCATTTTCGTTGTTACTTCTTGGGGCCACAAACAAACAATTCATGGCTCTCAGCTCTTGTTTAAAATATACTAAGGATCATAAAAAATATAGGCATGGATCACATGAAAACAGGGTTGGGAAAGGAATTTTTGGGTCCCTTTTACTTGCAAAGATTAGAAGAAAACAAGTTGGTAGCTTGAGGGGACTGTAAATATTACCATAGGCCTGAAAATGGGAGGTAGGATTTAATGTGAGAAAGGATGATTATGAAGGACTTTGTATACAATACTGGAATTTGGAACTTTATGTTATGGACAATATGGAAAGCTACTCTGGAGCATTTTAGATCAAGCTTGCATTTTAGAAAGAATACTTTTTTTGTGACATGTAGACTGGATTGGAGAGAGCAAGTTTGAGGATATAGGAATGAAATTAATGCTTGTATTATTTAAAGGTATGGCAAGGAGTTGAAAAGGGAAAAGATTTAAGATAATTTAGATTTAAGTGTATTTTGACAGGATTTGATGACCATTAGACTTGGGAAGTGGGTGACTGGAGGCAGACTCAATGGGTTTTTGACTTGAGTAACTGGTTAGAGATAAAGTGTTTTAAGCAAGATAAGGAAAATAAGAATTGGTATGGTAAGTGTGTAGAAGGTAAGGAATTTGGTTTTAGATATGTTTAGTGGGAATTACATCCAATTGGTGTAGTTCATAGATAGTTGATTATTTTGTATGAAACTCAGAGAAAAGGTTGAGGTTATAGACACAAATTAAAAATCATTAGGAGGTATAGGTGGTATTTATTGAAAATATGAGATTGACTAAAATTGCCAAGAGACAGGAAATAGAATGTGTGATCCTCTACAACTAAAAGATAAGACTTATTTTTGATGATACATTGTTTTTGTAGAGTGGAAGTTTTCCTTTACTGAATTTATTGGCATCTAATAATAAAGAACACTTTTTTCTTTTCAGCATGTCTCCGACTACCTAGATTAATTACCCAATAAATTATTTAATAATTCTAGAGTATATTTTTTAAAAGGTTGCTTAAATATTTGCTGTTTCAAAGAGGGGACACCACACTTCTATTCTATTAAGAGGAACATTTTTATAGCCTTGAGGTCTTCCCCTGACCTCCATATCAATCATATCTTGAATTAATAGAGAATGGATTCTAGCAGCTACTCCTTTCCATTGGTTCTCACAAAGGGTGCTTCTCTGGTTGGGGTCAGCTGGTGTTACAGTTGAACTCAAGTTTACCTTACTCTTGACTTCCTTATTTTTCTGATGATCTCCCCCCCTCCCTCTCCTCCCCACCCCCATACAGGTTTTAGGAAACTAGCCTGGCTCTTAAAGTGATGCTATGCTTAATATGAACTAATTCTTTTAGCAACAATTTTCCCTTTGTTTATAACAATGCTAACTGCATGCTGGTCAACATTTAGACACTTCCAGTTTTGTTGTGGTAATCTTTGTAGGGCATTTTTATTTGAAGAGTGCCTGTTCTCTTGATGTCTACTTGTAGATGTACATATGTGATTAAGGAACAACTCCATATTTTCTAAAAGGCCTATAGAAGATGTAGCTAATGCCTCTCTACTTTCCCTTTGTGCTGGTCATTTTGGTGATTACTGGAAGATGGTGGCTTCTGCTGAAAGGACCAAGATATACTTATTCATTCAGTTCCTAGATACCAGTTTTTTTATCTTGAAAAAAAATTCAGTTTTGAGTTTTCACTACAAATTCTGATAAGCTTTCTTTATCATAAATTAGGAAGAATTGCTATAAAGGACATGACATACAATTGGATGATTATTTTAATTCTGAAAAATCATAGATTGACTTAGAGCAAGATTTATTGTGTATACAGTTGAATTACACATTTAAAAGAGTACTGTGGTATAGTTAGTTTTCAAAATTACATTTTATAGATTCCTTGTTACAAGCAGGTTTAATCCTACCAATGCCTATGGTGACATAAAGCTTTATTAAATGTGAGTTATTTTGTATTGGTTAATATGGTATATTGGATATTAAATCTAATATAGGCTTTTTATTACTTCCAGAGATTCGTCAGCGAACTGCAGCTCAAAGAAACCTTTCTCCAACACCAGCAAGCCCTAGTCAGGGACCTCCTCCTCAAGGTCCAATATCTCCTGGATCACCAAAGGACTCTTCAGCCCCTGGTGGACCTCCAGAAAGGACTGTTGCTCCAGCCTTATCGTCAAATGTGTTACCAAGACGTCTTGGATCCCCTGCTACTTCAGTGCCTGGAATGGGTAAACAGAGCACTTAATGTTATTTACAGTTTATATTGTTTCCTCTGGTTACCAATAAAACGGGCCATTTTCAGACAGTATGGAAATGGCATTTCATTTGGAAATAGCAGAGCAGTTATCTGATTAAGCAGGAGTTCCATATTCAATTAGCCATAACTCTTTACAGCTGGCACCTTGTGATACAGAAACCTATTTCTTGAGCTCATTTAACTGTTATGGCTTCTTTGTTTAAATGGCAATAAAACTTTGTAGTATTCTGTAGTCAACAATATAGTATGTCTTTATATTCAGCTTTAGAATTGCTCTAGATTTATATAAAATGGAGATGGAAGAGGATCCTTTTAGAATATGTTTATGTTTTGCTAAACCCTCTACATATATTTTTGAACATGACAATTATTTCAAGAAGAACATTCCTGTGTAGTGATATGCAATACTACTCTTGCTAACATGGGTTGGTAGATTTTTCATTTTTTAAGCTATGGAACCATAATATATCTTAACAGATATTTTAGCATAGTTACTACTATCTACATGCTTGAGAATTCTCATTTTTCAGAATGGTAGAGTTCTAAGGAAAGATATCATTTTGGATTACAATAGATTATATTAACCTGCTGTTTTCTTTTGGAGTATGATATAGACATGGAAGTCTACTGCTTCAGCAGGTAACATTATTTCATGTAAATTTCCATGTCAATTCCTGAATATGATAGTAAATTACCTTAGGTCATTTAATCTAATTTAGATTACTTTTGTATTTCATGACTAATTACTAATATGTAACTTTCAGTGATTTTTGAGGCTATTAAGTAGGTGATATCACGTATTCAGGACATTTATGTAAGAAAATAGATCAGCATTCTAAATGTTATTACAGTAGATTTTTGTCTTTCTTAAAAAAGAACTTAATTTATAAATAAAGAAAGCTGACTACATATACAAATCATAACTTTAAAAATAGTTACTGAGGGCCTTCCCTGGTGGCACAGAGGTTAAAGCACAGTGCTATGAAGCTATCCACAGCCACTGCAGCATGAGTTTGATCCCTGGCCAAGAATGTGACCCACATGGCATGGCAGGACCTCTGTTTCTCCCACTGCTTCCTGCAAGAGTGTTTCTATCTGCCTGATCTGTTCTCTACTCTGTCTCTGATTAATCCTTTTTCCACCACTCCCTCCTGCAGTTCTGGCCTGTACCTAGTTCTTTTATGCATAAGTAAATATAAATCTTAAAAAAAATTTTAAATGAATAAATAAAATAGTTATTAAAAATACTTTTAAATCTGACATGTTTTTTGAAGTTGAGGAAAATTAAATTGTTTTAAAATGACATAATTTTCACTAATTTGATTGATTTGAGATACCCAGGATTTTAAAAATAAAGTTACTAGATTAGTTATCTAATGAAAGAACTTTTTTGGGGTGGGGAGGGATGCATACATTACATATATAGTTATCTAACTAGTAATTTCTAGAAGATAATAAAAATGTAATTGTACATAAAGGGTTAGGGTTATGGAGGCACAATGGCCTAAATGTTGTGATCATGAAAATACAACAATTTATTGAAGATTAAGAAAAAACAGCATAAAAGATTTATATTGCCAGAAATATTCTGAATGAGTTAAGTGATTTCTTATAGAGAAGATTAATAATTCAGTTTTTCATTATGCCATATTTATGGAAGTGATTCAATTTAATGTGTATTACAACAGGGCTTCCATATGTTTGAAAATTAATAACCAGCAGGTACTTGATAATTTGCCAAGCTGTGTGAGAATGACCAGTATTCCTACAATGATTGCCCTTGTTGTTTGTATTAGTTACTGTTATCCATAACAGCATGAATATGAAGATGCATTATTTTTAAAGTTACTAATATGCAAAGGGCTTAAAACTGAAATCTGTTGTTTTATGTATCTAGATTTCTTTATGGCCCTTTTCATTTTAAGTTTGTGGAAGGAAAATATTCCAGTAAAAGTTAAGTTGGCTTATATGCTTTCAAAATTCAATTTGGCATGTTTAGTCAAGTTGAAAATTTATAAAGAGGAGTGACTTTTATTGTATTTTTTTTTTATTGAGGTAACTGGTTTATAACAATTCAGAGGTATAGGGTTACACTTCTTCAGATCTATGTTCACACACCATACCTACCACTAGGCTCCCAAGGTCCTCCACCACAGCCCATTGGGCCTCCTCTCTCTTGTTCCCTATCCTGTAGCCATCCTCTCTGGTACCTTTATTTCTATAGTCAGATTTCTAAAGTTTATTTTGGTTTAGTTTTACTTGTTCCTATTTTCTTTCTTTGTTTTCATATATGAATGAAATTACCCTGTATTTGCCTTTTTCCTTCTGATTTATTTCATAATCCTGAGGGAAGATATTTAAGGTTTGTACTCAAACTTACTTTTTTTTTTTTGTGATAACAAGTGAATGTTGCTAGACAAATAAGCCAATAATTTATCTGATAACATCTGATAAATATTAAAAATAATATAAAACATTCTTATAT
>NW_004567103.1:42503732-42534327 GCF_000260355.1 Condylura cristata
CCTGGTGAAGCCTCTCACCCTCCGCATCTCTGGCCTGTACCCCAGTTCTGTATGAATAAATAAATAAATCTTTAAAAAAAAAATTATATTTAATGTTATTCTGGAATTTGAAGTTTATTTATGAGTAGCTATAATTTTGACATCAACTGCCCTTTTTATTTTATTTATTCATTAAAAAAGATTTATTTTGGCATACAGAAACTAGTGTGCAAGCCAGAGGCATGGGGGGGGGCTGGTGATAGCATTTATTAGAGACTGAGTGGGGAGCAGAACAGGCAGATCTTCTGAAATACACTGCTGAGGGGAGCAGCATATGGGACAGGAGAGGTTTGCTGTGCCATGTGGGTCACCCTGGCTGGGGATTGAACTGATGTTGCAGTGGCTGGTGATAGCTTGATAAACTGTGACTTAATCCCCGCACCACCAGAGAGGCCCATTTTTTAGATGGTAACAGCCTTTAGGTTTGTGTTTACAAAGTTTAAAATGAGCCTTTCCTCAATGGCCCTCCCTGGTAGTACAGTGGGTTAAAGCACAGCACTGAGAAGCTAAAGCCACTTAAGCATGAGTTCAATCCCCACACCAGAGGTGACCCACATGGCGCGGCAGACCTCTCCTGACCCGCCTGCTGCTCCCCTCAGCAGTGTATTTTGTCACTTGGGCTGTTCTGCTCCCCACTTTCTCTCTAGTGAATCCTCTTACCACCCCTGCACCTCTGGCCTGTACCTCTGTTCTGTGCATAAATAAATATTTAAAAAACAAATAACACCTAGACTCTTGAAAGCTCACATACTAATAAATTAGGGGACTTCTACTTTGGATCATAATAAAGTTATAGGTGAGATTTACCTTCTCGACTAAAATAATAAAACACCATGCAAAATTTATGAGGTAGCAGTTTTAAAGATACTATCAGGCAATATAGGATAAAAGCAAATAATATGAACATGACAAATGCCTCGGGTTGTTTGGGGAGTTTCAAGGCTGCAACTCAGAAGAAATCCAAGTAAAATGCATCAGTTGTCCTGAGTAGAAGAGTTGCAGTTCTGCAAAGATAGAACTCACGCTGCAGTGGTTTTATCTTCTTAGTGCTGTGCTTTAACCCACAGTGCCACCAGGGAGGGCCAAGTCTAGGTGTTATTAAAAATTAGTTTGTATGGAAATATACTGTCATTACTTAATAGATTATGTTTGGTGGTTCTGAATATAGCACTACTTCTTTTAGTATAGTATTTTAATGAAAATTTGAATACTCTATAAAGATTTTTAAGAACCAGTAATATTTTTGTTTTGTTAAAGTCTTATACAGATTTTGATAAGCCTAGAGAGTTCTTGGTAAGTGAGTTAAAATTTAAATATAATTTATACCTATGAACTTTACATGTATTTATTTACTAGGTCTTCATCCTCCGGGTCCACCTTTGGCAAGACCCATTCTTCCCCGAGAACGAGGTGCTTTGGATAGAATTGTTGAATATTTAGTTGGTGATGGACCACAAAACAGGTAATATTTGCTGGAACACTAGGTAAATAAAAAGGATGAAAAAAATTACTGGTTAGATAATGTGTACCCATGTACTAGATATTCTAGTGATTATAGAATATGATAAAGTACTTTATAGCTCAGCAAAAAAGTACATGTTCAATAGTTTTGAACTGTTTTCAGTAGGAGTTTGGATAAAGTAGTCTAGATAAAATATAAAACATATATATAACCCCTCTATATAACCATTATCAAATGAATTTTTTTAGAGAAATTGAATCATTTCATTGAATCTTATTTAGACTTGAAGAGCACAAAACTAGTGAACTCTTGGTAGGTTATCAGAAATGGAGTTTATATGTGTCAGAACTAGACTTGGTGAGAGTAATGATTTTAACAATGAGGACAATTTGTATGTATTTAGAACTTCTCAAAATGTCTGTATAATTATTAATCTTATTTGATCCTTATAAAAATTTAAGAAGATAGATATGATGTAAACAGCAATTATCATAATATTGACATTTAGACATTTTGTAGATAGTGTAGCAGTTATTTGACAAGATTATTGTTTGGCATAATTTTAATAAAGGGACTAGAATTTAATGTTAATGTAATTAATTATACATATTATTCAAAATAGACTTGTTAGATATGGCCAGGTTTTGATAAATGTGCAGAGAACAGTGAAAGAAAATATTTAAAAGAAAATAAGGAAGATACTTCACTGGAATAGCTACAGGAATCATAATGTACAGAAACTAACTTTTGGGCTAGAGAAAATTAAACCCATTTCCTGACTTTTTGATACTAACATTCACTGTGAATCTCTAAGTGACTCCATCTTTTCCAATCCTATCTGGCAACAAACTTGGTATCCCAAGATTGTATGTTGTAAAACACTGAAATTTTAATATCCTGATACCAGATATCTTTCTGCTAACTTAGTAATGATACATTAATTTGACTGGTGCTTAGTTTATTTTTAGTTTGATGTATAGTAATATGTTTTTAAATTTTTGAAATTTGGCTCTTGTTTTTTAAAAAAAAATTATTGTTTAGTAAGTTGCATTTAATCTGTTGAAACAGATATAGCTATGTTAAAATGTAAATTAGCTATAATACCTAAAATTTCTTGTCCATGAGTATTTGTAACTTGTCTGTTCTTTTTTTGGTGGGGGGGTATAGGTATGCCCTTATATGTCAGCAGTGTTTTTCTCATAATGGCATGGCTTTGAAAGAAGAATTCGAATACATTGGTAAGAATTATTGGCAATTCGATTTAAAATTTTTATGCCAATTTGTATGTAATGGTATTTATTTTAGATACTGTCTTTGTATATATTGTTCAGACACACTGTTCTTTTGTTGGAGTACAAAGCAAAGTGGGAAAGACAGTGCAGGTTTCTTCCTGCAACAATGTGCAACTTCTAGGCCAGTTGTTCTCAAATTTCACTATGCATCAGGGTCAACTGAAGAGCTTTTAAAAATTCTGATGCTCAGCACCCAGCTATAAAGACCCTAACTGACGTGAGGTGGGGTCCACAGATCAGCACTTTTTTTTTTGAAGCTGTTCGGATGATTCTAATATGTAGCCATTATTTAAAAACTGCTGAACTAAGTTAATTATGCTTTTCAGAAATGACAGACAACAGTTTCTTGGGCAGATCAGTGAGATTTTGGATCTCAGAATACCATATGATTCTGGTATTAGAAATACGTTTTTTTTTTTTTTTACTGTTATATGCTAGGTTATTATTAATACTGCTTTGCCATTACTTAACTTGATGTATAACTTACTGTGTTTTCTGCTTTAAAGTTAATTTTATAATTCCAGTAAAGTAGAAATTATGCTTAAAATTATCTTTGACTAGAGTACCTGCCATCATAATATTAAAATCACAGATATTTCAGAAATAACTTTTGAAGAGTTCTTTGCTTTTTTGTTCAAGGAATCTTGAGTGTCCTTGAATTTTCTTTGGTTGATGGCTTTATTTTCTTTTTTAAATTCTCTGCAGCTTTTCGATGTGCCTACTGTTTTTTCTTGAATCCTGCAAGAAAAACCAGACCCCAGGCTCCAAGACTTCCAGAGTTTAGTTTTGAGAAGCGGCAGGCAATGGAAACCTCAAGTTCAGCTGGTCCCTTGCCCTCAGGAAGCATGATTTCATCAGAGAACCAATTTAGTGAAGGTATTAATGTGCTTAACTTTTACCTGTATTTTGCTAATATTTAACAATAAAAGCATAATGGTTTTAGATAAGAATGGATTAATGGATATTTTGCTGCACATACATATAAGCTGTTGCTCTGCTAATAGATTTCTGTATGACTGGTATGGTGTGTTTCATTTTTAAAATGAAAATTGTATTGTGTTAAGCAGCAACCAGCAACAACTAAGACATTGTGGCGTAACCTTGTCTGATAACTATTGGGAGATCTGATTGATAAGATTCTGACTGATAGATTCATTTTATTTCTCTTTATTTGAATGAATTATGAAACTACTTAATAAAGGTAAAATTCATAGTTAATATTAATGAAATAAGTTGATCCTTACTAATTGACATTACTAGACATTTTGGTAGTCTAGACATTGGTAGACTTTATGAAAGCAGGAAACTTTGAAAGTTTCTTTGCATGCTTGCATGGCAATGTTGATAGGACTAGCATATCTTTGAAGTGATTTGTAGAGGTTGACAAAAACTAACATTGTTGATTCATGCCTTTGATATGAAAACTTTATTTTAGATAAATATTAGAATTCACTATTTAGAACTCATGTTAAACTGAATTTATATTTTAAACTAAATTATATAATTAATTCATAATTTTATTTAGCGGTCCATATTTTAATTCTAAGATTTGTTATTTGTTTATTCTTTATAAAAGCTTTGCAAATTGAACAAATTACTTTAACTGAGAAGAATATTGAAGCAGAGAATTTTCAGGCATCAGAAGTTTAGTATGAAGATTAAATACCTTTTTTTTTAAACATTTGGGAATGAACTTGAAATACATGTGTTGACTTGGGCTTGGCTTTTGGCTTACTAACAAATATAAAAATGAATTTGAGTACAGAATAGCCATGACAAGAGGCGTGTATATTTCCAATACTGAATCAATACAGTTATCTTCTCCAAGTCTGCAACATCAACTTCAAACCCAGTATCAAAATTTTTTCTTATGCTTACATCATGCTCTGAGCTGCATGCTGTCACGTGCAAATCATCTGTCTTGCCATGTAACTCCTTGGAACTGAAAAGTAAAGGATTTCATGCTGAAGATACCTAGAGGAAAAGTTGAAGTCATGTCCATGAGTAACTTAGCATTTGAAAGCTAGCTGAATATTTGAAAGCCAATAGTTAGGGAAAACAGTGGAAAAAATCAGCCAACAAAACAAAATGTTGGTAATGAATCCCATTCTTTATGTCTTCTGCTAAGGTCAAGATGGATAGTTAGCAAACAACACCCAGCTATACCTTTCCTTCTCATCTAATCTAGGAGGAGCAATACCCCAGATGTCTTATTTTCTGTCTGAAATGCCCGGAATGAAGTCTAACTGCCTCAAATTCAGTCCTGATAAGGTAATGTTAATAGGTGAAGACAAAATTTCTGTCAGGGTCTGATAACTCCTTGGTACTAGAAATTGAAGCGACAGTTCCATGTAGTTAAGATAGTTTCTAGAATAGTAACTTTTCATACTACTCTGGAGTCCTCAAAATGGCAAAAAGCACCTTTTACTTCTTTGGCTTTCCAGAAGATTGAAACTTTTCTCCGAGACTACTGACTCAACATTATGATAAACAATTATAAATTTCAAGCTGGATTCCTTTAGTAAAAGACTGGAAGTATTTCTGATGAACTGATGAAGCTGCAATTGTTTTGAACACTGGTGGCATACCTTTATGATTAAATTGAGCTATTAAGACTGTATCATCTTAATCATCTCCTCTCCATGCTGACAGCCAGTGTAATTGAAAGATTAGCTTTCTAATTTCTACGTTCTTATTGTAGAAACTTGAGATCTGAAAAGGAACTTCCCTGTTTTAATTTGTGTGTGTTTATATAATATGAAATAACTCCTTGGTAGTAGCAGGAACTACAGAGATTAGGTTATTGAACTTATAGATGGAACTATTTATATGAATAACCTAGAATTTATAGAAGAAACTCTTTTTCATTCATTCTTTGATGCAAGACTTTGAAATTAAATTCTGTCTTGGTTCTGCTCCTGGAAGACTTTACGTTTAGGATGAGGCACAAGACTCTTGTAATTTTTTGACCACTCTTTAACAACTTATCTTCTGTACTCATGTGGAATCTTGGAAAGTTTTCAACAAAGAAGGAGACCTAGAAGAAATTTCTTCCAATGATTGTTCATATGAATTCCTATACATTTTTTTCTAAAACTGTGTATTCAGATGCATTGGAAATAGAGCACTAGAGAAATGAGAAATTAGGACTATGGATTATCATTTTATCTCACAGGTACTAGATATAGTATATTAAAGTAATGACCTGCTTTTAGGTTCCTCAGTTTCTCTTACGGTTAAAAGATAGGGCAGTAATTCTTGAATCTCTGCCAAGACACACTAAAGTGGTTTATCAATTTTGCTTTTTTTTTTTTAAAATCAGAAATACCTGATAAAGAGATTTCTTTTTGTTAGATATGAGAGATAATTGGAGTACTTTATGGGTAATTATGGAGTGCAAGGCTTCCTACATTATTTATATACTCATCGAGTGATTTTGGCCTACCATGTTTGAGGAGTTTAATATTGTTTTTATTGTTCAATTCTACTTATGTAGCTCTCAAATCACTGTTTTACTCAAAAGTAGCTTTTATTCATTTGGAAATATTTAAAATAATGGCTTCTAAACAAAACTGAAATAGCAAGTAAAATTAGTCTTGATCATCTGATTTCTGCTCTTTTTAATAATTTAATACTGTTACTATTAAGTTGAACTTGGGAAAATTTTCTTTAGTGTTATAATGCTCAACTTGAATTACTTGATAATGTAATTTTTGTTGAATTCTGTGTATTACTAGATTCAAAAAGCTTTCCCTTTACATATATTTAATTGTATATGGTTTCTACAAGATGTAATTTGCCTGTAGCATGGTGTTTCATTTTTGATTTCACAGTGATATTTTGGATTCCCTTTTTTTTTTTAAAGATTTATTTATTTGTGCATACAAAACTAGGGTACAATCCAGAGATGCAGGGGCAGTGAGAGGATTCACCAGAGACAGAGTGGGGAGCAGAAAAGGCAGATCTACAAAGTACACTGCTGAGGGGAGCAGCGGGCGGATCAGGAGATAGAGGTCTGCCTCGCCATGTGATCACCTCCCGGGCAGGCAGGAATCGAACTCATGCAGAAGTGGCTTTAGCTTCTTAGTGCTGTGATTTAACCTGCTGCGCCACCAGGGAGGGCCTTGGATTCCCTTTTCTAAATTATCTTTACTAATAGTTTTGTTTTTTTTTTTATTTATTTATTCATACAGAACTGGGGTACAGGCCAGAGGCTCAGGGGTGGCGAGAGGCTTCACCAGAGACAGAGTGGGGAACAGAACAGGCAGATCTACGAAGTACACTGCTGAGGGGAGCAGCGGGCGGGTCAGGAGAGGTCTGCCACGCCATGCGATCACCTCCGGGGCAGGCAGGAATCGAACTCATGCGGAAGTGGCTTTAGCTTCTCAGTGCTGTGGTTTAACCCGCTGCGCAACCAGGGAGGGCCTACAAATAGTTTTATATCATTGCTTAATAATGAAATTCTTACTCATCTAATGGATTTATTTTATTAGTAAATAAGTAAACAGCATTCTGTGCATTTGAATACAAGTTCTTTTCTCATAGGTGTTGGTTATGTACTTGGATTTTATTCATTGAGTCACTGGGTTGACTTGGGATGAAATTCATGTCTGTTCCTTAAATAGAAGCTAGCCCATTTTCTGTAAGGCAGAAAAATCTTGTAAAAATCATGTTGTTTAAAACCATTGAGTTCAATGACAACTTGTCCCATTTTAATTTAACATTTCCTCTGGATATGTTTTATAGTATACAAATATAATGAGTACTGATGTTTGCAAGGCCAAAAAAAAAAGTCACTGTAAAAAAGGAATTAAAGGAAAAAATCTAAATAAATTCACCAAAATATACGGGGTTTTTGGAAAGTATAACATAAATAGAATCATGTATTTTCCTATGGAAATTAAATATTTCCTTTGGAAATAGATGATATTGTTTTACTAGGTGGTTCTTTAGTTTTCTTAGAGATATTTTCTTTTAAGAACTAGAATAAATACCTAAAGGTAAGGTAACATTCATGTTTTTGCACATGTGTTTATTGGGAAGGAGTGGTATTCATTATACAGTTACACTCAGTTTTATAAGTTTGAATTGTCCAGCTTTGTCTAGTTTAAACTTGGACAACTGGAAGCAGTTGTTATAAAGTGGTAGAAAAAGTTTCTCTTTCAAAAGTATTGGAATAGGAGTAGGGCAGGGGACAGGAATGGGCAAAGGGCCACTTGTATTTTATTACATTGTGGTATATTGTTTTTCTGGCATTGTGGATGCCATAGTTGATTGTTAAAATTTAACTATGGAATCAAGTCATTCAGATAACTTTAAAATTTAATCTTAAACTGGTACTGAGCGCAGGGAGAGTAGGCCTGTTGAATTAGTATGAGTGCAAAGACTGATTTCTTGTTGAGTACTGTATGTCTAAATGTTAACATCTTATATAATGCTTTATACACTAAGCTACTTTAACTATAATCTCACAGAAGAAAATACACTTTTTTTTATTAGAATAGGCAAATGGTTCTCTCCCATGGAAATAGAATAAGTACTTTTGGAAAAAGTGATCATTTTATTATAGTTATTAAATGATTGTTAGTTATTAAACTATTATATCACATCCTGTTAATCTTGTACACCTAGTTCACTTAAATTTTGTTTCAGTCACTTTTCACAAAATAGCACAGGTATCCAAACATTGAATATCTATTTCATTTAGTAACTAGTTGATGCCTGCATTGAAAGCATCATGACACATAACAATTTTTTATCGGGCTACTGCTATTAAAATTAACCTGGGGAAGAAATATAGTCACTAATAGGCTCTTTGATAATTTTCAAGGCCTATTTAGTGTTCCATATGTATTCTCTGAATACAATGCAGCATTGACCACAAACTTTGTAAATGATGTTATTTTCTACTTTGTGATAGTTACATGGCATTTCTTTGAATTCATGTTTATAGACATTAAACAAATATTTTTAGGATTATAGTTTTTTTTTGTACTAACTGCTTATTTAAGGCTCCATGATCTTAAAAATAAATTGGATTTGACTAGTAACCTGTTTCTGAAAATAGTGTCATCACACCACTTTAATATGATGAATCTTGAACTTTGTTGCTCATGTTTAAGTTCAGTACTGAGACACTTTTTTTTTTTTTTTTGGTGAGTTGAGTTCTGGATTCTGAATTTTTTTTCTTTTCCCATTTCATATGGCCTTTTTGGTTTGTTTCAGAAGACTTAATAAATTACAGCATTTTAAAGTTCTTGGCAGGTAAATTTGCTCTATGGCCAGACAATTCTGGAAAACCGCGACTCTTAAAATTCTACTCTGGATAAATTCTTTGAGGGTAGAATTACAGTAGCTGGCAACTCTTCACGTTTTCCACTGCAGAACTTGCCTGCCCTGTAGGGTCTGTCCATGTTTACAAGGTGTCATTTGTACTTTCTGCTTTTCCTTTGTGTGCTGCGACATTCAGATGACAAAACTCCTACCATGTACTCCTTTTCTACTTTGAATATTTTAAGATTGCAAGTAATGCCATTTTTAATCACAAATGTGATTGTGAGTATTTCTCACTTTTTGCAAAAGTGAAATTTTAATACAGTAAAACCATGTTAACTTGGATGTCTTTAACTGGCCTCTCATCCTTCAAAATTTAAATCTCTGGGTCAGAAATGCTACATACCTGAAACTACAACACTTTGGAAATACACTGGAAGGCCTTTTCCTGTCATCCCAGAAGCTAAACAGAAGTCTTGGTCTCCTCCTGAAAATTTATTAACTTTATACTTGCTTTAGAGTTTTATTAAATTCAAACCCTTCAATAATAATTCAACATTTTATCAAATAAAATCTGTGTCTTTGGAAAAGGTGGATGGATCCTGGCTTCTTCAGTGCTTAGCTAACAGAGGTGCAAGTTAGTATGGGAAATAATCTCCCTGATCCCTGCACACAGAGTGAAAGGGGCACTGGGTAAAAAAGCTATAGTGCACTTGCTTTCTTTGCTGGATGGTTGTCTTATAGCACCAGTTCAAATTCATTTTCGGAGCTTATTTTCATGAAAATATAGGCATGTGGATAAAAGGTTTGTTTACCCCAAATTATATTTCCTTCTTCATTTATACTAATTCATATATGGTATGTTATTAGGAATTAAGTACATCCTTTAAAAGATATTAAGGATAATATTAGGCTATCATGTGGTTAGTTCATGTATGTGTGTGTTTATCTTTTGCTTACCTTATGTAGTAGTTTTAACATTTGGGTATGCTAAAGTCTTGATTATCTTTTCAGAATCTTTAGAAGAAGCAGATGTTCTTGATAACAGTGAAGAGCAGACAGATGACAAAACATCAGATACAGAGCAAATGGACCAAGTGATTGAAAAAGCATCTGTCACAGAGGAATCAGAGGAGAAACAAGAGGAGACCAAGAGTGAGGAAACTGCAATGAATGAAGCCAAATCAACAGTTCCCATAGCTGACTCTGTTCCTAATCCTGAACTAAGTGAAGAATCTTCAGTGACAATGTAGTAAATACTTCCATGTGCCTTCAACTAGATACTTGTAGTCTTATTGATATCAATTTATTGCTTTTTAGGTGGTTCTTTCCATATTTTTTCCTCTCTAAGGAAATGGTTGAAACCATTGAATTCAGATTTTCTCTCTGTTTCAGTATGTCAGAGTTTTGTATCTACTGGGAATTAAAAGCAAATGATATCAGTAAAGGAAGGCCCTTTTGAATGTACAAAGACCTATACTGTTTAGATAGCTTTTAGATTATGTTCATTCTAAAAGTAAACAAACATGTTAGCATCCTTGTGGCCTGTAAATAATACCCATTTTGACATAGGAAGAACCTTGGTTAGGAATAAGTTCTAATAGTGTTTTTTTTGAGGAATGAAACACAAGTGAGATTTTTAATGCCATATTAAAAATGGATAGAATTTTAACTTTTCAGACATTTTCGGGGGGATATCTATTTAAGCATTTACAGTTAGTGGTGTGAAAGTTTAACTACATAGTTGGTACGAATTTTCAGTAAGAATGCTATTCAATAGTCAAGTGCAGTGTTTCTTTTTGATGTCTATTTGCAGCTGGGCCAAAGGCACATGATGTATATAATTAGCTTATGTTTACATATTTACAGATAGGAAACATCTCTGCACTTGACTGTACTTGAATTCTGAACATTATTTATACTTGTAAAATAATGATATATAAGTGAATTTTGTGCTCTTGTTTGTTTTTTGTTAAGGAAAATACAGATGATCTGGCAGCAGTTTATTTTTGTTAACTGTCTAGACTTCTTCAAACAGTATTTTGGTGGGTGACTTGGCTACCTGAAAAATCCAAGTAGAGGGAGGTGACGAGACAGTAAATAAATGTAGAGGTTCTGCTGAGAGCTTATGATGATGCTTTTATTCAGAGTTATTGCTTTTCAAACCCAGGGATTGTGAGAACAAATTTTGTGAAGAGAGGCTATGAGTTACTGGTTACTTGGATTTAATATGTGCATTAATGATTAACTGAGTAAAAATATTTACCCGTAATGGTAATTAGACTTAGTTACAGTGTGATTATCTTTTCTAGCTTCCTTTGATTGTTCTATTCCTCTATGAAAAAATAAATTATGCCAAAGGGAGGAATATGTAGGAATGGTGTATGTGACAAATATTTCAAAGTTGTACACAGTTTACGAAAATTTAATAAAATAATATTTGCTTTCATTTAAAAAGTCATCCTTATCATTTAATATCTTATTGTCTGATAGATTTTTTTTTTTTAAAGATTTATTTATTTGTTTATACAGAGCTGGGGTACAGGCCAGAGATCCAGGGACAGTGAGAGGCTTCACCAGAGACAGGGTGGGGAGCAGAACAGGCAGATCGAGGAAGTACACTGCTGAGGAGAGCAGTGGGGGGTCAGGAGAGGTCTGCCACGCCATGTGGTCACCTCCGGGCAGGCGGGAATCGAACTCATGCTGAAGTGGCTTTAGCTTCTTAGTGCTGTGCTTTAACCCGCTGCGCCACCAGGGAGGGCCCTGATAGATATTTTTAAGGAACTCAATCTGGTAATAGTTTGAGGCGTCATGATACAGTGATCATAGTGCTAAAGAGTATGGGTTTAAGTTCAAGCACTACTGTCTTGGCCAAGTCACCCTCCTTCTCTGAGGCTATTTTTTCATCCATAAAGTGGAAGATTATCTCTTCTGGGGGATATTGAGATCATCAAGATTTTGTGCGATGTGGATATAGGTAAATGGTATAGACACACACACACACACACACACAAACCTTTTGAGGTATAGAAGGGCTATGAGTACTCCTTTTGCAGATAAGGAAATATAAAAAATACATATGAACATGTATTTAGCTGCTTCAAATCAAGTCAGAGCCTTTTGTATTCACCTTTATCGTGTATATGTGTATAACTATGTAGACTAAATCATTTTGAGGTCAGGTAGGAAACTGAAACTATGGAATATAGTGTTTTATTTTTGATGTGTTCCACTAGGGGTTTTTTTGTGTTATTGACCCATAAACATTTTGTTAATTGTGAAGTCTTCTTTAAAACTTTCACATTATGATATACATTGCTTAAAAATGAGAAGTATCTCAAGAAATACAATTTAATGATAATATCATGCATGTTATGAGAAATATCTTTGAAAAAAATATGGAAGAAGGTTAAAGTAAAATTAATGCAACTGGTAATTTGCTGTAACTATAAACTAGAAACATTTATTCTGATACTGTAATAAACCATTAATGGTTGAAAGATTGTAAAATGCCCCATTTCTGATTATTAAGACTAATGTAAGTGAGGGAAAGCAAGCTATTAAAACCATAACTGGTGTGATCTTAACTGCCCTGCTACTAATGCTCAACAGATCATCATCTAAACTTTCCTGTGTCCTCAGCATGATCCACAAATATGATCTGGCATTGTCTTTCCATTCCTTTCTATTATTAATCTATAGAGCTTTGGTTCTCTCACCATGCTGAGTCCTTTCTTGCCTAAAGCTTCAGTTCAAATATTTTCCTCCTTAGATAGAGGACCTCTCAAAATACTTACTGAAGTCTGGCCTCTGCCTTTTACCCTCAATCACATCACTATCTCTACTATTGGTCCTCATTACAATTTATTAGTATTTTATTCACTACTTACTCTTATCTTCACAACAAAGTCTGTGTGTACATGCTCCTATTTGTCTTGCTTTTATGTCCAGAGCTTAGCACAGTGCTTGATACATGTATTATGAAGGTGGTATACTTGGTTGTGAAATCCAGTGAAAACTCCCAAGTTATTTCACTTGGTAGTATTGACATTGTTGAGTAGACTCTTTTGTTTGAAACACTTTTTGTGTTATCACACATGGTGTATGTTTCAAATATTTCCAAGTTGTTCAGTTTACTTCTTGGTTGCTTTACTCAATGTCCTTTGAAGGCTTTTCTTCTCTGCCATACTTCATATTGCATGGGTTGTACCTAATGATTGCTTTTCTTCACTTCAACCTCCATGGGTTTAATTACCAGCTATCTCTTGGAGTCTTGCTCTGTTTCCCGCACTTGAGTGCTACCTGCCTGCTGAAATGTCTCATAGTATGTGTTTTTTAAGTAAATCTATTTACTTCTTCAAACCTTTAAAACTGGTCGTTTGGTGATTCTCATACAAATAGCACCATTGTGTGAAGCAGAAACTCATTCCATTCCCTTTAATTCTATATTTTATTTAGTCATTTCAATTTTTTCAGTTAGGATCTCATTTTTTCTATTCCATTAACATTAGATTAATAGTGATAATAAACATTTTTATTTTTACTCTGTGCCATTCATATATTAGCTGTTGGATAGATATTACTTTATATATTCTTTGACAACAGTCCAGTAGGATTACAGGAGTAAAAACAAGTGTAGAGAAAATGAACAATTGATTGATTAGTGGAAAACTTGGTGTGAATGCAGGCATATTTCTTCAGGGGTCTTGATTTAAAAAAAAAAATCTATTAATAAATAAAAGAGGTTGGGGAGAGGAGGGGTGAAGGTGAGAGGATTCACCAGGGACAGAGTAGAGAGCAGAATTGGAGGATCTACTGAAATGTACTGCTGAGGGAAACAGTGGGTGAGACAGGAGAGGTCTGCTACGCCATGTGGGTCAGCTCCCTGGTCAGGGATCAAACTCCTGCTGCTGTGGCTGGGGACAGCTTCATAGTGCTGAGACTTAATCCCTTGAGTCACCAGGGAGGTCTTGCTCATAATTTCTGTTGTGCTGCCATTTAATACAGGTATTCATCTCAAAATCCCTTTTTAATAGGTTTCTCTGTCCTAGTCTTGCTTTTGCTATCTCTGCTGTGCTGTAGCTGACTCTGTTTTTAAAATTGGAAACAACATCATGCCACAACATTGGCATGACTTTAATGACTCCTTATTGTTTTGGGGATAAGGCCCTGTGATTCTCTGCTTGTGGTATCTTCTCACTCACATAGTCATAAAGGAACACAATAAATTGTTCTTCAACTGAACTGAAATAATCTCAGAACCTAAGTTTCGATGGTTGTTAAGCTGTGCCTTTTATTCTTGGAATTAGTCTTTGTTATTTTATGCTTCAGTACAATAAGTATTGTAACGGAGAACAACTGATTCAGCAGAGCAGTAGCTTTGGGTGGTTGTTGAGAGAGATACAACGATTTTTACTAAATATATGCTGAGTATCCAAAAATCTGAATGATTTATACAAGGTTGGATAAACAAGTAGCTGCACCAGAACTCAGATCTCAACACCGGCTGCCAGAGACGGTTACCAGACCGCTGGCCCTTGGTTTAGGATAATTGGGAAAAACCATTTATTTATTTATTTATTTTATTTTGTAATATAATAGTTTATTTTTACATCATTTTGTACATTTTTTTTTCATCTCAGTTGTAATCTCCGTGTGTTTCCCATTACCAAGTCACCCATGTGTCATCACCATAGTCCAGTGCACTTCCCTACCCCCCTCCATTTTTGATCCCATTCCCTACTCCACCCCTATAAAATGTCTCTGGTATATGGCTGTTCATTCTTAATATTTTCTCTACCTGTCCATTATGCTCCTGCTATGAGCGAAACCATCCAGTATTTTTCTTTTTCTTTCTGGCTTATCTCTCTAAGCATGATTTTGGGAAAAACCATTTATTTTTTATGAAAATGAATACTTCTTAGTCTGATTCTGACGGGTGAAGAAAGTTAAATAAACATTCTTAATACCTGCTCGTGGGAGGCACTGTGTTCCAAGGACTTTTCACGTTGGTCCTCCCTCAGTTCTCAAAGCCATGTGAAGAGATGGGATCCTTTCCAAAGGGGATTAAATTAATTCCCGAGCATCACTCCATTTAAAGAAGTAAGTGGAGTTGGAACAAAGCCTCTCTAAGTCTTACTGCCTATGAACCCTCTTTCTTTGGTAGCTGAAAGAAATACATGAGCACTCTTCTATTTTTGCCTGTATTTTTGATTCTCAAGTGTTCCTTTTTTCAGGGCGGGTCACTAACACCCATCAGACCCTCCACTCATAGACCACCCTCTTGAAATTCTCTATTTCCCACGCCAGTCTATGAATTTGAAGGCAGGCAGGGTTGTATCTGGTTTCGCTTATCTTTATGTTCCTAGTGTTTGGCTAGAAAGGAACTTAGTAAACGATCTGTTGGACAGACAGCGCGAGTGTATGCCTTCTCACACAGCAGGTAATATGTAGCCTCAGTGCAGATTTTATCCTGTGGGGTATTTTTCAAATTTCACATTATTTGAATTATTGAGTAGGGAAAAGACTAGATACTTACAACTAGGCAAATTCTGATGAACTTTTTATTTTTATTTTTATTTTTTTTTAAATTGTGAGCTTTGCTGTTTTGAGTTTTATAACCCCAAAGCAAAAACTGTTCTGAGGCTCCTTTGTGTACCAAGTCTCCTTAGGTGAACTGTAAGCAGCCTTTTCAGACCAAAACAACATTCCTAGTTTTTTTCTCCTTTATTCCCCATTACGCTCTGATCACAGATGAATACCGCATATTTGTGCGATGGTCTGCACTGATCTTACATAATGCTATTACAAAGTCTCGTTTTTTTAAGACCCAGACTTGTCTGTAATCCTCAGCTTTCCAAAGCAGTTACTTGCTTTTGTTCCCACTGTGCTTTATATGTAACTTGTAGTCTCCTGACCTCTTGTTATTGTCTAATTCCCCAATTGGAGTGTAAACACTTCAAAGCGGTTTCATGTTTTTTGATTTAACTTTCTCACGTTTGCTCTCCTCAAACAAAGCACAAATTAGACGAACCCAAACCTGGCATGGTGCCGTTGCAGGAATGGCTGGAGTTTAGATTCATTTAAATAAGTGATATTCCTGACTTGTCAATACCTTTAGTAGTTGTGATACTTGTAGCTGAAACTCCTACGAAGAAGCTGGGGCTAGAAAGTGAGAAGGATTAGCTCAACATAAGGAACTGTGAATACCTTCCAGGTAGGGAGGATTCATCTGATTTTATTCTATCTGTGCCCAACACATTAACTATGAAGGAATGTGCTGGAGAGACCCATGAGTGTGCCCAGGTCTGGTTCACATGAATCTATTACTTGGGTAAGATTTTGCAATAGTATATAAAGTAATTTGAACTCTCCTAAATATCCTTACACCCTCCATAGCCTGATCCCATATTTTACTTACTCATGAAATGAGGTAATAAAAAATATCTCTTTTGTTTATTTTTATTCAGTATATCATTTCTGCCCCATTTAATGTTATAATTAATGTTTAGTTAAAGTTTTTCTGGATTAAGTTGCTGCTTGTTTTAAACTGAATCTGGAGGAACCTTGACACATACACACACACATAAGTAAAATATAAGGATATTTTCTCCTTCAGTAGGAGGAAAGAACTCAGTCCTTAAAGTTGAATACTTGCTGAAAAAAGCCACTGAGAGAAAATGCATACAGTACATGACAAGTGTAATTAAAACTTACACTAATTTGGTATATTTTATGATTACATTCAATAAAGGTAATCATCAATTTTTTCCTAAAAAACAGCCATCTACTTGTGCCTTACTGTCTTTATCAAGAATTCTAAAAGCTTTGCTTACTGCCAAGAATTGGCACACTTTATTAAATTGCAGTGGTTTGCTTACAACATTTCTTTCCTAGGAACAAAAAGAAATAAAATTTTGGAATGAACTTCTAGTCACAATTATGACTGTTCACATAGCCAAAGAATAGCCAAATGAGTTTTTAGAATAGGAGACTGTGAACTATATGAAATAAACAGCACCATCTGAAATAACATTGGTATATTTGCAAAAATTATTGTGTGTGTATGCTGAGGGTAATTTTCAGCACATTTTTTTCTCTGGGTTTGAAGACCTGGTTTCTTTTAGCATGTTGTATGATCTTTCTTTTCTTCAGTAAGGCAAGCTCTTGTAGTTGGTGAAATCGAATGACATTTATTTAAAGACAACCACAATCACTACGGAGAGAGTGGATTTTCTCTTTCCTGCTGTCCTCTGGGTCCCTCATCCTCACATACACCCCCAGAAACCCTCCTGCCTCCCTCCAGCACCTGCTGTTGCACCACCAAAGGAGAGAGCAGCAGGTTTGGGTACCATTTGAGAAGACCAATCTCGCTACCCAGTAAACAATTGTCAGCAATAGCCTGAGGCAAGTGTGAGTGATGTCTAACTCTCCAAGTCTCCAACGAGACTACTAAACTGTGTCTCAGGTTGGTAGTGCTGTGATTTTGAAGTTGGCGGAGATGAGGAGCAGATGACTAGCCTTCTTATAAAGAAGCTGAATCCAGGCTGCTGTTCCACATGGGTAACAATGAGTATGATGCCAGCCCTTCTTAACAGCGCCTCCAATAGACATGTAAACATTTCAATTTGTGCATTAGAGGTTTATTGTTTCTAAAGAGTGATTTATGTCCTTATTTCTGCATTATTGTCCACAAGGCACTGCCCTCTGTTAGAGGGTCTGTGCTATCTAATTTTTTAGACCTTTGTCTTCATTAGTACAGCAATTTTAGCTTGTGATCATTTTACTAGACCTCATTGATAAGCCAAGACAGTATGAGATTCATAGAGCTGACATCTAACCTTGCCACTGACTTCTTGACCCTTCTGCTTCCGAAACATGGGTTCATTTTTTTTAAACCCAAAGTAGAACTCCATCTATTTTTCACCACATCGTGGGCAGTTTAAAGGTTGGTCAGAATCAAATATTGTGCTTTCAAATTTGATAATATATGAGTACAGAAGGATGACCTTTGATACATACTCATACATCAACATGACATGAGCAGTGAATGCAGCAATTACCTCTACGACATTGAAATGGTGCCTTAGTTTTCATCTTCAGAGCAATTATTGCAAAAACAAAAGCATTTAAGTTCTAGTTATAAAAATTTATGAAACCAAGTAGCTTTAGAAATAGCCCTAATTTATACACTTATTTCCAACTTTAGTTGAATTTTCATTAGACGCATCAGTTCACTATCAAAAGATGTTATTGACCGGATACTATTAGGCAGCTTACTATAGTTACTTTATATTTTATAAATAGATTATTTTTCAAAAGGATCAAGCATTTTCTGTACAAAAGAGTTTTAGCATATGTTTTAAAAAATATATTGAAGTTATTCAATGGTCATTAAAGAAATATTTAGTGATGGAAAAGACCTTTATATTGTGGCAACCCACAGCCACATACAGCTTCTGACACCATTTATGGGATTATTGCCTCAGTGTGTTCACTCATTCATTTCTCCCTCCATTGGTGCCTTCCATGTGCTAGCCAGAGAGATCTGAAGTGAACAAGACAAGGACACCACTTTCAGGGAGTTCATCATCTCATAGGTGTGGTTAGTCTAATAGATCAGTTCTATCTTAAGAAGCCCCAAGATGAAAACTAGATCCTATGTGAAATGTACATGAGACTTAGAAAGCCTGGAGAATAGATTTGCATTTTGATGCTGCACTTTCCAGAAATATGACCGTTTGGGGAAGTTGTACCTCTTTGAAACTTACTTTCCTTGACTATAGGAAGATAAGATTTTTTAAAAAAGGAAAACCTATAACTTGAAGTACACAACGCTGCTGTGAAAAGTAAGAATAAAATCTAGGCCAAATATGGCCCAGATTCGTAAACTTCCTTTTCCAAGCCCGTCTCTCTCAGTCAGCCAGTTTATGATTTTTAAAAATAAATTATTCTTTTACTAATATACAGATATTGTTAGTAGGAATTCACAGAATCAAGTGCCTTTTGAATTTCCTATAGAATCGTGTGTGTGTGTGTGTGTGTGTGTGCATATTTTTCAGGAATGAATGACTTTTATCTAATTTCTAAGGGAACCAAAGCCAACAGAGCAGGAATGTTGTAGCTCTCTTCTAGCATTATTTAACCATGATTGTAATATGTGGACTAATGATGTAAAAAAATCAGTTGAATCTCAAGTACCTTTTCTTCAGGCATTAAAAATCCTTAAATTATCCCCATGGTCAAAAGCTATATGCCAGGTACAAAGAAGCAATTTATGTTATGCCAGTGGGAAAATTAGCATAAAAATGGTATTCTAGTGATATGTATGGATCTTAAATGTGTTTTCAGGTTGCAGAGAGCTTACTCGATGATCACTGTTCAAAATGAGCATTCTTAAAAGTTGCTAGGTGAGTGAAGTTGAATTTTGAAAATAAGGAAGGAATCACAAGGAGTTACTGAATTTTCGCCCATTATCATCCAGCACACCCCAGCTTGTCTTCTAAATGTCCCTTCCTCCTGTCCCCAAAACTCCTGTGGGTACAATGTCATTACAGGATTAGTGTTTTTCACTAATACTTGCCTATTCTATTTTTAAGAAATTGAAAGCAGAACAGTTTTAAAAGTTATTTTACTGCATTCCACCACTGTAATACATTCAACGTTTTCTTGTTAGTTTTTAGTTCTTTTGGCTGATAAGCTTTTAAAAATTGGTAAGTTTCATTCTTCAACCAACTCTATGAGGCAAGGCCTCCTATGGCTCCTCTCATGTGAACTGCGGTCAACTGTTGATCCTTCTACAGCACCCAGAGCCAAGGACAGCTTACTTTTTACAGACCATGAAGCAGTGGTTAAGAGGTAATGGGGGCCCTCCCTGGTGGCGCAGCGGGTTAAAGCACAGCACTGAGAATCTAAAGCCACTTCCGCATGAGTTCGATCCGCCTCCCCCGGAAGTGACCACATGACGCAGCAGACCTCTCCTGACCCGCCCACTGCTCCCCTCAGCCGTCGATCTGCCTGTTCTGCTCCCCACTCTGTCTCTGGTGAATCCTCTCACCCTCCGCATCTCTGGCCTGTACCCCAGTTCTATATGAATAAATAAATAAATCTTAAAAAAAAAAAAAGAGGTAATGGGCTGCCACTTAAACTCTAGTCAGTGCAGGCTGAGGACTCTGTGTTTTGTCTCACTCCTTGTCCTAATGTCTCCTCTTGCTCTTCTCCTTTAGACATATTTTGAATTTGAATTTGGGCATTTGTCTTAATTCTGCATCTGTTGTATTGTGAAATGAAGTTCCCTAAAGATTTACTCAATAGAGAAAAAAATAAAGGTGACCACAATGTTCAGGAGTGGGGGAGAGTTTAGATAATGTATTGAAATAGTTTTAATAATGGGAGAAAATGCTCACGATTTAATATAAAAAATAAATACGATGTTAGATCCGTAATCTGGTGGCATGTGAAGATACAGAGACCTGTGCGTATAAATGTCTATTCTTTGCTTACCATCTTTGTAAAGAGATTGGAGAGAAATGCAGCGCATTTTAACTAACTATATTTGGGTTGTAGGATATGAGAGACTTTTTTCCTTTAACTTTTCTCTGTATTTTCTAAGTTAAATATTAAGAATGTATATGACTTTTTTTTTTTTAAGATTTATTTATTTGTTCATGCAGACTGAAGTACAGGCTGGAGGCACAGGGTGGGTGAGAGGATTCACCAGAGACAGAGTGGGGAGCAGAACAGGCCGACTGAAGAAGTACACTGCTGAGGGGAGCAGCGGGAGGGTCAGGAGAGGTCATCTGCTCCATGTGGTCACCTCCAGGGCCAGGGATCAAACTCATGCTGAAGTGGCTTTAGCTTCTTAGTGCTGCACCACCAAAGAGGGCCCAAGAATCTATATTACTTTTAACAATTTTTACTTTGTAAAGTAAAAATTTAAAAAATAGTATAATGATCTTAACAAATCACTACACAACAGAAAGATTCCTGTAACCAACTGAGCTAACTGGTTGAGCTATTACAGAAAGATTCTAAATTCAAGTTAATGGTCTAGAGCATTTTTAAATGTATGAACTTTTGGGAAGGATCTTTTATCAAAAGGAAGAGGGGGTGGAAGTGAAATGTTATGAGCAGCAAAAATATAGAAAGCTTAGTTACCTTGGAGTAAGGAAGAGATATGCTGCTTTGTGAAATATCGGGAGCTAAAAATTATGGAATGTGAGAAGTTCAGATAATTTTTCCTTCTTTCAGCATCTTAAACAAAGCATCATGAGCTGATAGAGTGCAATGAAAGCACCCCACACATTTACATATTTTCTCTGCCTCCCTTTATATGCACATATACAGCCATGCACAGCTCATTAATTCCTTTAAGTAAGAGGAATGACTCAAATGTTTTGTCTTCTAATAAGTAGCTACTCTGTTGTATTTAATATGATACCATCTTTGATCTTCCCTTCATATATTTCTTTCAAAAGCTCATAACTAAGTTCATATCAAAGCTGCTGCTAATGAATATTCAAATAATTTCCCAAATCTGTGCTTTGATAAATATTCAAAAATAACCACAATGCAGTTTGTCATAGTATACCTTACTGTATTTTAGACTCATGCAGTTTTGTCTTGGCATCACTTATACCAAAATCTGATTCAAGATTCCCAAATGGAGAATTTGTGATTATTTATAACAGAGATGAGAATGAATTTCTCAGTTTGGAAGATTACAATTCAGGTGAATTTACAGGACACAAAAATTTTGTTGACATGCATTAGAGCTAGTTATTTGAAATGTCTGATTACGTGCAGTGGTGGCCTGGAGTTCACGCTCATGTCCTGCTTTTCACACTCATGCCCTGCTTCCCTCTAGGGGAAGCCAACACTGGATGCCCAATTGATGCCAACTGCTGCCAGGGCTCTCCAACACACAGTGTCATTAGATCCCTAGGAGGAATCTCTGGAATGGGTCATTCTCATTTTCATCCTACAGATAAGGAAACTGCACTTCAAAGAAATTCCCTAGCTCATCTAAGCCATACAGCTAGTGAGTGACAGAGGCAGGATTTGAATCAGGTGGGCCGAACTATCAATCCATAGATATTTCCCACATGTCACCTCCAGCCTTAACCACTTGTTAAAATGGGCTCTTTATGCACAACACTTCTCCTTATCTTCTATATTTTAAGGTTATTAAGATATTCTATGAAAGTATTTCATAGTAGTATTTTTGTTCCATATTCCAAAGAAGTGAAGAATAGCTCGAAGTATGCCCTGTGGAAGGTGACCACCTCGGGTTGTCCTGATTTTGCAAAATACTCTTGGAGATGTTTCTCTTAATGAAGAAGCTGGAGAGAAAACCATGGCACTAGTTGGCTTCTCCTCCACTTAGTAATGGACACTCTGCCTTCTTTCCACTTGAGCCATTGACGAGATCCCTTCCATGCTACCATTTGTGAAAAGAGCACACACATGGTTCCAGATGAGCCTGCACATAAATGACATTTCTACTTTGGCACTAAGTGAATTGCTGAAAAAAAAAAAAAAAGGACCTAAAGTCTTTGATTCTGTTCCATTTAAGCAATTGTCTTTCCTATGAGATTTTCTGTGAAAAAAAAAAAACCTATTTATTGTCTATCAAAATGTTTTGTTTGAGCACATTTTGTATGACTTACACATGGGATTCAGGCTTCCTCCTAGACTGGAGACTCGCAAGGCCTGCTGTCTCCTGAGTTACCTGTCCACTTTCCCCCCGAGCAGTGCTGGTGAGTGTTCTCCACCCACATTTGTTGAATTGTTTCTTAGTAGGACACCGTGCCCCGGTACAGATGATTCTCTTCTCTGAAATGTGGGATACTTGGCTGTGCGGACGAAACCTTGATTTTGGATTTCCTTGTTCCTCTAGGTGCTTTACTGAAGCCAGAGATGGAAGAGGATTGCTGCTGTCAACAGTCCCCCCTTAGGCTCTCCTGGGAGGTGCAAGCCTTGAAGACCAGCTTCCTTTGGTTACAGGCATGGACCCCAGGAAGAACACCTCCAAGCCAGTTGCCTTGTCTTACCTCTTCCTTCACACTTTTCCTCACCATTGCTCTGTGCTCACAGCACACCTGCATTCCCGGTACTTTGCATGCCCTGTGTTTAATTGCTATTTATTTAGCAAAATACCATTATTCTACATCCTTGTTAATATTTTGACAGTATGAGATGTCTTCCCTCATTGTGGTCATTGTAGCTCTCCCACCACCAATATACCCATGTCCTCCACCACAATCCATTGCACTCTTTGCCCACCCTTCTCACCCTCCCCCAAGGACGTTTCAGATCTATTCATGTCCTTTTAATTTGGGGTGGGGATCGCCTTTCCCTTAGTTCTCTATGAGTTCTCCATGTAGTGTTCATGATTCCTACACAAGTCCAGTCTCTAGTCCTCCGCTCTACCAACTGAGCTATCGAAGGGCACATCATGATTCCTATTTATAGTATGTAGCTCAAGCACTGTGATGGGTCTAGTGACAAAAAAACATGTTTTCTGAAAACTTCTAGCACATTTTACAGTCCAACATATTGTCAGATATTTGGTATGGGAGGTAAAAATCTTCCCCCAAGGAACCATGAAGAAGTGGACTGCCCACTGCCTCCAGCACTTCAACAGCTCCTGACTCTCCTGACACTGCCTGGGAGCAGGCGGGGGCTGTTTTACCAGTCTTTGTGGGCCTGGCATCTCCTCAGTAGCTGAGGGTGCTGTGGTTTGCATTCATGTTCCACAGAAGCCCTCAGTTCCACCAGGGTCCTTTTATCATTCCTCAAACCTGTGACTCAACTTTAAAGTGACAACACATTCCTATTAAAAGTATATACAAACAGGCCCTCCCTGGTGGCACAGTGGGTTAAAGCACAGCACTAAGAAACTAAAGCCACTTCAGCATGAGTTCGATCCCCGCCTGCCCCAGAGGTGACCACATGATGTGGCAGACCTCTCCTGACCTGCCCGCTGCTCCCCTCAGCAGTGTACTTCATCAGTCGGCCTGTTCTGCTCCCCACTTTGTCTCTGGTGAATCCACTCACCGCTCCTGCACCTCTGGTCTGTATCCCAGCTCTGTAAGCTAAATAAATAAATCTTTAAAAAAAAAAAAAAAGCATATACACACAAATGTTAAATTTATAAGAAATTTAACGTCTTGAGGTTAATAAATCTTACTGATGGATTGATTTCATGATACATGACTATTATGATTTAGAATTTTGAAAATACCCATAGTTTCATTTGTAACTTAAATGGTCGCTGTTTTCATAGGCAACTTCAATTCTCACTCTCTGCTGTCCACAACTAGGCTCACCATTCTGCCCTGTCCAGACCCTTCCCTTCTCTCCTCTGGCTCCTCTACTTTCCTCAGAATCCATTCCCGGCAGCAGCCAGTGGGTCTGACCATGTCATTTCTCTACTCCAAGACCTTCCTGTGTTTACTACTTTATTTATAGTGAAAGCCCACATCTGTGCAGTGATGGATACTCCATCCCCTTCTTCCTGCTCCTGTTCTCATTCTCCCATCTCTTGGGCTTCGCTGTCCTCTTAACACGGCTCTACCATGCCAGGCACCCTCTTGCCTTACATAGAGGCTCAGTTCTTTATGGTCCTTCTGTCTTAACCATATTTAGGTAACGGAAACTCTCATCCCCAGGTCTTTTCTCAAAAAATCAAGCTGCCTTCTCTGATCTGATTGCTCCTTTAAAATATCCCTTCATTCCCCTTTCCTGTTCCCCCCACCCCATTAAAACCTAAAACTTCTCTACTATCTTTAAAATTCAGCAGCAGTGAAATCACTACTGAACATATGACAGAGCTTGTTTGTTTATTGTACCCTCTCCCGAGTAGAAGTGAAATTGTCAGAAGTTTCTGAATGTTTTCTTCCCTGTTGAATTCCCAGTATATGGCAGGCAGTAGGTTATCAATGACTATTTGAAACTTTGGGGTCTCCGTTGTGGTGCAAGGGGTTAAGTCTCACCCCTAAGAAGCTATCAGCAGTCACTGCAGCGCAAGTTTGATCCCTGGCCACAGACATGACTCACATGGTGCAGCAGACCTCTCTGTCACTCCCGCTGCTCCCTCAGCAGTGTGTTTCAGTAGATCTGCCTGTTCTGTTCCCCACTGTCTCTGGTGAATCCTCTGACTGCCCCTCCCTCCCACCCACCCTTCTGGCCTATACTCCAGCTCTTGTATGCATAACTGGTAAAATCTTTTTAAAAATATTTGAAATTTCTAGAAGTAATTTATGAGCCCCCACAGCAATAGTAAATAGGCTAGATTTTTCTGGGATTTTTTCAGAGAGATGGGCAAGATAGTTTATATTCAAGAGTGATTTTTCTTTTAAGCTACTTCTTTCTTGAAACTGGAGACCAATTGTTTCATCTTAAGGAAGCAACTTCCCTTGTGCCTCGGGTACCACTATGAACAGATTCATTTTATATTAACAACATTTAAACAAATAGACCAGATGATAGTGTTCATGAGAATCTGAGAATGAGGTGTTCTGTAATACAAAAGTCAGCTGAATTTTGGGGAGAAAAAGATATGAAAATTCTAATATTACTTTCAAATAAGCCCAAATCATAACAGAAGACTTTTTTCCCTTCTATCCCCAACCTCCAAGTATCAACTACTTTCCACCTCTACCACTAGCCCACTGATGAGGTAAAGCCTACTTTATTGTCCAAATGTGTCATCCACATCATTTGCTTTGCCCCCTTCTCTTCTATTACTAAGCTTTTTGCCATTTCTCTATCATTGTCTCCTACCTGGAGTGACAATATAACAAGATACAATTAAGGTGCTGCATGAGATGGTATAAAGAATAACTATTGGTGAAAATGAAATTTAAAGTGTCCATGTGAGTTGTATCCCACTAGTGTACCTAATTGATAGCGATACTGGTGCATTAAAAATATTCTTTACTTCCTGGTTTGCAGTAGTATTGCTTATGTACTGCATTATCACACATAAGCAAGAGCAATACACACTTAGGAACAAATGAGCTTTGCTTATTAGCCATTTTGCAAAGTTAGTGAGTGGCTATTTTTAAGGCTGATCTAGTAGTATATGTAAATGTAAACACCTCTGTATACTACGGTGACATCTTTAAGTAATTGAAAGCTCAGCATGAAAGTTGTGTCCAGCCTTAAGACCACTCTCAGTTAAAAGGTTAATCCTTTTAATAGTTGAATAGGCTGCCCTCTTAGACATATTTCAGAAAAGAGAATTTATTATATAAGGCACAATCTCATTGGGTATGCAAGGCAAATAACCCCATTAAGAATGGAATGTGAAGGAGATACAACAATATTCAAATAGGGCAAAATGGGGCCAAAAAGGTAAAATAAAAGGCAGTTATGGAAGTCAACCACTGCTTTTATTCTGCATTTCATATTTTGTGCTGAATAAAACAGATTAAAAGGGCTAGCTGCTTCCCACCAAGAAAGGACTAACAGAAAGAGGCCTGAATAAATTTGTTTGCTGAAAAGCAACAGAGTAGAACATAGGCTGTTTATCAATTGTTAATTGAATAATCCTAAAAGGTGGAAAATGTTGACTCCCGTGAACATATCTTCAAAGGACTATAAATGAAGAGCTCCTTCCTGAATTTAAACACCTCAATAGATCTTGAATATGGGCCTCCCAAAGGCCTAGATATTCCCTGGCAGTAGAGTACCATCCTCTTGCTTGACTGAATTCCCTCAATATGTTGGAATTTCAAGATCACTATCTCTCTATGGAGAAGTCCTCTTTTACTAGAGGTATTGGACAATGAATGGTCTCTCATCAGTATCTACATTTATTGTCATTTGCAGATAAATCATCTACATTGCTCTTTTTTTTTAATTTATTGATTTATGCATACAGAACTGGGGTTCAGGCCAGAGGTGTGGGAGCAGAGTCCACCAGAGACAGAGTGGGGAGCAGAACAGGCAGACTGATGAAGAACACTGCTGAGGGGAGCTGTGGGCAGGTCAGGAGAGGTCTGCTGGGCCATGTGGATCACCTCCAGGGTGGGGGATTGAACACACACTGAAGCTGCCGTACATAGTCATAGTGCTGTGTTTTAACCCATTATGCCACCAGAGAGGGCCTAAAATATCCACTGTTAAGTTAAAAATTCAAGTATCTACAGTAAAATTTTCTTTAAAAAAATAGGAAAAATTAAATTAACTTGACTTTATAAAAATTTTGTTTTAAAGAGTTATTTATGCTTACAGAACTGGGATACAGGCCAGAGGTGTGGGTGAGAGGATTCACCAGAGACAGAGTGTGGAGCAGAACAGGCAGATTGACAAAGTACACTTCTGAGGGGAGCAGTGGACAGGTCAGGAGAGGTCTGCCGCGCCATGTGGGTCAGCTCCCTGGCCTGGGATGGAATTGGTACTGCAGTGGCTTTGGGGCAGCTTCATAATGTGGTGCTTTATCCTGTTGTGCCACCAAAAAGCCAAAATTTTAAAAAATTAGCTTTATTATTCTTTTTGTTGATGCATTTGTTACATAATTGCCTAAATTTTGAGTCACCTGCTTCCACCTCCATTTTCCTAAGTGCTGTAATTTTGCAGAATGCAAATAAATTTTGAAACACATGTATCTCTTAAGACAGAAGAGTATTTCATTATTTCAATGCATGCTAAATAGCTATAACAACTAATCATCTTCAGAACTTGTTCTAAGAAGTTAAACTGAGGTTTGGAGTAGGATAACCTACAAAGAACTTATTGATAAGAGGTTCCTAGACAAGCCAAGAGACTTGCTGACATTTTTGTAGGTGTCAAAGCTTCAGAAATCTCATAACCTATTAGTCTTAGTATATTATTTTCAGCTTCTCTTACTTCCAGTGAGTGGAACTGTATAAAACACTGCCTAAGTTTATAATAATGACTTCTCTAAACATTTTTGCAAACAGAAGAAATAATTCTTGTCAAGATTAGTTTACTGAGCACAGATGGAGTCCCTTTCTAAATCTTTCTCAGTAACACAAACTTGTTGAATTTTCAGGTGGGAGTTTTGTTTCTTGCTCCTTCACTTGCCTTCCACCCAGTCTACTTATTCCTAACTGGGCAAATCATGTGGAAGTGATCCCAAAGGTGCTATTTCAATTCAACAAGCACATGCTGGACATCTACTACATATAAGGAACTCTGTTAATGGGTTCCTGTTTATTATCCCAGATGAGAAGTTGGTTGTACCAGAGAACTTCTGAGAGGCGATGCCTTCCCCAGAATGGAATAGGAACTCAACTCTTCTTTAAGTGTCTCTTAAATCTCAAGGGATCAGCCTAAATGTTTTGCTAGATGACTTTTCATGATGTCTGCAAAAAAGCTGGGTTGGAGAGAAGAAAGGCAGGAAGCTGATGGGCATCCATGCCTCAGAAACTACTTTATTCCGTAACTGCTTTCATCCATATTTGTTCAATGACGTGTGCTTGGTGGGTATGGACATGTTCCTATGTGTTCAATTACTCCACAAAAGACTCTGTAGTCTTAAGTGTCTCAATCTCTCAGTTTCTCTCTGTTAAAAGTCAAGCTGGAATAGTGAAATTCCCATGAAATTAAATTGATCCTCAAATTATTGTTTAAATGATAGGACAGTAGAAACTTAAGAGCATATTAATGCTAATGGAAATTGCTCAGCTAATGCTGTGCAAGACCAGTTGAGAAGAATATGAGGCATGCTACAAAAAGCCATTATGCTCATCTTTTCGTGGATGCATGATTTGTTTTATTCTTAAAACATTTGAGGTTTAAAGTTTTTATACCAAGCTTTATGAATAGAAGTGTAATGAGGTTGAAAACCAAAATAGAGCTTACTACTGTGCACAGAAATGAAAAGAAACTATAGTTGAATGCTGCCCATTCGAACCCTTATTTCTGAAACCCCAATTTAATTTTTTATTACTTGTCTCAATAGCCCCCAAATTTAAAAATTTGAAGTCTCCCTTGAAAGTAAGAGTAACAATGCGAAATATTTTTGAAGGGCTTAGTTTTTACATTGATCTTTTTGTAAACATTTTAAAATTAAAATATTATAAGATTACTTTGTAATATATATGTGATTTAGCTCTAAGTTTGAATCTACCTGTATTAAATGTATACCAAGCTTTTATTTATGCTTTGAAAATATAGTAGATAAAAAGCATAAGTGTTTCTGATATTATTTTTTGTCATCTCCAGCTAAGAAGATTGAAATCTTGAGAAACAATTTTCTGAAGAAATGAAATCTCATGCCCTCCTGAACCCTTGGGGGAAGATAGCCTCTCTGTTTGTTCAGTATATGAAACAGTAAAACAGGACAAGTAAAACAGACAACCATGCCATGAATGTCACATTTCTATTTCTATCGTTTGAAATGATGTTTTAAAAAGATTTTCTGGGGTTTTATTTATTTATTTAAGAAATAACTGGTACAAATAGTATTTGCACAAGTTCTCTGAGGTAAGAGTTTCTCAATCAGATATATTTATTTTCTGGAAAATCTGAGAGATTTCTTTGCTACCTCTGTGTACTATAGCTTCACAAAGAAAATGTAAAAAAAGATGATTTGGAAGTGCTTTATAGTGGTAGCATTTCTGAAAATATGAAGAGGATTTTTTATGTCCTTTTCTCCTGAGCCCTTAGAGAGTCCCTAACAATCTTAGGCAATGAATGGGCCAAAAAAAAAAAAAAAAAAAAAAAAAACAACTTGTAGAGGAAGAACATGTTTTAAAAGACAAGAAAAACATTGTTTATATTTTGTTTATATTTTAACTGTTACTTTTCAAAGAGAAAATAATCACATTTAGAATAAAGAATGTCTGTATATCGGCTCATCCTTCAAGGTAATAAATGCCCCCCTTGGCTAGATAGCAGTTCATAGTCAGTATTGTTGAGGATGGAATGGAGATTTGTGTAGCCCGGAGTAATGTCATTAACAAGGTGACATAATACACACAAATACATTAGGAGGTACACCTCTTTCTCTCATGGTAGGATGTTAGACTTTAAGGCAAGAGAGTTTCCTTTTTTCACTTATGTGTTTGATTATATAAATCATATAATTAAAAAAATTATATTGCAGGTTAACTACATTAACAAGTTAAAACAGTACATGACAGAACAAAATCACCTGTCAGAGGCAGTTTGAAATTAATGAACAAAAACTCTATCTCCATATTTACATTCAAGTGTTATTTCTGATGCCAAGTTGTTTCCTGTGTTTGATTACTCCCCTTAATCAACAAACTTGGCTCCAAATATCTTGGCTCATTCTCTAAGTCTAGACTTATTTCCTGCATTTACGATTAGATGTCATCAAGACTATTCAGAGGCATGGGTGGGGCTACGAAGGCCACTGGCAAAATGGAGTTTCAAAAGCTGCTTTGAGAAGTGGCGGCCTCTCAAAACACTCGTGCGGCCTCCCTGGTGGCGCAGCGGGGTTAAAGCACAGCATTAAGAAGCTAAAGCCACTTCTGCATGAGTTCGATTCCCGCCTGCCCCGGAGGTGACCACATGGCGTGGCAGACCTCTC
>NW_004567103.1:42534962-42536204 GCF_000260355.1 Condylura cristata
TTTTTCAATCAGTGTTTTTGTGTCTTTTGGGTAGATACCTAGGAGTGGGATAAATAAATCTTTTTTAAAAAAGAAAGAAAGAAAGAAAAGAAATCAGTTGCCTTACCCACTCTTGAAGGCCACCATGGTGTCAAATGCGTCGGGTCAAAAAAAAAAAAAAAAAGGCATCAGGTCACTGGCCCTTGAATTTCCAGACAGGACAAGACAGGTGGTTTCAAGAACTGTGGAGGGAGGTAAACCACTGGCAACAAGAACCGAGTGGCCCATCATAGATCGCTGTCTTCAGGAAAGTGTTCTCCGTCAAGCTTGGTATTGAAGTTTGCAGCAACCCCTCCCGGAGCGTTGTTTTATAAGGTGTGTGAGCATGTCCATGTGCGCTCACGCTTCATGCTTGTGCCAGGGCCTTTGACTGCTGTGTAAAAACTCCAACCAGAGCCAAGAAAGGAGGACCTTTTTGGAAGGCTGCAGGTTTATCTCACGTGATCTAGATTCAGGTGGAGGTGAGTATGTGGCTAGATCTTAGGTAGTGGGAGTGTCGGGAGCTTCGAGATGTGAGGCTTGACATCCTTGATAGAGTGTTCTCTGCCGCACCCCACCCTGCCCCGCCACAGCGGAGGGTAAACCAACGGGCGGAGACATGAGAGATGGAGAAAACAGGGCCTCCAGGTTATTCCAATTCTGGTGCCTTGCATCTCAGCTGCCAGTAGATTCTTCTGCTGTCCTGACCCTGGGCTAAGACATTCAGCCTGGACACCTCTTCTCCATGACCAAGAAGTTCATGCAAGAATGTGGAGTCCTCACTGGGAAACATATGGAGGAGAAAGGGGTGGGGAGAAGAGTTCTTAAGAGAAGGGAGGTTTTGGGAAGAAAATAATATAATCACCATTTCCAGTTTCTCTACTTGTACCTTTCCAGAGATTAAAGTGCCCTGAGGATAGAGGAGGTAATGGCTTGAGTAGAATATTCTGCAAATTCAATGCATGCATTAAAGTAATTTCCTTCCCAGTAATTTTTAGGGCTTGAAAAATGTAAGTCTCCAATCCACAGAATTGGGAAGAGAAATTCTCCTGCATTTTCCTTTTTAATTAATTTATGTATGCGTACAAGAACTGGGCACAGGGTAGAGGTGGTGAGAAGATTCACCAGAGACAGAGCAGGGTGCAGAACAGGCAGATGGACAAAGTACAGTGCTGAGGGGAGCAGCCAGCAAGAAGGGATAGAACTCGGCTGCAGGAGCTGCGG
>NW_004567103.1:42536429-42676156 GCF_000260355.1 Condylura cristata
CAGGCGGGAATCGAACTCATGCGGAAGTGGCTTTAGCTTCTCAGTGCTGTGGTTTAACCTGCTGCGCCACCAGGGAGGGCCCGGTATATTTTTTTTAACCCTATAGGTTATCTATGGTGAAGCTGCAATTAAGGATGGGAGCTCCGGAGCCAGTTTTCCTGGGCTGAAATCCTCCCTTCTGGTATTTTGGGCAAGTTGCTTATTCCCAAATCTCAGTTTGCTCTGCTGTTAGATGGAGATAGTATTTACCTTAGAGGGATGAGTAAGGATTCAGTTCCATCCCACTACCTGGACCGAGCAAACATTTAAGTGCCTAATAAATATTAGTTACTGTTATTGTTATTCTCATGGTTATGTAGTTAGGGCAAAAAAAGAAAAACTAGAGGAAGAATGTCACTGTCTCTGCATATGCTCCGCCTTCTGCAGGGAGGGCTGTTTTCCTGCTCTCAGTTAAACTTGGCTCCAGGAGAGGCACAGACCCAGCTTCACTCCACCATCCTAGAGGCCGAAAACACCAGCACACAAGTGTTGGGTGGTAGGTGCTCCTCTTCCTGAGTCCCTTGTCTGTAAAAACAGAGAAATAATACCTGAGTTGGCGCAGATCCAAAGACTTGAGGTCTGGGGTGCGACTCTGAGATCACAATGTCCTCTCTGTTTCATTGCTGGTAAGCCTGGATTTCTCATCTCACAAGCAGTAAGTTTTCATTCACAAGATAATTTATCCAAATGTTCATTAACATTAAAAAACATGCTTTTAAAACTTCGGTGGTTATATCAAAATGGTTAGATTTTAAAATGAGGTGAGGGTAATCTTTTCTAAGCATTGTGAGAAATTTCCAGGATGATTTACTTAAAAACAAAACAAAATATTTTAAGCCAGTTTCTATTGGCTGCCTTCTAAATAGGTCACCATGGCTCTGGCTTCAAAAGTCCTAAAGAACAGGCTGAAACAGTTTAAAAATGTAGGCACTCTGTGCCAAATAACCTGCTTAACTGGTCTCTCTTTTTTTTTCCCCCAGCCTACTAGATGGGTTTCCAGAACTGATCTGCTTCATCTGATAACATCTCCCAGCTTCCATCACCAGACTTAGAGCCTCCTTTTTTTTCTCTTCCTGCTCTTTCCTCCTCTCTGCCACCTTTTACTAGCACTTTATCAGCCTAGAGATTCAAGTTTTTTTGATACCCTCAAAGAATCTTTCCTGCATTCTGCCTCTCTTACAATTAATTGTTTCCTCCCTCCTCCCAGCCAAGTATCTGATAAAGAAGACTTCCTGCTGCCTCTGCTCTGACTCCCTCCAGAGTTTGGCTTCTCTTCCAGTGTTTTCTGCAACTACCCTTGCAAACATTACCATTTCTCACCAATGCCTGGTCAGTGGCCTCAGTCTGCAGCCCCCTGGCAATCCCTTTGGCATTTATCTGGTCCATCTGCACCTTCACTCTCCTTGTAAAAGATCATTTCCACTGCAGTCTCCTTTCTCCGTCAGCATCAGTGGTTCACTACGAGTAAGGTTGACATTACTTTTGATCCCTTCTTGCCTCTTTATATGTTTTATTTATTGGTGTGTTCACTCACTTTTAAGGTTTTAACTGCAGCATGTGCCCACAGCCTGGTAACTCCAAATGTGGTATTTCTAGAACTAGGCTGGTAACAACTACCACAACTGTACTTCCAACTGTCTACTTCCTGCCTTGCTGTTAGTTACCTTTAAAAATATAATTTAATAATGTCACACTCTTTCTTAAAATCCCCTGCGATTCCTCTCATGTACAGGATAATGGCCAAACACCCTAAACATGCACACTCATGGCGTGTGGTTTCCAGTCTCTACCTCAGCTTCACTCATGACAAATGCCAGGCTGTCCTTGACTATGTTTTGCACGCTCTGGGCCTCAGCTTTGGCAGATGGCTCTCCTGGATCTCCTTAGCTTGAGACTTGAGGATTCCTTATACCTAAAATCTAATTCAAATTTCAACTCCTGAGTCTTTCTCTGGTTCTCCTTTCCCCTAAGCCGAGGATAGAATTAACCCACTACTCTATTGGGCTTTTATCAGACTTAGTTTACACTCTGTTGGAGACACTACATTACAGTTTTTGTGTCTGTCTCCTGCTGGAATGTAGGAGCCCTGTGGGTGGGATCAAATCTCATTTATCTCTTCATCTCCTTTGTGTTGTTACCAATAGAGCCTGGCTCTTATAAATGCTCAGCAAATGACTGATGATGACTAAGTCAACTAAACCGACTGGTGATTTCAGTGAAGTGCAACCCCTGCCTGCAATTCTATTTTACCACATAGCAACGAACCAAACTGGAATATAACTTCCAATAGATTACAATCACCCTGATATTTGCCCAGTACATAATTTCATTGTTCTCAGGAACACTGAATTATTGGAATTATCAACATGATCAGAATTATTCTGAATTATTAGAATGATGCACCCACAAATGTTGTTCGTTTTTCTGATGACAGTTTATTTTTTTTAAAAACACCTCAAGGTTAGTAGTAGTCTTCACCTTAGTAAACCCCTCTGCTGTTTTACTGACAGAAGCTAGCCCTTTGTTGCTTGAGAATGGGTGCCTTTTTCTGCCTGCTGCCCTTTGCAGCCTTGCCCGTGAGAACTGGTCCCACAATTACTGCCATTATTTGGGAAATCAGTATTTAGAAATTTCTGCACACTGGGAATAGAGGAGAGGACCTAGCATGTGATGCAAAGGCTTCTGGTTAGTTTGGCTAAGGCTACTGTAGTCATGAGCATCGTCTTATTTTTAGAATCCTTCAGGGAGGAACTGTTACTTCCTCTATCCACACTGCTTACTTCTTTATTGTGTTCTTTCTCTCCTCTTCCCTCCTCTTCTCTCTCTTCTTCCCTTCTCTCTCCTCCTCTGTCCATAATGGACTTAAGGTGTCTTATTTAAACCAAAATATATCTAGGTAACAGATATTAGAAGTAGCTTCTCAAAAGTCAGCAAGAAAGAGAAAGGGTAGAGAAATAAAATGGAACCAGAAATGAGACTAAAAATGTGTAAATACCTGATATAGGTAATATTTAGCATTTCTAATTTGATTCTGAGCTTTCATGAACAAGTGAAAAAAGTGAAACAAGTGTTAAGCTCTATAATTCATAATTTCTATAAGTAAAAGTAAATCTGATCTCCCCACACATCTAGTCATTGTGCTGAGACAGAGCAGAGGACAGGGGACATGTGCTGGCTGACATGCTTGACCACATCTTTGTTATAGACAGATATTTGTCCTTCTTTAAATTGACATTTGTGGGATGGAGTTTGATGTGATTATTCAACTTGAGGGTAATTTTAGGCAATGGTGCTTTCTTCGATGAACTAGTCAGGATTCACTTGGTATTCACTATTATTTGGAGCTGTTCTTGTTCCTCCCCTGGGTTTTCCGGAAATAGGTTAACCATGAGGCACTGCCAAGAGCAGCATTTGCTAATTCCATTGTCAACAAAAATTGGATAATGTCCTCCATTATTGTACACATGCAACTTGGTGCCTGCCGAGTTTAGACACAACCTCTCATGCTTTTGCCTTAGGAACTGTAGATAGTAAAGAGCAGAAAGACAGTGTGGGAGAACATGGATATAATTCAATGCATTCGCTCCTTTCCCTTAAATAACAAAATGGAATGGCATGTCTGTCCTCAGCACAGAAGGGGTGCTATACCTCCCTGCCGGCCCCTCAGCAGGGCCTTCCTGCCCTCCCTGTCATTGTTATTCATGAGCCAATTGACAAAGACTTGCCCTGGGTGACTGCTTGCTCCCTCTTATGTTTTTGGCTATTACCTCCTGGTCACTGTCCCAACCTCTATCTCTGATTTTTACCAGCAGTAAGTGGGGGCACTTGTTAGCCTTGACCTTCACCTGTCCAATTCCTCTCCGTTTGTACCTGTTCCAGCTTACGTGGCCTGGCCCTGTTTTTGCTCTGTGATTTTTCCCTACCTTATTCGTTGGTATGGAGAGCTGAACCAGTGTTCACTTATGAGAAAAATGGTATGTTTGGTAGGAAAACAGTTACAAAATGAAATGTATATAGATCTAAAGCCATGTGTCCAATACATTGATATGTACAATGCATTGATATTTGTTCTTAATCTTTATTTGCTAGAGAGAAATGATTGAGGAACTAGATAGCAGAATATTATCTCTTAAAAAAGAAAAATTCCAAATTTTGACTGGTTTAAATTGAAACCTTGGGTGTAAACTGTGTGTGGCCTTTTCGATTCCTGTAGCACAACGAATAGACAGAGATTTGGGCCTTTGCCCTGGCGCCTGGGCATTTCCTAGGTGGGCAAGCTAAGACCCAGGCTTTTCTTAGTATTTTCATTGCACTGTTTCTCCATGTACATTGCAACAGTTGGCAATAACCCTCTAGAAATGACTCCTTTCAGCAGCTGTGGGTTAGCGCTTCCTCATGTCTGTGGTTTTCTCAGGAATCCCGTACTTCCTCCTTTTTGGGGAACTTATTATGTGTGCACAGGAAACTCATTTGTTTTTAAAAACATTATTATCAGTTAGTCTTCTCAGCGTCACAGTAGGTACGTCTAACCCTAATGTTCTTTGCCTGGCACCTGTCAATTGACTGACCAACTTCCAGCATGTAATAGAATCTCTTCCACCAGCTGCTGAAACTTAATCAGGAGACAGAGGATCCTTGGGGCACAGTGCCTTTCTCTCTCTAACTAGAATCTTGCTGTCACACCAAATGTTCTGTGAGGCTTTGATAAACCAAAAAAAAAAAACCTGAATACAAACAGTATCCACGACAGGAAGCCGGGGGTTTCTCCCTGACAGCCAGAGCCTCAGCGTGGCTTTGTCAAAGCCTTAAAACAACAATCCTCCTTGAGTTCATTTCCCCCTAATGTTGTTTATGGCCCCTTCAGATAATTGCTGCTTCGGGTGACCTCAGCCCCAAGGTCAGCCAGCTTCTTTCACCTACTGGGTCCTACCCTTCACAAACTTTATGGCACAGATTCTGCCACGTAACTGCTGCTTCAGCTTTCTGGTGGTGATTCTGGAATGCTGACTAGACCAGTTTCGGGGACCATGTTCGTGTCTCTTGCCCAAATCGGGTATCGGCCTAGTCACATTTTCCTTGGCTTCTTCAGGCTGAAGGGTTTATGTCTCCAGCTCCCCTCTGGGTGTTGGCCAGAAATGTGATCACTGTAATGAGTAATCTTCTTATTTGCTCCTTAAGCAAATCATCCTTGTGCTTTTGATAAGTAAACAACAACTAAGGCTCCATGGAGCTCCTCTGACTTTCAGGAAAGGTGAGATGTTATGGGTTCATTAATATGTAAACGGTAGTATGTAGATCTCAATGAAAGTGACAAACAAGTGCCACACTGGGTATTGCTGAACACAGGAAATGGTTGGTTTGAGCTAATATATACTTTTGGCACCACTTCATCTTAAAATCATACATAGCATCCAGCACCAGCAGGTTGCTTTTATAGCTTCATCTATTACTATCCTGTCACTGTTAATTGTCTTCTTTTACCTCTGCAGTATTCTACAAATTGGGCCTATCCAAAGTGACAGGAGGAAGAACATTAAGCATCTGACAAGATGATATCTAAGTTCAATTTCCTACTCTTTACCTGATTTATACCTGCAGAAGATAATTTTCCTTTCTGTCATAAACAGCCCTATAAATCAGCAGTGCTTATGGAGCAGCCGCATTGAGAGCCCCCAGCTTTGCAGCCTCTGTGTTTCCTATTAGGAAGCCATTACTGGAGAATTTTCCTCCTTCAAACAAAAATGATGAAATTTAATACCACTGAGATTACAAAGATTAAGAGCTGAAGTACTGCTGGGGCTTTTCAATTGAAGCAGCTATCTGAGCAATCTTTGCAAAACTCAATAAAAACAGGGTTTCTGCCTTTGACATCATTATCCATCTGTTTGGATGAAATTGCTGTATCATGGTATAAATCTGTGATACAAGTGACATAACCTCTGAAATAAAAGGGAACATTAACTGCTCTATCTTCTGGAGGCCCTGGGACCGGCTGGCTATAAGCTCACTCAAGTGTGATGGCAGTTATTCTGTGTTTTACTAGACTGGAGACAATTATCCTTTGCTCTCCTCCCCTCTTATGACAAACTGCCAGAGCTTCTGCTGAAATGATCTCAAATAGATTTTCTAAAATGCTTAGTACTAGATTGCCTCCATACATTATTTCTTTTCAATGGGCTGAAAATAAAAACCTAATCCACAAATCAATTGCTACATCTATCAGATGCACATTGGTGCACATTTTATTTTGTTCTATCAAGATTTTATACTGCTTATATCCTCTTTGCAGCGTTTTACATAGACAGCATGCTGCAGGAAGGCCGCTTACCCAGGGTTCAATAGGAGTCAAGAGACATTTAGCCTTATGAGAGGGGAATCTTGTGAGTGGAGCATTGATGATAATGGGAAGGGTGGGGAGACCTCTCCAGGTCCTGTCGCCTGGCCGCGGCACCTGTCCAAACCCCTGAAATGTCAACCAAATTGAGGCAGGGACAGGCAGGGAGAGAAGAGGATGAAAACATCCATTAGGGTAACTCGCTCTCCTGAATGAGCTCACTTTCTCCTTAATCTTTTTCTCTGGAGTTGTTCAATGCAGTTGAGGAATTTCCTGCCCAAGGAACAGGGCACCATCTTGGCTTCCAAGATTGATCCCTTGGGTAAAGACTTGAAATGGATGTGGTTTAAAAAACTAGATTTGTGTCCAAAATATCAACTCTTTCAGATAGATGGTTGTGGTATCTCTATGGGCACAAACTTTTCTGCACTTAGCGTCATTCTTTTATTTAATTATGCTTTATGGGCCTTTATGTGGTGTTACACTGTTTAGTCTCTGAAGGGCTGGTAACTTATTTACTTAGCCTGGTAAACAAATCAAAAATAGCAGAGTTCCTAAATCTGCAATACAACTTGTAACTCTCAGTGTGCTCTAAGTCATAGAACAAACTAGTCAAGCTCCAGTAGGCATTTATCTCTTTTGTATTTACAGGTTCAATCTGACACGTTAATGGGAAAATTGCATTTTCCCAATGTAGTAAAATAATATGGTCTACGATTAGGGTTGCCGTCTGTCTTCCAGAGGGCCATCTAATTCCATTTGTTCCTCCCACCACGTCCCTCCCCAGCCTCCACCAGCTCACATATACCTACTCTCTTGGGACCACCATTTTATTTGTTTGCAAATGAGGACAAGAAGTGGGGAGAATGGAAAATGTCTTTATAGGCCCTTCTGTCTTGGTCAGACAGTCAGAATAACAAGTCAATTAATAAGCTATCAAGTTTCCTTAACATTATAAATTGCTCAGGGAATCCTTATAATCATTGATATCAGCTATGTGAAAGCTTGAACCAGAAAAAGGTGAAGCAGCAATCTCTTCCTGGAAATATGTTGACACAGGATGTGTTTTGCTAAACCTCATCAAAAACCATTTTTTTGCAAAAACTTTGTATCAATTAAAACATGTATACAATAAGAATGTTATAAGATGTCAGGGACTAGATTGTTCATGTAATTTCTTATTCACTGAAGGTACCATGAGCTGGAACATATAGTTTGGAGAAAACTAATTTATATGAAATAAAAAGGAGTTGAATATGCAGAGGCTAGTTGATTTTTCCTTCAATATTACATACTGAACCAGAATTTTAAAGGAGGTGGGTGTGGGGCTAGAGAATCTACTTTTACAAGTTCCCCAGGTGATCTGATGTGCAGCCATGGTTAGCTGGGAACCACAGACACAGTATACCAGCTGCTCTTCATCTCCATGGCAACAGAGGCAGAAGCAAGCACTAACCGTGGCATGAAGTATTTAAGCTAATGTGAGTTTGCTTTTAATTACTAGATTTGCATTTGTCATTATAACCCTTTAGCGGATATCTTCTCCTTGGCCCCTTGCCTAAGATTTGGGTAGCTTCCACCAGGTGAACACTAATGCTTTGGTTGTAGATTTTTACCTAGACTTTTACCAGTCATGCATAAAGAAAGTCATGTCAGAACCTGTCAATTAAACTTTTTCTCTGGAGACTCAAGCCATTGAAAATAATGGTATACAAAAATAATACATCTAATTGTAAGTGCGAACAATGGAATAAAATATTGTATAAGATATAAAGAAATATAAATGCCCAGGTACAAGAACATACTTACTAATAAGCCTCAGCTGCTACAAACTGTAATGATTTAAGTCTGACTTTTCTTATTGAGACTAAATGGGAAAACTTGTATTATTTGACTATATACCTATATATATATTGCCAGAATATTTATAGCTATTCTCGTTCTCAAAATTCTTTTTCCTTTGAGATTTTAAAAACAGTATATTTGTCCCCCAGCAACTTCAGGCAATACTGTAGCCCTGCACAGAGAAATACTACTAATAATAAAATACATGTGGTTTCCCCTATTTCCTCATCTAAAAGCCTTTTCTCCTGCTGTCTTTTAATAGAAACATATCTTTCCACAGAATTTTCTTAGTGATTTCTTGTTTTTCTTTTTTTTCTGAGTCAACCCATTTCCAAATTGTGTGCATGAGGTTTTGTAAAGCCCTGTGATACTATCTTACGTTATTATCATTAATAATGATGATGTCAATAATACATACCACACAATACATTGTTTAAAAAATGTTTAATTTCTTCTTTTCAAATCAGAAAGTAACTTGATAGCCAAGTTATATCCACCTCCCTGGGCTGCCTGATTCTGGTCTAAAAGTTTTATGATGCAAACAAGACAAAATGATTATTTTTAAATGAACTCATCATTTCCAAATAACTTGCAACTTGTTTCAGACCTATCTGTGAGAAAGGAATCAAATATTTTTGTTGCCTAAGCATTGAAAAACAAAAATGAGAAAAAAAGTGAATTAAAAATTATAGCTTTGAGCCAAAGAAATGATTTACACATAATGATTTATACTTGCTTTGGATGAGGGAGTTAGGAGTTGCTCATTGTCTGCCTCAGTTTTATTATTGCTTCTTGGAGAGTTTGCTTTCCTATTTCAGGACTGTTAAATGAGCCAATGTATGTGTGTGTGGGCACACGCACCCATGTGTATCTTGGGGGAAGATGGACCTTGTTTGGCCACTATTAGGAACTGAATGTGTTTCAAGTGCACGTACTGAAACTTACCCCAGTGTGATGGTATTAGGAGGTGGGGGCACTGGGAGGCACATAGATTTAGATAAGGTCCTGAGAGAAGTGACCTTGTCAATGGGATTAGGGACCTTCCAAAGGTCACAAGAGAGCTTGCTTCATTTCTTTGCTCTTAACCATGTGAGGACATGGGAAGGAGCCAGCAGTCTGAACCCACCAGAACTTGAATGAGTGGGCACCCTGGTCTCTGACTTCCAGTCTTCAGAATAGTGAGAAACACATTTCTGTTGTTTACAATGCACTATGGTATTCTGGTATAGCAGCCAAACTACAAGTAGCTGAAATTCATTCCAATCATACAGGTGGAACGAGAGAAGTGACTCCATGTTTTTATAACAACTTCAGTTTCCCTTGTTTAAATTCAATTAAATTACTCACAAAGTATTTTCTGGGTTAAAAAGAAAATCTGGAATTCAGACTTCTTTCTCGGCGGTGGGATTGAATAAGCATGAGGATGAATAAGAAAATGCTTGTACTCTACAATGACTTGCTCTAGAAATACAACAGAGAAGAGCGCACAATCTTTAAAAAATTTGTGTTTTATGGAACATTGTAATATGGTATTATGTGCATTATAGTATTTGGTATAAAAATTGCAGTAAAATGAAAAGTAGGAAGAAATTAAACTTTCTCAGAACCAGATTCTAAGGGCAAGCTTAGACTCTTTTAAAATATTTTATTTTTGTAGGATTAGCATCCTTTTAAAAATCAATTTCAAAATTCAGGAAGAATTTATAAGAACTAAAAATGATAGAACAGTCCTTTCTTTGTAATAGATTAATAGTTGTTAATATCTATTTCAAGGTAAAGCCAAATGAAAGGACATGGTACAACCTTAAGTCAAGATTGAGTATTATTACATTGTCAACTGACCAGATGCAGAATTTTCCTTTTATAGAAGCCTTCTTTAAAGCATAATCTGAAATGCAGAGAGACTCAAAGATGTTTATCACAAAATTATTTATTGGGACACTTGTAGTGAGTGGTGACATCTCCATGTGACTGAACACCACACGACCACTAAAATACAGGAATTTTTAACAATGTGTAAAATGAATCATTAAGCAAAAAATGCAAAATTTGAATTTTTATGTGAAATATGATCTCAATTATGCTTTTAAAAAATAGAAGAAATGTGGTATCCAGACAGATCACAAAACACCAGAAGAGTTGTTCTGAGTGGGGATTATGAGGCAAAATAGTTTTTCTCTAATACTTTTCATATTCAAATATTTACTACAACGAATATTTATTTCTTTCATGGTGGCAGTTTTGGAAATACAAACAAGCTCATGCTATTCCCTTGCCTTATTTTCTGGGAACCATACTAGAACTCAAAGGAAGAACTTAATAGCACCCAGCGTCCTTCCTCAGAACATTTCCTGTGTTTCTAATCACATGGCAGCTGTTTTCTGGATAATAGTCCGCTCTGAGTTTTATAGGAGCCACATTTTTTAATTGAGTGCTTTGAAGAGACTTAAGAACCACGGTGAAAGCAAAGTAGGGGCCCTTTCTCTGGCGGGGCTAGCTTGTAACACAGTTTGAAATGTTTTTCAGAGCCGATAACAGCCCTCCCTGTGAGTACCCACCTTCTCAGGAGTCAGAGGCCCAGCCAGGGCTCCCGCAAGCCTGGGCATAAAAACTCAACTCACGGAGGAAGCTGCGTGGGACCAGTGTGGGCCTGAGCCACATGTGTCCACTGCCCAGGGCTCTTCATCTTGGCTGAGGCTCTTCCCGAGATGGCAACAATGATTTTAGAAGGGGCCCAGGGCTTTCTTGGCTTTCCTCCTGCAAAGATGGAGCCTGAAAGAGACATTTACCTCAGACTGCTTTGCTTGATGAGGGGAACCTCATCTCTGGGCTAGGCCAGCCTATTCTTTGGTTGTTCACAAGGAAATTTTCCAAGAGGCATATCAGTGACTCCCAAAGATCTTTCCTTCAATTAAAAAGTCTCAGAAGTAGAGTTCTGAGTTCTAGAGTTCTCTCCTGTTTTGGTGGGGGCAGATGTTTCAGCAGTGGGAGGACTCACACCACACAGAGTTAGTGGTATTAGCATCATAAAGAAGAAAACACTCCACCAGTCTCAATGGGCGGCAGGGAGGGAGGTGTTGAGTAGGATCATGTGAGAAAGCAACAGAGGACTTTTCAGAGGTCATTCAAGAGCCTGTGTGGTCCTGGTGGGACTTGAGGGTTTTGTGACATCTCTGATCTGAGTGATTTGGCAGTTTCTTCTAAATAGGGAGCGTAGTATAAGTTCCTGATTGGAAAAGATACCGATACTTTCTGAATTGGCTTGGGGATCAGGATTCAGAAGGCAGGATTTAAGGGCTGGTTGTCATTTATGAATTCTGCCCCATGACAACAGGAAAGGAACAAGCCATAAAGCAACCAACATAAGAGAAAGGTGTTTCTATGTTTAGAGAGTAACACATGCTGCTGTGGGCGTGAAACTGTGGGCTGATGCATAGCTCCCTGGAGCCGCTTGGCCTTTGTTGAGAAATCATCCAAGTTGCTGGTGGTTGGAGCCTAGACACAGTAGAGCTACACTCCCCACCCTTTTCCTCAGGGCTTCTCTCAGCACTGCACATTTTAATCCTCTTCCTTCGCTGCCCTCATTCACTGCTTTCTATTCAAGACAGTCACCCACTCATAGGAAATGATTGCTTTGTCTTCTGGGACAGACCCATCTGATACAATGTAAATAACTACATTTATGTGATCCCCACACCTTCTGCCTGATCTCTGTCCTTACCCCCTATACTGAAATCCTGACACTTAGGAAAAACCATGTTCAACCTTCCACATATCTGTGTTTTTTATCCTCTTCTCCTTTGTTACCCCTCCTCACTTCCCAAAGGCACTCATTCTTTTCTATACTCTGAAATAGGAATAGACTATATAACAGGTTTTCAATTTTTTTAAATTGAGAAACTTTAAATATCTTTTCTTAAATCGGTTCTTTTATATTCAACAGTGTGTCTTAGACTTCTTTTCAGATTGGTAAAGGATCACATCATTATTTTTATGATTATATAAGTGTAAGCATTTACACTTATGGTATGCCTTAATTTACTTCATTTATAAAACCACATTTTGTTTACTTTCAATTTATGCTACTAGTAACAGCCTATGTGTTTTTATTAGTAGTAACCATAAGATAGAAATATGAAGAATGCTACCAAAAGTAACTTACAGATTTAACGTTATTCCAATAAAAATCTCAGTGATGTTCTTCAAACATATAGAATGAATATTGATGAGGTGTATATGGAACCACAAAAAAAAACCTCAAATAGCAAAAACTCTCCTGACTAAAACAAAAGAGAATGGATGTATCACACTCCCAGACTTCAAACTATACCACAAAGTGATAATAATCAAAACTGCATGGTATTGGAATAAGAACAGACACACAACCCAATGGATTTGAATAGAAAACCAGATCCTGCAGACTCTTGAGTCATCCTCATTGTTCAGTGACTGAGGAGATCAAGATGATTATGACACTGGGAGTGTACATGTGTTGCATGTCTTTTTAAAACCCTGATCTGGTCTCTTTTGTCTCCCTATAACTAACTGTCTACTCAGTATTGCTACAGTGGCCCTAGCAGAATAAGGCTCACCAAAATGGGAGTCTGACTCTAAATAATATTACTGGTTATCTTCATGGTGTCTCCCCACTTGTGAATTCTATATGAAAATCTATATTGACAGAAAGCTAATAGGTGCTTCAGGGGGCTGGGGTTATGAATTGGGATTGACTAAGGACATGGAAAATGTTTTTGAAGTGATGGAAATGTTCCCAAAGTGGATGTTGGTGATGGCTGCATTAATAGCAATGGTAAAGGCACCAACAGTCATTGTTATTCATTCATTATCTGTAAGTAGAAGCACTAATAATCACTGAATTATAGACTTACACCAGGTGAATTTTATGATCTATAAATCATACCTCAAAATCATCTTCCCCCAAATGGGCAAGATTGTGAAAAGAGCTGGAATAGAAGGAAATTAGAAATATAAGGAGCTCTATTTTAAGTATGTTGTTTAGGAGCTTGAGCTCTCTTGGTATCATGCATACCAGCAAGGAGGATGTTTTGGCAGCTCCTTTGCCATAGAGCAGGCAGGTGGAGTAGCCATTTGGGCCTATCTCCGTATCCCAGTTGCCTGGCTAGGTTGCACCCATATCTCTTAACTGCCTTGGAATGGGGCTCTGTGGGGGCCCTATGAGTCATAAATACCACAGAGCCAAAAGCACTGGAGATCAATGAGTTGTTGGGAGCACCTTGTGCTCTAACTAGACCAGCACTGACAATAGTTGACTCCAAACGAGCTCTCCATGAGCACCATGAGGAATATAAAGTAGATGGTCATTGAGATCATCAGATTCTACAAAAAAAAAAAAATGCTCAGAATAAATTTGTGCAGCTGTGCTGTATCACAGTGCAACCCACCCTTCTGGCTATATTTTAAGGTCTCTTTTTTTCTGGAGACTGCAATTGAAATATTGTTTCCTCTGCATACAATTCTCCTTGTTGCTAGCTTCCTAGATATGGAAGCTGGAGTTGGCAAGTAGTTACTTTGAATTTCTGCTCAAGTGTTCCTTTGAAACAACTTTTTAATTAAAAAGTTAGAATCCTAAGATTCATAGAATATCTGGTTTGCCTACAGTTCTATTACAAGCCTAGAGAAAAATGTCAGTAACTGTTTGTTGGTTTACTTTCTTATTTAGTTCTAAGGGCAGACAGGGATACAAGTAACCAACACTGGCTGAATAAAGAGTGATGGGTGAAGGTGTTTTGGGTGAAATGTGTCTGGCTCCGAAGGCTGCAGGGACCTTTGACTGAGGGAGCTGAGAGAGATTGGGTGACATCTGAAAGGAAGACTCACATTGCCCTCTCTGTGGGTCCGATGAGGTAACTAGATCAAACAGCAATAACACTATATAATCAGAACAAAGGTGTTTCTTTCTTCAGAAAAAAAATGGAACTTTGTTTGTAGTAGATACTTGATCTCTTGAAGTTCTCTTGGGTGGTTGGGGAGGTGGACTATGATCATCTCAAAGAGAAAGTTAAAGAGTGCCTCTACTTTGTCTCTATGGTTTCTTTTTCTGTGGCCACAGTAATAAATGCATTTCATGGAGACTGTTACTGGAAAGAGAGTAGCTCAGGACTAGGTCACCTTCCCTCCAGATCATGACTGCACTCCATCCTCGATCTGTAGGTACATTTCTTCACCTCTTTATCTGTTTGCTTATCTGCAGGGTGGTTCTGATAATACCTATGTTCTTGGGGCTGATGTGAAACTTAAATGCAATAATCTAAGCTCTATGGCTGGCATGTAGTTGAATGCGTTAGTGCTATTTTTGGGGATGTTATTCTTCTCATGGTCATCAGAGTTGAGGAGGTCATTAGGATGCACCTATCTGTGTCAGAGATGAAGAAACTGGATCCCAAGCCTAGTAGTTTCCATGCCCCATCCCACAGCTGTTTCCTGGCAGAACTCGCATTGTGGTCTTAGAAATTTATTTCTCAAACTTATTGCTGGCTGTGGTTGAAGTTTGCAGTCACTTTTTCTCTCTGTCAGGTGGCATGTTGGAATGGACTTCCCTGCAGCCCTTAAAGGGAAAGAAATAGTAGTCTGCAAGCTCCAAGATACCAGAAAATGTTTTTGCCTTGGTCCTTTGTGTATCCAGGTTGATAACCACAAATCCAGGAGTTAGCAGTTGCTCAGAAATATTTAATAAATGAGCATATGTGCACCACAAGAAGCATGACTCAGCAAGGAAAGACCACCGAGTCATGGAGTGGAGCACTATCAGCCCAGACTTCTCTGTGCCCTGAGGTCTAGCTGAGTAATGGGTGAGGTGATGACCTGACAAGTTTTCACAATCAGCTGTGTGTCTTCGTCATCCCCCAAGGTCCTCTCTTCTTTATCTCTCAACTCCCGAGTCTATCTATTCTATCAACTAAGACAGGTAGGTTATGTAGCAATATTAAGCCATCTTAAAAATTTTGGTGGTTTGATATAGCAAAGTTTATATCTCACTTAAGCAGAATAGTTTGGAGATCTGGGAGACACTCCAAGAAAAATGTCTTCCACATGTTTGCTTAGCACTCCCTGCTCCTCCAATCCCGTGGCATTCCCCAGGACAACAAAAAGCCCCTCCTCCCCACAGCCCCAAAAGGGCACAGGCTGGTATTGAAGCTATACCCCATGTTGCTTCTATCTGCTCTGATTTGGACTAGAACCCTCCCAAGGACAAGGACTAGGAGGATCACTGCTTGATAGGCTCAGAAGTTTCCAGAAAGCAAAAGAGAAGAGGATTGGGTGAAAAGTGGAAGACTCTGCTATGATTCTTTTTCAGGAGTCAGCTTATTCCCCACTTCTTCTGCCATCTTTTTTGCCTAGTTCTCTTCCTCTTCTGTCCCTCTTCCTGATCCTCTCCTCTCACTTCACTTGAGCCACTGTTTTGTATTCTCTTCCTCCACACAGAGCAGATGTTGATGAAAGACCGATGCCGACCAATGCCGAGCTGGCAATCAGCTTCTTGCCTGGATGTAGACAAGGCAACATCTGGCTCCACTGGGGACTTAGAAAAATCCTCCTATCATCTGAGCACGTGGTCCAGAGGTTGAAAGAATGATAAAGATATGGCTGCTGTCTTGCACTTGGAGACACCAGGCAATGCAGAAACATCCCCTCTCACTGCAGAAGGCAGCATGTTCTGGTGTCAGCAATAGCTTCAGTGCACCAGGAGACTGTGTTTGATCCTCTGCACAGGGGTGAGCACTGACCACTCGCCTTGACTGTAAGGAGCGGTCAGTCACCTACCCCTAGGTGAGGGTTCCAAGTGGCCTCAGAGGCTTTGAAATCTTTGATGGAGTCTGAGGTAGCACTTTTTTGTTTGTTTGTTTGTTTTTTGGTAGGGACACACTTTCAACAGATGAAGAGAGCTTGTGAGTTAGATAGGTTTTAGGAGGCACATGCCTCTAGGATTCAATCACCACTATCAGTTTATTGTGTCTGTCAGGTGAGTCTCTCCCTCTAGACCTCAGCTCCCTTCCTTGCAAAGGAGATTGGGTGAACAGGGTGAACTCTCAAGCAGCATCTAGAACTATGATTCTTCGAGTCTGAGTTAGCTTATTTGCATGAAACAGAACACTTATGGCTGAAGAGGAGGATGTATTATTTGAATACACTGTGGTCTCCTACATCTAGACAAGAAGCCGTCAAACAGCCCAGCCAGTCTCAGCATCGTCCTTAGCCAATGTCTGCTGTGTGTGGAGTGAGAGAATAAAGCGGGAGAAGAGGACACAGGAGGAAAGAAGAAAACACAGGCAAAATAGAAAGTAGGAGGGGTTCAGGATAGACTGACTTCTGAAAAAGAATCAAAATAGGGTCTTGCAGTGCTGGCCCATAGCCTGTTCTTGTCTCCTGTCCACAGAAGAGAAGAAACAGAAAGAGGGTGGAGAGGAAGCTGGGGAGGTGAAAAAGTGAAGTCGGTAAGAGCAGTAGAAGGGGAAGGTTTGATGACTACACATACTACTTGCTTATTTTCTTCAAAAATTAGCTCAAGTTATCTGGTCAGTTTTGTTCCGGCCTCTTGCTTCTTTCCTCTTGTAAAAATTTTGGTATCAGAAAATGCTGAAACAGGAAATATTAAGGAATTTAGAAATAGCTTGTTGAGATAGTCAGTATAGACATATCAGCTGTTGGTGATTTCCCCCAAAGTTGAAGGTTATAATTTTTCTACTCTTCCTAAGAAATAATGGTCTCTTGAAATGTGCAAGTAAATTAGTCATACTGTGTCCTGAGAATTGGTCTTTGTAATACATCCTGGTCTCTGAAAAAGAGCTACCGTTACATAATAGATTTTAGAATCTCCAAAGCTGACTCAACTAACATATTTGTTAGTCTAATAAATGCTATTGCTCTTGTCAAGATTTTCTATATAGCACAATTTAATAGAGGAATCAATAGTTTCTTGGACATGACGAAAGAGCCTGGATAAGTTTTGAAGGGATCCACAAGTCTCTTGTTCTAATAAAGCTAAAATGGAAAAAAGTTTTCTCCCATACAAGGGTTTTTTTTTTATGAAGCTAATATATACATGGCACTTTCTCTAGGAAAATATTTGTTTATCAATGTTTTCTCCTACAGCATCATTTCTCTCTGTTGTTACACATGAATATGCATACACTTCAGGGAAAACCTCAAGTCTTTAGATAGTGTGATCCATAAGGTCTATGGAATATTTCCTTAGAAATCTTTTCAGAAATGTTTTGGGCAAACATTGGCATCTACCTATTTCTTTTTGTCAACATGTTTTTCAAAGGTGGTTTTGGATAATGACAGTCTTCCCTAGCGGCCCCTGCCACCACCAGATTAAGGAGGCTGAGGTTGAATGTCTCCCCAGCCCCTGCAGGCATATTGATTCCTTCCTTCCTTGACTTTAGGCAATGGATTGAACAAATCTCTTCTGGAATTGTTAAAGTTGCTTGTAAAGAAACTACATTGGTATTAAGACGACTTGAACATCTGTGTGTCTCTTCCTCGGCCAAATCATTTAGTTTTGCCTTGGAATGTATTATTTATTTGGAGGATGTCTGGCCTTCAGAGCTGTGGGTTCTACCTATTGGCAGAAATGATTTGCTGACACTGTCTCTTAGCAGCTATCCCCAAATAACACCATCTTTAAATATGAAGCCAAGAATGGGTCTGAAAATGATGGCTAGGGACAATTTCTACCAAACTGATGGAGGTTGCTCTTTGAAAAGTTTACAAAAACAGTTGAGATTATTGGCTGTGGTTGTCTTTTGAGACAGAAATAGTCTCAGAAGGTTTCCAAAGAAAAGACACACTAGTACATGGTTCTGTTATGGGAGCTAAAATTGATGAGCACGATTAGCTGCATCTGTGTGAGTGGTGGATCTCAACTTGATACACGTTAGCATTATCAGGTGGGCCTTTAAATTATCAGGTGGGCCTTTAAAATTACTAGGGTCTTGGCCATATGCCTAGGGATTTCTGGTCAGTTATTCTGGGTGGGAGCTGGGCAACAGTCCCTTTCTCACTCTTTCTCCCTTTCAGGTGATTCCAACGCCAGTCAAGGCTAGAAATATACATGGGGGGAGGGGTGTCAAGGAATCTGGGCATTTTTGGCTTTCTGGAAGATTCTGAAGCCTTATCCATGACTCTCAAGTGTTAGCTCACAACAGAATTACCTGGAGGAATTGTTAAAACGCAGATTGCTGAATTATCTCCTCCTTACTCCTCAGAATTTCTGATTTGGTAGCCTTGGGCTGAGAACTAAGAACTGGCATTTTGTATACCATCTGGGGTGATCTTGATGTTGCTGGTCTGGGGGGCACACTTTTGAGCAGCACCAATCTAGACTAAGCTTGGGACCATCTGTTTTTGAATTTATTGCAAAGTGGCTATTTTTAAGACAGCAGGATCTCAACTCTGTATAAATGGACACATAAAACTAATTGCTTTGGCTACAAGTGCTCTGTCTCCTCTCCCCACCCCCCATCTTTAAAAAAAATTTTTTTTTTTGTGGGTATAGCTACAAAATCAAAACTTGACTTTGGATAAAGCAGCAAAAGTTTAGGTTTATTGCACATGATAGCTACTGCTTTGACTATTTTGACTAAGATACTTTGCCATTTTAATCAGTAAAATAACCTGGAAGAATTCTTCCCCTTTCTCTGTCTTGATTGGTTGTTTGAAGGAAAACTGGTGGAGGGTTTTGACTGTCAGAACGCTTTATTGTAGAATCTGTTATTGCTTCAGTGATAGTAAATCGTAAATTAATATATATTTTTAAAGATTTATTTATTTGCACAGAACTGGGTTACAGGCCAGAGATGCGGAGGGTGAGAGGATTCACCAGAGACAGAGTGGGGAGCAGAACAGGCAGATCGACGAAGTACACTGCTGAGGGGAGCAGCGGGTGGGTCAGGAGAGGTCTGACGCACCATGTGGATCTCCTCCGGGGCAGGCGGGGATCGAACTCATGTGGAAGAGGCTTAAGCTTCTTTGTGCTGTGCTTTAACCCGCTGCGCCACCTGGGAGGCCCGTAAATTAATATCTTTTAGGTAAGTCCGGTTAACTCTTACTTACTTGTCGTGGTCACCAACAGACTGGATGATATTTAAGACAGTGCTTCTTAGTCTGAGTTTGGGATGGAGATCGGGGGCCAGGAAACAGTCCTGTCCCTAAAATTCTGATTAGAACCCTCAGAAGAGAATCGCTGTTTTGGAGTGTTTTAGAGACTCAAATGTCTCTATTTAGCTGGGAGCGAGGGGAGCAGGGGCCGCCTGGTGGAGCAAGGTCCTTCAGCCTCTCTTGTCTGTAGGGACCAGGGGCTGCTATTGGTCACCTGGAAGCTCATAGCCAGAACTTCTAATTGAGAAGGAAAGCCAAGATGTCTTGCCTGCTTTTGTCCCTGAGAAACTTCTTGATCTTTAATGATGGCAACAAATCTTTAAAAATAAAACCCTTGTGCTGGCCAAACAAAACACACATGGGGCAAGGACTTTGGGATGTCAGCGTGGCTTCTCTAAATCTAAGAGTCCATGAAGTTGTTCAAAATGAGTTGTATTAACAAATTTTGAAATAAAGCCTGACTCTGGGTTTGCCTTCAAGCACGGTGATTCCATGGGCCAGAAGGGCAATAGAGAAAATGTTGTGTACTCTAAAAAAGAATAAATTATCTAATCTCAAACTCCAAATTATGAGCATCCAGATTTCAATACAATAATCACCTTTGGCATAACATGTTCCTTTTTGAAATGAAGTTTGGATGCACTATAGTTATTAATACATGGAATTAGCAAGATTAGGGTTGAAAAAGTTCCAGCTCCATAAACAGTGGCCCCAAAAGAACTTTCAGACCAGTAGCTAAAAACCTTAGTGGTGTATACTTCCATTATTGGCTCCTGGGACTCAGGGCTGACTACATTTTCCTGCATATTGAATTATTGTAGCATTAAGCTCGGTAACATTTAGGTAATAGATGACCAAGAAGTGACTGAAAAGAGAAATTTGAAAAGCAGGCATCACATTCCTTTTTATTATGTTGATCTGTCCTCTCAAGGCCGGAAGAGGCGCTTTCCATCTGTTTAAATCTTAGACTGGCACATGCAGCCCTGATGCTGGAGGATTCGTGGGTCTCACTCACACACCCTACTTTGCCTTTAACCCCTCAGGCCTTCCATTACATTCGAGGGAATTTACTATTATGCATGCTTATTCCATCCTGTAGTAAAAGTTTTCTGCATTCTGCCTCTTGTTGATAGTCTCGTGGTTGTCTCTGCCTGGACCGAGCCCTAGGGTCACTACGTGGACACTCCATTTTGTTTCCTTTTTATGCTGAATTTCAGCTTTGTGGCTTCTGAAGATATGATTTGGTATGTGTTGGCAGGTCGACAGAGGAAAAATTTCCAGGGATGGAATCCAAGGTTGTTGCTATTACTCCAGGAACATAAATGTAGAATAATGGTCAGTGGGATTTCCCTATGGCCCACACCAGTTGTGAGAAGTAGAATGTATCTAAGACACTCACATCTGGCTAATAAGAAAATGGTATTTTGTTTCACTCTTGCTGTTTCTCCTTGTGTGTTTTCTGTCTGGAGGTCCCTGTGGAGAAGATGGAATTTGTATGCTCTTGGATCTCTAGCCAAATGCCATTGAATCTCTCCTTGGCCATGAATTTAAAGCATTTAAAACACAGATATACTGGCGAAATCTGAAACTGGGCAGGATGCAAGCACATTGCAGTTTGGAGAACAAGCACAGACATTCTTTCTTGCTGTAACTTTTATATTTCGGTATGCAACTGAGGAGGAAGAGGGACAGACAGATATTTAATAATTAAGTGAAAGTTTGTAGAAAAGAGAAAAACATCATGGAAACAGAAATGTTTTGGATTCTGGCTCAAGTTGTGGTATGAGTTTGGAATATTCTAATATGTTCAGCATGAGCCAGAAATAGTTCCCTAAGGAGAGACACAGATTCCACAAGGTGGATCTTACCTCACTGTTTCTGGTGTCAGAAATACCATTTTTCCTGGTACAGGGTGGCTGCTCAGTGAAGCTGATGAAAATGCTAAGCCTGGTCCTAATGGCATCACAGGGTGGGCCAGAATTCATTTCCCATAATTCCCAGCTGCAAAATTCTCCACCTTTCCCCAGTCACCTCACCTTAATTCTTACCTTCTCTGCTCAGTGGTTTTGATTTCTTTAAAAAAGTCTTTATTTTGCATCCAAGCACAGGCCAGAGGTTTGGGGGATGAGAGGATTCACCATGACACAAGGAACTTTGAAATTTGTAACCCAGGTCAAAGACTGTAAGTGGTATCAAGTGTTTATGGCAAGTCACTTAAGATCTCTGTTCCAGAGCAACAAGCCACAGTGGTCAAGCAGATTTGAATTCAAACCTTTGCCTTACACCTACTGTAAAATGCAATGCTTTTTTGAGCCTTGGTTTCTCATCTTTAGTTGTACTTACACAACCTGTCTCACAGAGTGATGGTGATGATTTGAATGGGTTTGTATATCCAGGGTCCTATCATGTGCTCAGTAAAGGCTGATTCATTGAGTCATGACAATGTTCCAGAAGCAGATGCATATATGAGAAAGGGCACCAAGACCACATGAACTGCTGTGAAATTAGTTTATATATATATATATTTTTAGTTCATATATTTTAATAAATCTGAAGGCAGTAGAATTCCAGATCTGTTGTAAAAATTGGAGGTTGGGGGGCCCTCCCTGGTGGCGCAACGGGTTAGGATGCAGCACTGCAAGATGGCCACAGCCTCTTCAGTATTAGTTCGATCCCCGGCCCCAGAGGTGACCCACATGGTGCGGCAGACCTCTCCTGACCCACCGCTGCTCCCCTCAGCAGTGTACTTCATTGATCTGCCTGTTCTGCTCCCCACGTTGTCTTTGATGAAGTCTCTCACTACCCCTGCACCTCTGGCTTGTGCCCCAGTTCTGTATGAAAAAATAAATAAATCTTTTTTAAAAGGGAAAAATTACAAGTACATAGCAAATAAATTAAAAAATATATTTTATTAAAAAAATAAGAGGCTGGCAAAAAAAAAAAAAATAAGCCCCTTCCTCGTAAATATTGCACCTACGGCAGTATTATTCTTTCTGAAAAAAGCATTGCTCCTCCAAATGTCCTCTTTTACAATGCAAATATCTCTGCACAGGAAACAACATGATATATTATTAACCATTAGCTCTTCAGTATCAGTTGGTTTGAGCTTCAGTTAGAGGAGCAGCTTGGGCACAGGGTCAGATTCTAAGGTCAATTGCCCATAAATTCCACTGTATATGATTTTTGCGTACGTAATTAGACAACACAATTTTCCCTCAGTATTGGGCTAGGTGCTAGGTAGATTCTTGGTTAAGTTTCTTATCGCAGACATTTTTGCAGCAAATATTTTCACCACACAACTAATTGTCCATAAGGCACTGTTGCCATATATGATAAAGCTACTGGTTGAGTTTGGTTTGACAGTTAGGGATCACGTTTGGTTTCACAGACACATACTCTGCTAGAAAATGATATCAGCTTGAAAATCCTTCTGTGAGCACAGTCATTCCTCTCACTGTCAAAACCGAAAGTTTACTACTCTGTGGCAAATAAGAACATGGTGCCTGATAACTCACAAATCTTCAAGAACATTAATTATCAATTCTTTAGCTGATTTAGATGCAATCCTTGTTCTCTAATGCTGTATTTCCCCAATTTATCATACACTGTTATTTAGAAGTTGGAGGGAAAAGAAGAATCCAGCTCCCTCTATTCCCCTATCTTGCCTGATGGGTGTAGTAAGATTTTGGAAAAGATAAACATTGTCTTGTTATTTGAGAGTGTAGAAAGTAATGCAAACAGGATTTTGGTATAGGATACATAGTCTAGTTTAGATGATTGTGTGAAATACATGGAGTGGGTGCATGATGGAATTTTTTAATCTAGTCCAGATATTTACAAGCAGTTATACATATGTGTGTGTGTGTGTGTGTGTGTGTGTGCGGCGCGCGCTAGGAAATGATATCAGCTTGAAAATATATATAAATACATAAGTTTATATGTATATCACATAAAAATGATAAGTAGCAGAACCTCTTGTTTATTTTATTTTTATAAAAATCTGAAGAGATTTATAGCAATTTTTTTCATACCATAAAGAACTTATATTCAACATTAGATCTTGAATCCTTAATGAATGACCCTTTCATATTTTGTGATTTTGTTTATTTTTTTCCATCCACACTAATTTGATGGCCCAGAATTACTTTCTAGTCAATGAACTCTCAAAGTACTTACAACAAATCTACTGGACATGTTGAAATAGATCACTATTTTCAGGTGAGTACCTGATGGAATATTTGACTTATGTTTAGGGTTTAGATGATATGAAAAAAATTTTAATTTTGGGGAAACATAGTTAAGCTTACTCAATTTTGATATGTTTGATGTTACTCATTCTGCTCTGCTGGGTTGAGGTATATGAGACCAGGGCCTTAGTAGAAAGAAATACCACACAGGTATATTTTGAGAGGGCAAAGGTTATAGCTGAATAGGTCCATATCCTGCACTGTTGTCTGAGAAGGTTGTTCTGGGTGGAAAAATCGATGATGAAATTCTCTGAGAAGCCAGAGGGTAACAAGAGAACCCTGGTGAACAGGAAACAAGTTTGATTTTTTTAAAAAAGATTTATTTATTTATGCATACAGAACTAGGGTACAGGCCAGAGGTGCAGGGATGGTGAGAGAATTCACCAGAGACAGAGTGGGGAGCAGAACAGGTTGACTGATGAAGTACACTGCTGAAGGGAGCAGTGGGCAGGTCAGGAGAGGTCTGCAGCGCTGTGTGGGTCACCTCCGGGGCTGAGGATCTAACTCATGTTGAAGTGGCTTTAGTTTCTTAGTACTGTACTTTAACCCACTGTGCCACCAGGGAGGGCTCGACAAGCTTGATGTAAAGGCTGTGTCTAGTAAATATTATAGGTGGTCTGATTTGTTAAACAAGTGAATTAGGAATGCTTGTAGGAAGTTTGTCCAATTTATGCTCCTGCCACTGAGTACAATGAGAATAAGTTTGTTTTACAGCACCCTTGTAAGCATTAAATAGTTTGAAATTTTGGGGGGCTAATCTTATAGATTGGCATATCATTTCATTTTTGTTTTTAATGTACATTTCAAAACCTAGAGGCAGTCTGTTCATTTTAGAGCAGAAGCTAGCTCCTGTTCTGATGGCTTGATCTATGTATTGACTTCATTATCTCCATCCACACTACTCTGATAGCCAGGCTTTCTGTCTCTCTTGCCCTGGATGGCTTCGGCACCTGGATCGCTCTTTCTCAGGACTGGCCTCTGACTATCTCCTAACCATCTCCCAGTCCTGTGCTGCCATGCACCAGGGGGTTTCTGCCATCTCCCTGCATCACCTCTGCTGAGGACACTCACCTCATTGTGCATCTCAGATCCTCTTTTACCTTCTTCTCCTTCTTTGCACCCATCTAACTTCCACCCATCCTATTTCCACAAGATTAACTATCCCTTCTAGGAATGATTTCTTTCCCCAGTGAATACACCACACATGTTGAACAAGCCAGTGTTCAAGACTCAGTGTCAAGTCAATAGCATAGACAATTACCAGCCACTTCTGTACTAAGAGATTATGGCGCTGGGTAAATAAGCAGTAACAGCAATGGTTACTTGAGTCAGTGGCAATTTCATTGTGCCAGCCTCATTTCTGAGGTAGAAAAGAAGAATCACCACCCCAGGGTGTAGTTCAATCAGCAGCTGGTGGTACAATAGCTCTGAATTCTAGTCTTCTCATTGAGAGTTTCACCACCTAGCCTATGGCAAACATTTTCATTCCCACATCTTGATTTTCTCATCATCTGTGAGACCATGATTTTCTATGGTAACCTGGGAGAGCAGAGTTTCCTAGATTACTCACCCCTAGGTCCTGCCAAATGGCTAAATTAAAGGACTGATTTAAGGGAAGTTAGAAAGAAGATAAAAATGACACCACCCAAAGAGAGCCCATTACTCAACTCAAGTTGCTCTGTTCAGAGGAAATAGAAGCGATGATCTATGATTTGAGTATAACTCTGGGAATAATTTTGATTTAACTGCTTCAAATATATTTACAACAGCTCTTTTTCCATTTCAACCCACTGCTTTTTGCTCTATAAACTTCCTTCTCTATGTCTAAAGAAATTTTGCCTAAATTCCTTGAGGGTCTGACCCTTTTTGAGCCTTAGTTTATGTTCTTTTGTTCTTGTACTTGACATTATCTCAAATAGTCTTGTAAAATCTTGCTTCTGCTCCCTTCAGAATTTTATATCCCTCAGTGAGGGATTTTTTCCTCCTTCCTGCAGAAAAAACAGCTACACTGTCTTGCTAACTTTTTTCTTTTATTAATATAGATAAAAATTTCAAGTTCCTTAAATGATACAGATTGCTTTTTTTGGGTGATAGAGCTGTGTACAGAATAGCCTGAAACAAAGTGATTTGAACAAAGTGAACATTGGCAAATCTGTGCTAAACCCAGACATAGCTGTTGATGTGCCTTGGAGAGGCCTGTCTAGGATGCAGTTGATCTTCTGGTCTTAGGAAAATATGGGGAACTTAAGGTAGCCAGTCACCAAGCATTATTGTTCTTTGTATGATTCATGATAAAGGCACTTTGCTTCAATAGCTTTTTTCCATCTGTTCATTCACTCAATGGATATTCACTAACTCAGGTGAAAATGGATCTGATTTGTTTATAGAACATGAACCTCACAAAGCTTTAGAAATAATAGTTATCATTTAAGAAATATTTTTGAGGGCCTCTTCTGGGTCATGTAGAGAGTAGGGGAATATAATATTCCAAGACATAGTTCTGACCCTATGGACTTACATCACCTGGTAGGAGAGATGGAGAAAACAACAATCAATTATAATGCAGTGTGACAAATGCATAGATAGAAATCCAGACCAAGAGAGACTCCTCAACTGGCTGGAGTGGTGGATTGGGAGTTAGAAAAGAAAACTTCCTGGGGGAATGGATGCTTCAACTGGGGCAGGCTACAATGTGTATGTGTGGAAGAGTGGGGATATGGGGTTGGAAGGAAAGTAGTACATAAAAGATGCTGCAATACATTATTACACATTAATAAACAAAGACATAACATAAACAATGCAAATTCTGAAGGTCAAAAGTCTGAAATGGGTCTCAGTGGGCTAAACCCAAGTTGTTGTGGGGCTGCATACCTTCTGGAAGTTCTGACAAATAATCCATTTCCCGCTTCTGGAGGTCCCTGCATTCCTTGGCTTGTGGTCCCTTCCTCCATTTCAAGACCCAGCAATTGGTTCCATCCTCATATTTCTGTCTCGGATTTTCCTGCCTGTCGGTCTCACTTAAGACTCTTGTGATGACGTTATACCTTCCCGGGAAACCCAGAATAAGTTCCCTTTTCCAAATCCTTAATCACACTTGTGAAGTCTCTTTGCCAAATTAAATGTGTGGATGGGTTTTAGGGGTTGGCTGCAGGCCAGGGTGCCAATTTCTCTACCACAATGAACAAAGGGCATTTGGGGAATAAGGAGAAGGAACCCCAACCTGAAGTTATTAGTACGTACTTTGAAAGCTTCCATGCACAATTTGAAAGAAAGCAGTGGAATAGATGAAATCAACTCATTTTCCTTTTCATACATTAGTCTGAAGCTCATATTATGCCTGTGGACCTTATAATGGCCCTATTCAAATGGAGCAATGAGCTACCAGTTGACTCTTCTTAGTTAAAAAAAAAAAATACAAAGTAGGACAGTGTTATTTCCTCTGATGACAATACCTGAAATTATACCTTAAGAGGTAGTGTGTATTCAAAGACAGGTAATGAGTCTTGAATGATCCTCACAGGAAAATCCATTGATGGACACAGTTTGCTTACGAACTGCCTTGCCCATCTTTTTCACTCCCTACTGTTCTATTTAATTTATCATTCAGAGTAATAATCTGAAAGTATGCCTCTTCATCACCTCAGCTGTCACTGAGCCCAAATTGGGGAGCTTTGTGCTACCCCTGAATCAGCACTGGCAGCTGAGCCTGACCTGGCTGCTCTGCAGCTTTGACAGTGACAACTAACAGGTTCCTCAGGTCCCACTGCTGCTTTGCAGTGGTGGTGGGGGTTGGTATAGGAAGCGTAGTGGGTGCTTGCTCCCACGGCATGGTACCCGGGAACTGCACTGCTGTCTGCTCCTGGTGAGTGAATGTGCAAGCTTAGCAGCTACACTGGATGGAAGAGTGTACCTTTCTTATTTTAAAACTTAGTGTCAGAGTTGATGAGGTTTTGATAGGAACATGACAAAATGACTTCCAAGTTGCAAATGTTTTCATCTTATAATTACAGATAATTTACAAAAATTTAAAACTCATCTTGCACTGAAAAAGAAACCCCCAAACAAAAGACATTTTGGAAGTCATGCATTCTTACCATCATCTTTCAAGACAGTACATACAGTGCTTTCGCAGTCAAATGTGCTTACCAGACACACATGCATGTTTCCTCATCAGCCCTCTTCTCTGTGCCACGCCCCACCCATGAGTTGCGTCTTAGACAGTTTCTGCGGTCCACGTAACGTATGGGGCCAGTGCTTCCCCTTTGTAAATGCTGAGCTTTGCCAGTGTTATTTCTTTCTTGTTAGTGTTTTTTTCCCCCGATACTGTTTTACTTGTGAGTTTCCTGTTCTTTTTCTTTGTTCTGTTTGGGAATCTGGAGTTGTTATGACAGGACAGAAAGGCATGAATCCTGATATCTTGGCATGAATCCTGATATCTTGGGTTGGAATTTGAATCTAGCCTCTACCCTTTGCTCATTGTGTGAATGAGTGAGTTTGCTGAGCACACATGTGTGTGCCAACTCTAGGCCCCGTTCGCTTCAGGTCATCTTCATACCCCTGCCCTTTCACAGGTGGGCAAACAGTAAGTGGAGACACAGGGAGTTCTGTGGCTCATGAGTGAAGACCTGGGATTGAAAGGCATGTGTGTATGGCTCCGAACCCAGGGGTATCTGATGCTTTTCTTCAAGGGAAGGGGTTTTATAGGGGGCTGTGGTCCATGGCTGGGGTGACGATAGGTCCCTGCTTTGTAATGCTTACAAACATGTTAGGGAAAAAGATTTGAAGCTAAAAAGCTACCAAAAAAAAATCATTACCTTTGATTCCATTATGTCTGTCTAAGTTATTTAAGCTCCTGGAGAGATTCTGCTGCAAACTCAGGATAATAATAATACAACCTTGATCAAATGGAGGAAAGATTAAATGAGGTAAAGCAAGAGAACCATCTGGTCTAGGATGAGCATCCCATGTCATACGATGCGCTCTCATTCCAGGCAAAGGCTTTCCTCTAAGGGCCGGCTCACCTGTGCTCAGGGCACAACTGAAACATTTTGGGGATAGTTTTTCATTAGTTACAACAACAGCTAATTAATTCAACAAATACTGATGTGAAACCAACTGTGTGCCTAGAAGGTGTGGGTGTGCAGCCAGGGCTGACCTGTGACTGAGAGGGTGGTTAGCACCCAATAAGGTGGCTGAGAGAAGCCTCTTCTCCAGCCCTGTCCCACCCCACCCTCGAGTTTCATGTCTCAAAAGCCTCTGCTGGGGATGGCGTAGTCTTTGGCTCTCTTTTTCAATTTCCCACTGAGATACAAAGTCATCAAGTGAGACAACTGCTCAGTTTTTGAGAGTTTGTTCCTGGGGCGAGGAAATTATAGAGAAACCCAGGGTAGACTTGAATGAAGGACTGAGATGGGGGAGTGAGATCACTGAAGAGGTAGGAACAGCTCTGAAGTTGAAATTTCTCTCTTTCCTGATTCAGCGAGAGTGAACTGTACCCATCGATGAGGGTGAAAATGACATGTTAAGTTCTTTGGGTCTCCGTAGGTCTTGGGATGATAGCCTTGGCCTGGGGTGCCCCTAGGGTCTGTCTACTGATAGAGGGGGTTTTGTCTAGGAAAGAAGGGGATTAAGTCATTGAACTCTGGGGAGACCATTTGATAATATAACCAGACTTGGAGGGGAAGAGGGGATTAGAAAGCTGTGAATCAGGGGCCTAGAGAGACATACTGTAACTCCTGTAAACTTGAGTTTGGGGGGGAGGGTTTAGAATGAAACTGCCAACTTCAAATGGCAACACAAAAGTTCAGGAGAAGATTTAGTTGAAGAAGACCTTGAGAACAACCTTAAATATGGTAATAGTTAGGTATTTTGCTAGTTTTGGGGGTGCCAACAGCAAATTGTTGAACAAGCAAAAATGGCAAGGTAAGAAAATGAAGGCCAGGGATCATTTAGGCAGATCACCTCTTGAATGTTGTTCTGAGTGAAGAGACTACACCAACAGGTTGGTTTGGTCAAGACAAAAATTCCAAGAAACCTTCACAAGAGACTAGCAGTGAAATGAAGAATGAAAATTACAAATTTTGCATCATTGCTGCATATGCCAGGCACACATCTAAACTCTTTGCTTGAGAGTTCACTCAATTTTAATAAGATCTTTAATAAGGAACAGGCATTATTTCCATTTTACAGATGAAGAACTGAGGTACTCATAAGTAAAGGTCTGGCCACCATGAATGATAAGGCCTTAACTTGGGTGCTTTTCCCTACAACCAGGCCCTCAAGCATTTGCTTCCTCTTGAAAAATTGCAATTTGGGGTGCAATTTCCCAAAACACTGTGAAGTTAAGGCATGAGCAATGGATTTTAACTGAGTCTTGACTTTCCAGTAGTGCACAAAAGTCAGTATGAATTTATATTTTTTGTTTTGTTTTGTCTTTCTGAGGACAAAGAGAACATAATATTGGTTCCTATAGCGAAGAAATAAAGGACTCCCAATAAGTAAGAATTGGAGAAGGTTAGAGATGAGTCCCACATACTGCCACCCGGCCAGGGCTGGGGCTGCTTGAGGGGCCTCTGAGGATCAAGGCTGATTTTTATTGTCAGGACCCACTGCCTGGAGCTTCCTGCTGGATCTCCCAGGAAGTGTGTTTCTAGGGCTCAGCTGTCTGTCCTTGTGAGGAATTTGGCTGGAAGAAATCATTCCCCGGTAAGCATTTTCATTTGCCAGACTTGGCTCCATGTATATTTACTAGAAGATGAAGCCTGTTAAAACTGAAAAATGATCACTGCACTGGAACATTTTTCTCTAAGTGCCATTATCCATGACTTCTACTTAGGGAAAAGAGAGGAAAATCCTTAACTTATGGACACATTTTTGCAATTAAAAAAAAAGAGATTTATTTATTTATTTATGTATACAAGAACTGGGGTACAAGTAAGAGGTACCTGGGAGGATTCTCTAGAGAAAGAGTGGAGAGCAGATCAGACAGATTAACTGAAATACACTGCTGAGGGGAGCAGTGGGTGGGTCCACAGAGTTCTGCCCTGTATGTGGGTCACCTCCCTGGCTGGGAATCGAACTTTTGCTTCAGTGTCTGCAGAGAGATTTGTAATACTGTACTTTAACCTTTTGCACCACCAGAGAGGACCCTGCTCTTGCATTTTTCTGGTGACATTGATTATAGCTTATCTAACTGCAGAACAGATGAAGCTTATCCATAAGACACAATGTAACTGAGGACGGGGTAAGGGAACATCATTTTCATTTTCAGATAATATTTGAAATTTTGACAAGTCACTTTTTCCAGTAGGTTAGCATAAGCAGAGCTTCTGTTTTTGCTAACAGTATTGTCTGGTCCTGATCATTGCCATCCACATATAACAATGAAGAAGAACAACAAATCAGGAGTCACTGGTATACCAGAGTCAAGAGGCTAGTCTCTGAAATCATACGATTTTGCTTTCAGAGATATTAGCATAACTTTAAACACTCTTAGTATTAGCTTTCAGTTAGAGAAATAGGAAAATATCCTTCCCACCCAATAGATATATTCTACAATGAATCTGATATCAATATTACATCTCTTCTTGTTCCTTGAGTCTTTTTCAATTTCCTCTATCTCAACTGAAGGAGACATGGAAGGTACCCCCAGCATAGAGGCAGCTTCTACCAGCCTTTATATATCTCATTTCCAGACAAGTTTTTGTATCTGACTGATCAATTAAATATTTGGTTGTACCTCTGTTTCTGACAAATTGGAGACTATGTTATGAGTATGTTCAAGCTTAGAGTTGCTTCATCTTCCCAGTGAACTAAACCTATCATTATTTCATAGTGAATCTTCATTTCAGGTAATTCTATTTGCCAGAGTCTTTTTTGTCTGATATGAATGGAGGGGTATAAGCTTTTGTTGGTGGTGGACTTAATATTTGCCTTGTAGACCTTTTGCCAAACTTTTACTCTGAACTGTTCATATCCTTAGTTTTAGTGCATCTCTTACAAACACTTTTTTAAAAAATAATTTTGTCGGCCCTCCCTGGTGGCGCAGCGGGTTAAAGCACTGCACTGAGAAGCTAAAGCCACTTCCTCATGAGTTCGATTCCCGCCTGCCCCGGAGGAGTCCACATGGCGTGGCAGACCTCTCCTGACCCGCCCGCTGCTCCCCTCAGCAGTGTACTTCGTCGATCTGCCTGTTCTGCTCCCCACTCTGTCTCTGGTGAATCCTCTCGCCCTCCGCGTCTCTGGCCTGTACCCCAGTTCTGTATGAATAAATAAATCTTTAAAAAAAAAATAATAATTTTGTCTTATCAAAATCTAAAGTTAATCAGTAGCTCTGCTGTTATCCCAAACAATATAAGAAACTTAGAAAATTTTAACCACCATCATCTTTCTTTACTTTTATGCTATTTTATTGTACATTTTCTCTCTTTTTTAAAGACTTATTTATTGATGCATACAGAACTGGGGTACAGGCCATACATGCAGGGGCAGTGAGAGGATTCACTAGAGACAGTGGGGAGCAGAACAGGCAGATTATAGAAGTACACTGCTGAGGGGAGCAGCAGGAGGGTCAGGAGAGGTCTGCTGTGCCATGTGGGTCACCTCTGGGGCAGGCTGAATTTCTTTAGCTTCTTAGTGCTGTGCTTTAACCCACTGCACCATTAGGGAGGGCCCTCTCTCTCTCTCTTTTAAAGCTTTGAAATGCATGAGAGCGTGGGAACAGAATTTGAAGGAAGTGGAAATGGGGTAATTACGAAGAACCTTGTGGGCGATAGTGTCCTGTAAATACAGAGCTTTTAAAGGGATTTAAAAGTGGCCAAGCCACCATAATGATTAGGTCCCAAATTATTTGACACTTCTAACACAAGTGTATGTCATGCTCAATCAAGAAGCCCAGAGCAGATGTGTATTAACTGAGGTTGGAAAGATGCGCTGGGACAGAGCTCTGCTCCACACAGCCACTCACAGATCCAGGGTGACAGAAGCTCATGGTCTTCAACAGGTGATGTTCAAAATTCCTCTGGGAGTCCAAAATGAGTAGGGACAGAGTATGGTGAGCTTAACTTGCAGTTAGTTCTATTTTAGAAAACAAATAATATTGCAGATATGTTCTATTTCAATGCAGTCTAGGAGCAAATAACTTTTTGCAAAATTTTACTTATTTAATGTTGATTTACAATACTGTGTAAATCTGGGCAGTGTGCTCACAGCTTTATGTGTGTATAAGCCTCCCCTCCTCCACCACCAAAGTACCAGGGGCACTCCCACAGTCAGCCTCGCCCCGGCGACCTTTCCTCCTGCTCTGATAACCACCTTATTTTCACAAAGTCTGAGTTATTTGTATTGTGATTCCCTTGTTCATTTGTCTTACTAACTTATATTCCACACATAAGTGAAACCATCAGGCAACTGTCTTTAACTCTCTGCCTTATTTTGTTTACTATAATCTTAGTCTCAAGTTCCATCCGTGTTGTCACAAAAGGCCTGACTTTATCTTTTTTAGTTACTGAGTAGTATCCCATTGAGTACAAATACTACAACTTCATTACCCGATTATCTGTTGGCGGGCATTTGGGTTGTTCCCATGTCTTGGCTAAGCAAAAAAGCTTCTTGAATCATGTCTGTTCTTCCTGAAAGCAAAGATGTTTCCCTTAAGACCTTTGGGAAGACATTGCCTGGTTCAAGCATATTCATGGCCACGTGGGGAACTGATCAAAGTATGTGTTGGCTGTGTTCTGCTCACAGCGTCAGAGCTAGAGCCCCTCTTTGGAGTTGTGAGCTACCTACCTCAGAAGGAACTGAGTTCTGGTTAAAATGTAGGATTCTAGGCCACCCTTCACCTAACCCCAGTATTGGCATTCTTCATTTCCACATGTAATTTTTTAAAAAAGATTTATTTATTTATGCATACAGAACTGGGGTACAGGCCAGAGGTGCAGGGGTGGTGAGAGTATTCACCAGAGACAGAGTGGGGAGCAGAACAGGCAGGTCAGCGAAGTACACTGCTGAGGGGAGCAGTGGGAGGGTCAGGAGAGGTCTGCTGTGCCATGTGGGACACCTCCAGGGTGGGGATTGACTCATGTTGAAATGGCTTTAGCTTCTTAGTGCTGTGCTTTAACCCGCTGTGCCACCAGGGAGGGCCCTCCACATGTAATTTTTATGTACATTAAAGTTTGAGTTTGCTGTGGAATTCACCTCAGGTGTGATCACTAGACACGACTATTTGCTGTTCAAGAAATGTGCCTGATTTTTAATGTAAGAAAGCAGATTTTCTCCTCACTCAAACTTCTAAGTGTCGAATGGGTTTCGTTATAGGTAGAAAACTTACTTCAGTGACCTTTGGAGCCCACTTGGTCAGTTTGTTTGACATAATTAGGTTGATATGGGTAAGGAGCAAATAAATATAATTATTAGGAATCTTATATTTCTACATAATTCTATAGTTTTCGAAACATAAATCATGAACACTTTACCCACTTTACCCTATGAATCTGTAAGATAAACAAAACAGGTATTAATAATCCCATTTTGCAAAAGTGGAAACTGAGATTCAACTAGATTAAATAATTTGTTCAAGCTCCTGAACAGAAAATAGTGGAGCAGATTCAGAGACCAAGTTTTCTCGTCAGCCCATTCCATTTCCAGTCTTCCTTTCCCACCCCACTTAGCTCTCCTTACTCCTTCTTTCTTATCTTCTCTTCCTTAAGTTTTCTGCTGCTGTTTCCACTAACCAATGCCAACCAAGCGGCCTAACTGTGCTGTTCTGGCTGGCTTTAGGTATACTGGCCTCTGTAAAATGCTGTAGTAACCTATCTCTTTATTAGACTGCGTGCTGACAAGCCTTTACCAGCTTGGATAACCACATGTCTGCGCCTCCACAGAAAGAGAATGTGATGACAAGTTAATGGCATGTTCTGCCTAATCAGGCAAAACTGTTTTATGAACAATTCCTTCATTTTAACAACTTTTCTAATTTTTGTTTGATGAATCAAAAAATAACATATACCAATAATTGTGCCATCTGGGGGGCAGAGCGCACCTGTCCTTTTCTCCTCTTCTCTCATCCCAGGACACTGAATACCTACTGACAGAAAGGGGGCTGCATACTCTGCAGTTTGACAGAAAACTAAGGTTTCTTTTTCTTCCAGAATTGGAATCCTCAAACTTTTTTTTTTTAAAAGATTTATTTATTTGTGCGCATAGAAGTGGGGTACAGGCCAGAGGTGCAGGGGCAGTGAGAGAATTCACCAGAGACAGGGTGGGGAGCACAATAGGTAGATATATTGAAATACACTGCTGAGGAGCAGCGGGCTGGTCAGGAGAGGTCTGCTGCGCCATGTGGGTCACCTCCGGAGTGGGGATCGAACTCGTGCTGAAGTGGCTTTAGCTTCTTAGTGCTGTGCTTTAACCTGCTGTGCCAGGGAGGGCCCACCCTCAAACACTTTTAACTGAAGTACTGAGAGTTGCTGTTTTGCTTACCCAGCACAAAAGGAACACTACTAATTCCACAGTTAATTTGATTCATGCAGATAAGTTAGTTTCCAAGATCCACCTAGCACTAAATCTGAAATGATTGTCTAAATTACAGAATGATCTAGATAACTATTTGATGAGCTCTTCATCTTCTGGAGCATGACACAGAGTTGGGGGTGGGGTGGGTAGAGGCTCTTTTCTTATAGTAGCCCTGTAACTGTAATATCACTCATTCATCCATACTTACTCAGAAACTGTAGCACTTTAGGTGTCGAGACTAGAGAACACAGAAGTAGTTGATTTATTTTGCTTTCGAGGAGTTTCATAGCATTATTATACTTTCTCTGTGTTTATTCTTCCAAACTACTGTTTTTTTCCTCCCCAGCAGTGGGCGAGGGGACATTTCTTAGCTTCTCCTCTTTAAGTCTCTGACCAGGAGGTCCTCAAGGTGAGCAATGGTGGATCCCTCTTGACTGCAAATAAATGTGAGCAGTCCTGGCCCACTAGCTGCCTGTTAAAGTGATTGAGCTGCCATGTGCCTGCACCCAGACTCAGAACATGAGCTGGGCAACAACCAAGTCTAAAAAAACACAGCAGTCACACAGCATTGCCAGGTGGTGGCCCACAGCCTCACAGCATTTCGGCATGTGGCCATCCTCTATACCTGCGGGCCCCCACAGAGACTTCTCTTTGTCTTGTTAAGTTTCTTACACAAGCCAGTTGCACAGAAAACCATTGTTGGGCTGTTGGGTTGGCCTAGTGGAGTACTAACCAGAGGCAGTGCTGTGTTTGTCAGTCTTTGTGTGGAGAGGGAGGAAAGCCAGCTTTCTCTTTGGCTGTCTTAATAGACATATTCCCTGAAAGCTTCGAAGGCTAATTGTGGTGAATACTTGCCAGGTAGACCCCTTTCATGCCAACCATAATTAATAGCATTATAGTCTTCAAGGCCATAATGCTCATCAGTTATTAATTAGCAATTCATTTTGTAGAATAAATAATACTTATGATTGATGATAGAACTTGTAATTGGGCACTAGAAGTGGTTCTCCTGGGACTAGCTTACTAGCAAGTATCAACCATGACACAGTAGCAACCACGCAGAGGATCATCCTGGAAAATCCACGTTAAACAATTGTGACACAGCCAAGGTGCTTCTTCTCAATGGGAGAAAAGCCCATCTTGAACATTGGATGTGTATCCTGGCTGCGCTTATTAATTGTTTCTGGCCGTACAGCACTGGGGTTTTCCATTTCCTCTTAATCAGCAATCCTATTTCCACCCCCGCACCTCCCCCCCCAAGCAAATTGTTCTTTGCTAGACAATTCTATTGACTTTGAATTACTCTTGTGATAGGTCCTTTCGAGGTGTTGTCTGCCACGTGCACACAGACTTGAGAGGGAAAAAGTGCTTTTCCGAAAAGGTAATGATTGAAATTTTTATTTTAAATGATTCCTTAGATTGAATTCACTTTAGATTAACAGATTTTCCTGCCCAATTGATTTTCTGGCATCCATGCAGTGATCCAGCAGAGATAAAATGGGGGTTCATTTAGTGCACGACTCAGAGGCAAACTGAAAGCCTGGCAAATAGAACCAGCAAAGCTTCTTTCTCACCGGCTCTGCTGGAGCAGGACAACCAGGGCTGGTCAGCTGCTGACCAGATGCTGCCTTCAATTAATATTCCAACCCTCAAAGACATTTATCGCTTACTCTCTAAAGCTGAGCAGCTGAGTAATAAAGGGAAACACTAGCGCTGATTTTTTTTTTATTCTGAAAGCATTTATAATGGATAAATTGCTTGAAATAAATTAGCACAAAAAATAAACATAGTTTGTACAGTATCTGTAAAACAAATTCCTAGTCTTGGAAAATAGAGAGGAGTGAGAGCTTGCATTTAACAAGCACATGCAATATGCTTCATTAAGACAGGGCTCCCCCTCCCAATTTAAAAAGGGTTAATAAACTCCAAGATATCATAGCCAGTTAAAAAGGTCCTGCACCATTTTAAGGGAAGTAAGAGGCTACAAAGGAGACAGTTAAAAAGAAACCAAGAGACTGTGTTGTAATGCTAACAGGCAATTAACAAACTCATGGGTGTTAATTATCTTCATACTGTATCATGTTCAATTAGCTTAGTCTCTGCAACAAAGGCAGCGATGAACAATTGCTTTGATAGGCGTACAGTACTTCATTTGTAGTTAATCGGTTTAAGCCCTGCGGTTGCTAGGTTACCTCGGTCTCCAGAGGTAAAAAGCTGTACAGATGCACTATGTTTAAATGACTACAGAGAACTGTTTAAACTCAAACCATGTATAACTCTTTATTGATTTTTCACAGAAGATCTCAGCTCTGATGATAAGGTTTTGATATATTTTCCTGCTACAGCCAGTTCCTTAGAGTATTGCAGAAAAAAAATCTGTCAATATGCTTCTATTATGATCTCTTGATCTGTGCCTATAAAAACCTTTAGCCGCAGCCCTTATTATAAATAATGGAAGAAGCAATATCTGATTTTTTTTTCCACACTGTACTACATGGAGATTTTTTTTTCTTCATTGCCTTTGGATCCAAATTACAGGACTTCTTTCTGTGCCCGTGCTCTAAAATAATAAAGAAGAATTTCTAGTTCTAATTAATTTGATTGACTCTCAGCAGGACGGGATCAGCTGTAGCATCATGAACTTTAACAATAACTACCAACTGATGGGCAGTTCACATCAATAAGACCATCACTAGCCTCTCTCTCACCTGTCACCAGGCGGGGAGTGAGCAATAACCAGCCCCCCACAGATGCTCCCCGCTTAGTGCTTTCTGCCCTATTAGCAATTTATAATGGTGATCAAGAAACAGTCAGTGGCAAATCAAGACAACTGTCTGGATGCCTGTTTAATTGGCCTTGTTTGCTTTTTGATAAATGGCTCATGACTACTGTAGCCCCCTTTATTTTGACTTTTAATAGGCCACAGTGATTAGACTACCAACAGATACTAGGTCAGAACTGAGGAAAAGTGCAAAAAATGTTAATTAATATCAATAATAGGCAATTATTAGTTAGACAGAAGGACCTACTAGCTGCCTGCACTAATGGCTCTGTGCTAACTGGCAGAGTAGTGCTGCCAAATTAGCATAGCTGTATATGCAGACTGCACGGTGGAGCCTAGCAAACATCTGTTATGTTAGTAATTCAAATAGAATTCCTGCCTTTGGAGTGATATTCGCCGAGTCAGCAATCCCTCTTGGCCATTTCAAGGCACTAACAATACCCTGGTGACTGGTGTCCTTCCAAATGGGCTGCGTTTCAGGCTAAGCATTAAATTGCACCTTTTCTTAGGAGTTGTGCTGTTGACAAGCTTACGGGGTCAGTGTCCCCCAGGCCAGCAGAGGGTGGAGGAGAAGGGCTTGCATGGAAGCTATACTGACTGTAGAGGGAAGTGTAAGGTGGGCCCAGCAGATTCCGAGAGGGCCGCCATCTTTGTACATTTGTTGTTTGATAATTACTGCTGAGAATGTGGCTTTGCCCAACATGCTGTGTGAAATGCTATATATAATTCTCCCAGCATGGCTCTTTGTTATTCATTCCTTGAAGTCTGTGTGTTTGGGTACATGCAACCATAAAAGGCTGACAGTATGCTTTGAAATGTAAAAAGAGGTAAAAATGGAGTAGCAGTTACAACAATGAAATGATAGGAATTGTAAATACTAGCCCCTACACCTGCTATCAACATTAAGGTCACCTTGGGCAAAATCCAAGCGACAATCTAAGGAAGTTTGAATTGGAAAGGACTTCAAGATTTTTTAGTCCAAATGGAAGAACTGAGATCCAAGGGGCGAAAAGCTGAGTTTACGGCCACCTGACTGGTGAAACTGTTACAGGGTACCCCAGTGTGAAGGGCTGCCTGTCTGTGGGTCCTCACCCACGTGCCTAAAATTTAGTTGTACTGCAGACACACACGAAAGGGTCAATAATGGGCTTATTTACAAAACGGGAAAGGAAAAGGAAAAACCCACGGAAACAGAGAGAGATACAAGGTAACTAGAATATCTTAAGGCTAGGCTTGGAGCTCTAGTAACAAACTGACTGATAGCACCCAGTCATGTGGTCCCAAGAGCTGTTGCCTGAGCGAGACAGCACTGTAGAAAATGGTGCCCTATTTATCCCCCAAAGTCCCAGAATACCTGCTTAGCTCTGCCCTTGGGTCCTCTCAGTTCTCTCCTTGGTACTGCTGGGAGTTGTAGTTTCCAGTCACTGGAGTAGGGGGTGGAGTCCACAAAAATTTGCAGATTTCCTTTAGGACATCCTTCTCCTTAACAAAATGAGAGACACAGTCTTCCCCTACTCTTGACCTGACGTTACTGCCTCCCTAAACAGCTATGATTTTCTATCTGTGATTTAGTGTCTGGTAGATGTTTCCAAAACCTCATCTGATATACAAATGTGAAATACATGCAAAAGCTATTCCACATAAATTGATATTGATGCAGTAGCATGTTACCAAACATGCTTTATCTTTCTGGCTTTAAAAAGCTTGCTTATAAGATTTTAAAATCCACAACGACTTCTTGAGGTGTTTTTTTTTTTTTTAATATATAATAGTTTTATTTTTACATCATTTTGTACATTCCCCCCCCCACTTCAATTGTAATCCCCATGGGTTTCCCATAACCAAGTTACCCATGTGCCATCACCGTAGTCCAGGGCACTTCCCCCCCCACAGTTTTTGGTCCCATTCCCCACTCCACCCCCATAAAATCTCTCTGGTATATGGTTGTTCATTATTATTATTATTTTCTCGCCTGGTCCATTATATGTTTCATGTTTTGATATCGGTTTTTTTGCTTTTTTTTTTTGAGCACCGTGGATTGTCTTTATACTATCTCTTATTTTACTTTGAGCTTGTTTTCTTAAACATCTTGATTGAAGCAAACAGGCAAGGATCTGTGTGTGGTGCCCTTTCCCTTACCACCAGAGGACTGACATTTAAGACCCATTTGACTAAACGATTTCAGGATCTTAAAAAATGTGTGTGTGTGTGTGTGTCTAGGGGAACAGAAGTTGCTTCTTCAAAGATTGAAATGGAATATGGGTTATAGCTAACTGGAATTCTCTCCCTCCCTGCCTTCTAACCTGCAATGCAATCTCCCTGCTGACCCAATTCTCATCCTACTGCATCTTCCCCCAATCGTTCTGAACCATAAGTATGACAGTGTCAAAGAAATGGGACTAGGTTTTTATCTCTATCCCTGCAAAAATGCTTTGGAAATTGTTTGGTTTTGAGTCTATGAGGAAATGATTATGTAAGCCTAAAATAGTATTTTCAAATAATTCATTTCTGGGAATAAAATCTTTTAAAATGTGAGGAAATATGATAACTTTCATTTTATACCCTTAACAAAAGTATTTGTGAGCCCTGGGCCAGTATGTAAAAGAATCATAAACTGGTGATCAGAAATAGTACATTTATGAATAATTGAGGTCCTATCACATGGCTTTTTCCAAAGCATTTATATGTGTCAGCCATTTAATTTTCCCAACAACTTCATGAGGTAGTTTCTTAAAATATTCATTTTACAAATGCTGGGCAAGCTCCTATTTAATTTTAAATACTTGAAAGTTTGTAATATAAGTTTTAATAAAAATAAAAATGTATTGTTATTTTTAAAATTTTAAGAATTTTCCCAATCTGTTTGTAGTGAAAATATATTAGATAATATGCTTTAAACAAGATTTTGGGAAGCAACATAAAATGTTTTACTTAATATCTTTTTCAGATGTTAATGTTTTCAATGACATAAATGTTACTGTGACATTTAAAATTTTGACACTTAAGTAAGAGGAAATTATGTTTATTTTCTTTTAATTGTGGTTTATATTATTTTGTTGATGAATTTGGTACATTTGAAACTTAAGCTGTAGCTCATTTTATTGAAGCTATGACTGCTTACAAGATATATCGCTATTTTCTTTACTACAAAGAAAGGGAAAAAATGACCACTAAATTATGTCCCAATGCTTTCTAATATTTTCTTCTGGGTTATCATGAGCATTGGTGACACAGCATTTCTTTAAAAAATGCTCCACTCTTACCTTACAGATTTTCTTCTGTGTCAGTAACATCTATCTGCAGCCTTTGATGCTGGTGTTTTTTTTTAAAAAAAAATTAATTTATTTATGCATACAGAACTGGGGTACAGGCCAGAGGTGCAAGGGTGGTGAGAGGCTTCACCAGAGAGAGTGGGGTGCAGAACAGGCAGATGGGAATTACACTGCTGAGGGCAGAAGTGGGCAAGACAGGAGAGGTCTGCTGCACCATGTGGGTCACCTCCAGGGCCAGGGATTGAACTTGCAGTGACGCGGCAGCAGCCAGCTTGTAGTGCTGCATCCGCACCCCTGTGCCAATCCTGACTCCACCTTGGCTTATGAATGGAAGACTTGCTCTCTCTAGCTTGCTGGAGCCAGGATCACTGGGAAAATATGCTAAATAAGTCTGGAAAGCAGGAGTCTTCGAGGTTGGTGACATCCAAGTTGTCTAGGATTGCCTATTTTTACAGGAGAAGGCCTTGATTCTGCTTGACCACCCATGTGCCTGACGTGGACATCAGTCTCTGAGGGTAGTGGTATGCTGGCATTGGTATAACTTAACTATTTCAAAAGAATTTTCTGCTTTATATTCTGCCTACAGCTAATCCTAGGCTAATTTATTCTATGCTTTCCTTCTTGACAAATGTTAGTACTTGGATAATATTATATTGCCATTTATTAAGTCCATTTCTACTGATGCCTAACATAGCCACAACTACTAATAAGATGGCTAGTAGCTTCCCAGTAGGAAGCAACACTGGTATAGAGCCAGGGTTTTGCAGTCATGCAGGCCTGGCTTTGACTCACTGCTTGTGAATTATGGATGGTGCTCTTTGTCATTAGCATTAGTAATATTAGTACACTCTGTCATACTGTAGGGATACTGGGTCATCAGAAATCATTACTTCTCCAGAACTTTTCTCTATGAGTGGGAAACATTTTTATGAATCCTCTGGAGCTGGTCAATTGATTGATCACTGCTTTTCCAATCACCTCCCCTTGTTTGGAGTCTGGGCCTCCAAATAAACACCTATCTTCAGCCATTCCACCTCCATGGCACCTGTTCCTGATGTTCTGGTTGGTTCTTTACTGGTCTATTGTTAGTTTGTGGTCTTGGATATTTCCTTTGAATATAGTATGATCAGATGAGCATTAGCTGTGAAGTTGGACAACCTTGATCCTAGCTGTGGTCGTATTGCTAACTAGTCTTAATTCCTTGTGGGTAAAGTCTTTCCAAGTCTGAAATGCTACCTAATAGGATGGATATACTTTTTGTTTTATTTTATTTATTTATTTATTTTACAACAGTTTATTTTTACATCATTTTGTACATTTTTTTTTCCATCTCAATTATAATCCCCGCTGGTTTCCTGTGTGCCATCACCATAATCCCGTGCACCTCCCTCCCCACCCCCCCTCATTTTTTTATCCCATTCCCCACTCCTCCCCTGCAAAATGTCTCTGGTATATGGTTATTCATTATTTTTGTTATTTTCTCTCCTGGTCCATTATACTCCTGCTATGAGTGAAACCATCCAGTATTTTTCTTTCTCTTTCTGGCTTATCTCACTAAGCATGATCTTTTCCAGCTCCATCCAGTTGCTGCAAAAGACATGTGTTTCTCTTTTTTGGTTGCTGAGTAATATTCCATTGTATATATGTACCACATCTTTTTATTCCAGTCACCTACTTTTGGGCATTTGGGCTGCTTCCATGTTGGATATACTTTTAATAAAGAATAGTGAAGAGCATATTTCAACATATCACAAAGATTTAAAAGGGTTATACTGTGGGAGTGGGTGGTGGCTGGAATTGATTCCTTTGGTAATGATATTTCTCATTACAAAAGATGATAATTGATAATTAAAACAACATTAATAACTGTCTTATAATCCAAAAAAGCAAGAATAATTTAGATTGTGGATAAGTTCAGCAGGAAGGACTGGATAATTCTTGGGGTCAATCAAATCCCTAAATTCTGCCTGGGTGCTCTCTCATCTACTTAGGGTTTTGTGGGAGAAGAAAGGAAATCCTACATGACAGGAGACAGGCAATTTGTCATCTCTTTACCCATCTTGGTTATGCATATTTTGTTTGGAAATTCATTTATAGCAATTGTGGGCGCCAGAGAGAGCTTGTTTCAAGGCAGAGTTCAAAATGGGAAAGAAAGGACCTTGTCCAAAGCTTTTCCAGGGAAGTCATGCTGTGTGAAGAAGGTTCCTTGTTGAGAGAGAAAGGAATTCCCCATAGACCCTGTCTCCTCATGGGACATGACAGCTCTATCACAGGTATGGTGCCTCTCTAGCTGTCAGTCGGTTGAAGGGAACCCCTGACTCCAAGACCTCCCTGAGTTATCAAGGGAGATCACATACATGTGTCAGGCTGATGATGGTGTATATGCCAGGTAGCTGCCATGGAGCAAAGATGGAGGAAGCCAAGTTCCCCAAAGTGGTCACCAAGTCATGACTATTGTTAGTGCTCCATTAGAGGCCACACTGGCTGAGTGTCATGCGTAGTGTGTGTTTTCAGGGAAGGAAGGGGTGGGGGAAAAGATCTTACTAGGATTGTCAGTGTTTCTTGTTTCACACACAAAATCCTAAATTAATGCCTTGATTCCAGGACTTGATGTTATCAAATAGCTATTGCATTGAGTAACTGTATGGAAAGATTTGACATCTGGAACCCCAAAGTCATTTGTTTCTGCTGCCTATAAAACCACAGTCAATGGTGAGTGGCTTGTTAGCAATCATTCAAAATGCTGGAATAATGACACTGTACTGTTGTTGCTTGGCTATTGTTGCTTTGTAAACAGATATATGTGTTTCCACATGCAGTTGTACACATGTTTAATCTCATGATTGCCTAAATGTGAAACTGAATTAAAAATATATCCATCAGGAATATGCACTTAACAAAACATTTAAGTAATTATCAATTGGCACTAGCAGTTCTGTAATAATTTATTCTCATTTCATTTTCCCAAATGAAGAACTCTACACAGTACTTTTGAATTTCTTATCTAGAGCACTTTAGTTTGAGAGAGTCATTTTTCTATCTGTGTTGTGATATTTTCCAACTATGGCTTATCCTAATATTGGGGTCTATTTCAGGATGTAAATATTTGTTAATATGATTAATTTTGGTTAATAACAATAGATGACTCTTAGTAATCCTTTATAACACAGAATAGATTTTAAAGGCAGTCTGAAGTAGATGTATATATGGTTCATAACTCTGGTACAAACATAATTCATTCATTTAGTCAATAATTAGGTATGCAACTTAGTAATATTTAGACACTATCACATTGATGTACTATTTCTCAAATTTAACTAAAGGAATGGGTGTTTTTAAGTTCCATGACTGCCATGTGACTTGGGGATTCAGTGAAGTTGCTGATGTAATGTGCTAAAAAGGGATGATGGAATTCCTTAGGGTGCTGGGGAGTACATGAGATTCCTTCTCAGAGAGAAAGAGAGAGAGAGAGAGAGAGAGAGAGAGAGAGAGACAGAGAGAGAGAGAGAGAGACAGAGAGCGAGGCTATTCAGGGATGTTTTAGATTTATGTATTTTGGGGAAAGAGGTCAATAATATGGATTCCATTTTGTGATGTGTTCTATATGCTATTCATTCTGGAAGTTGCATACAGGAGTATAATAAAAATTTTGTTTTTTCAGCTAAATACCCTATTAATATAGTTGTATACTATTTTGTTTCTCATGGCTAGCAAAATGTAGAAAATTTCTGACCAGTCTTTGCTAAAAAATGTGTAGTCATGTAAAATTAGTAATATTGTCCTAATTTTAATCCAGTTGACACCAATTAAAGCATATTCCTGGCAGCTCCTGTCAACAGCTAGTTGGGGGTGCCTCTTAAGACATTAAGTGTATCAGTTGCACGTGAGAGGAGCCTTTCTTTTTGTTCCTGTTGGATGTATCTGATTTGGCAGCCCCTGGAACCAACACATGGAAGGTGACTCATTATAAGTGATATGAAAAGAGGAATTTGTTGTAGAGGGTAGACCTGAGAGAGATGTGAGAACTGGTGAGAGGTCTCTCTTACCCGAAGATGGTCAATTTCACGACATTATGTAAGCTGATGTAGTTTTATGGTTGATTTTTAAAATATTGCTTATCAAGAAAAATATATTTGACTTCTTGAAGTTTTTTGTTCTTGAAGTTCTTGAAGAAATAGAAGTCTGATTTTCTTGGTTAATCTGGCTATTCTTTCTTTTTTCATTCCCTATTTATTTTTATAATTTGCCAGAAGTTTGTGAAATAGTTGATATATATTTGTTTATTGTGGTTAATGCCCGTGATACATTTCTTAATTGCCTTTTTGTTTACATCTCTATTCTTAATGCTAGTCATTTGCTTAATTAGGATTTATTTATTGATCAGGATGTGTTAAATGAAGGTCATTTTTAAGTTTATGGAAAACTTGTGTTCTAGATATACAAACACCATTATTTACTTGTTAAAGCCTCATTCTTGAATGATAAAATAATATTAAAAAATCAAAAGATGTCTCATGCTATTGCTATACTTTTCCCTAGCTTGAATCTTAGACTTGGCTTTTAGCTAGGTAATCAGACCTAGCTGATATCATTCATTAAAATGTAGCAAACATTTACTTTGTGCAGACACTCTGCTGGGTCCTGAATCATAGTGGTGAAACATAAAGATTGCAATATATCCTGATATTCTCTAAGCTATCTTTGATTTGTCTTGCATTATTTGGTTAGATTTATTTATTCAGGTGAAGTGCAATGAAAACTGATCCACTGGGCACTGCCTAGAAGGACCCATGGGTGCTGTCCTGCTGTCCTAGCTTTATACCGTTACTCAGCTAATGTGAAACTACATTTCCCAGAATCTCCTTCTATCTAATACTTCTGGGTAGGGTTGGTCACAGAGAAGTTAACCTGAGATCTGGGATGCAGAACTGAAAATGCAACCAGCCACTACGCTCTGAGAGTCAGTGTGGAACTCCAGTCTTCCTACGGCTGTTCTCAATGCCGCCTCACCTGACTGGCATTGAGATGGAGCTTGCTGACCTCCTAGTACTCTGCCTTCAGCTCACCTGAGTCCTGGACCAGGCAACTGGGAAGGATGACAGTTTCTTCTTCTGGTCTTCTGATTCGTTAAGGTTGGAGGTGATGGCACGAAGGCGGAAGTTCCAGTTTATCTTTTTTTTCTTTCTTGTCTCATGCTTAGTTAGCTTTTCCTCCTGAACTGCTGGTCCTGCTGACTGGTAATGCTTGGTTTCAGAACCAACACCATGCTTTTTCTAGCTTCCTCAATTGCATAAGGGGTCTCTTTCGTATCACACATAGCAGTCTTGCTTGCTGGTCAAACTTCGCTGCTACATTCTGTATTAGGGATCTAAAAATTGAATGTCTCCGTGACTATGCTAGTAATATAAATAAGTACAGCAGGTCTTATGTAAGGAAAAATCATGCTGCCCTCTCTGTTTTCTCTTATCCACTTTTGGTCGAAATATACCCTTGTCTTAAACAAAAGCAACAGCATGAATATATTGATAAACCACAACTGACATGGCTGGATATCAAGGAGACAATAGAGAGAAATAAGGGCTGTCAGACTGGAGAGGGAATGTATGGCTCAGTCAGAGTGGCTGCCACAACTCAGCACTAGTTTATTGTCACCATGTTTCAACAGATATCTAAAATGGAATTTTTATGTGGCTTCTGATTTTTAATATGTTGACTAATTACACACACACACACACACACACACACACAGAATACAATTTATGGGCCAAACACATATGTACAGGTTGTATTTGGTAAGGACCACTGCTCTGAATGGGCATGCTGGTCATTGGAGAGGGACACAGAGTTTAAAAAATAGGGGATTGATTTACTGGGAAGGAGAATGATGGAAGTTGATGGGAGAAAGAACTCTCGGTGTGTGTGGGATAGTCTCTATAGACAGACAACTCCATGGGAAAAATAATGAATTCTTCTGGGGTGTGTGTAATCATCTAATAAGAACTACCACTTTGACAGTAATTTGCATTATACATAGGGATTTCACATATGCTATTTCATTTATTCTCATTTACTATCTTATTTACTATCTTGGAAGTGAGTAGGACCAAAGATTAATCACTCCTGGTTTCTGCCCGAAAGGGCTGAAATTCATGGGGAAGACTGATAAATTCATGTCCAACTATGAAACAAGAATGAATCACTTCAGTACTATGGTGGGGTTGGGGGAAGGAGTTTGATAAATGGGGAAGAGGGAAACGGTAAGACTACTGGGTGACACAAAAAGCTTGAGCAGAGGCCCAGAGTGGATTTTTGGGGAAGTCAAAGTAAAAGCTGCCATGAAGAACAAACCCAAAATGTTCTATTAACACAATTAAAATTCATTTGTAAGTTCCTAAGACTGAAAAGAATCATTAACTTGTCTTAGTCAAGTTAATGACTAAGACAATGTTGATCAGTCAATGGTCAGCATTCAGGTAGCCTCAGTTTGAGGGGAAGGGAAATCAACACCAGCCATAGTCTCTGGGTGCACTGAGTATGGAATTCAAGATCTGACAAATCTGTCATTTCTGTCTAGATATGTGTAGAGGGAGGATCGAGTGTTCTCAGGCTTCATGATATCCTACAGAAGGGTTAATTACCAGGAAGGTAAAAAATATGTACAGATATATGCCCCCATCTGCTTGTACTAAAGACTAAGAAATCTCTGTTTACATAAATCAGAAAATTTGAACCCAATCTGATTGTGCCTCCCATTTGCTTGAATTCTTTCTGGTGTCTTAAAGTTTAGGCTCCTTTGTGGGCTGATACCATCACTGGATAAAATAAAGTCTCTGGCAGTCCCTCAGTGCGACCTCATGCTCCAGCATCACAGTTGAGTAAGTTGGGAATGAACCAGCTACTATCCACTGCTCAGCCTCCGGAGAATTGAAGGGTAGACCAAGGGGTTCTGCTTCTCCCACCAGGAAAGAGCTCAGCACTCCTCCATTGGTGAGGATCAACAAAAAAGCAAGGGAAAAAGAACCTCAGGGGACCTCTCTGGTTGGCAGGGCTAGGGGTCTAGATAGGTTTTAGGGCTGGGTGTTGAAAACAAAGGAAGTAAACTTTATTGTCTGAGAGTGTGGACTTGGCTAAAGTCCATTTTTCCATCAGCGTGTTGTCTAGTCATTGTTGCGAATTGTGAGTGCCTGTCACCTGCACTTTGTGGTGGTGCAGACTTGTGTGCCTCGCAATCTTGTGGGTGAATAGCTCATGGAGAATGTGCCTGAAGCTCCAGTTTAGACTGGCCTGATCTCAGTCTACTACTCCCTTATTCTGTAACAGCCAATCAAGAAATTGTTCAGGCAGCATAGACTGGGGAAAAGTTAATGATTAAAAACAATGGACCAAGGAAATGAAGGCAGCAGGTGTCTGGGCCTGGAATTATCAGGCCTGTTAAGCCTCTTGTCTACCAGCCTGAGAAAGACAATCGGAATAGCAAAGGTCTGTCCTTGAGTCCTGACCTTGTCCCAGGACCCTTCCTGTCTCAATATCAAGGCCTTGTATGACTAATCCTGCCTTCCTTCTCCAGCCTATCCCCCACCAGTCCTCTCCACCTCCCTGGCACAGGACACAAAGCCAGGAAGCACCACTTGCAGCTATCTCAATGTTCCAGACCTTAGTGCATTTGCTGCTTCTATTGCTTTTCCCATGGAATGCCCATCCTTCTCTTTATTACCCTTCAAAGCCATCTCAAAGTGTTCTGTGGCTCCCTGACTCTCCATTAAATCTTTCTTTGTCTATTCTGTTGGCTATAGTTAAATATTTGCACTTGTTATACTATGGTGTAATTATTCATCTACATTTCTGTCATTCCATGTACTGACACTCCTTCAGCAGGAGATCTGTCCTGAGTGTCTACTCTGTGACACAATAGACAGCTGTAAGTAGGACAAGTCACATACCTGGACTCATGGGGCTTCCATTAAAAATGTGTATTGGGCCCTCCCTGGTGTTGCAGCGGGTTAAAGCAGAGCACTAAGAAGCTAAAGCCACTTCAGTATGAGTTCGATCCCCGCCCCAGAGGTGACCCACATGGCGCGGCAGATCTCTGCTGGCCGGCCTGTTGCTCCCCTCAGCTGTGTGCTTCATCAGTCAGCCTGTTCTACTCCCCACTCTGTCTCCGGTGAATCGTCACACTGCCACTGTGCCTCTGGCCTGCACTCCAACTCTGTATGCATAAATAAATAAATCTTTTTAAAAATGTGTATTGAACACAAATGAATTCACTGGACAATTTGAACTTTAGGGTCAAATTTTAAGCTTTGACAAGACATTCACTTTGCTGAATCACAATTTTAATCTGTTTTAGATTTGCTGGTTTGTAATTGTGTGCTCCCACTGGGCTGTTGAATTCTTGGTTAATTGTGGTGGTTGGATTAACAGGAGCTAAGTATCCTTGTAAATCTTGGCTGTTTGGGCTATCTCTCTACAAAGGCTGGAATTGTCTTTGGAAGAGGGATCTATTTCCTGCCTTGGGGACAGAAGATTTACTTTCTGACTCTCAGCTGTTTTATTTGTCCTCTTTGGGCTGAGTCCTTTAGACTTTTCTCTCCCAAGGTGCATCTATTTTAGGTTTTTTGATCTTATAGACACCTAGCATGAATTCTAGGGCCACATGTCCTCCCAGACCACCCTGAAGTCTGTTCAATCCAGGCCTTGTGCTTCTTTCAGTCACTGGCTATCATGATTTTGTAGTTTGCTCTGGAAAAAGGAGGTAGATTTTCTGTGATTCTGCTCCCCTGAAGATCCCTGCAAATTATCAGTTCTGTCTGAGTCTAACAAATTGGTGCAAGTAACCTCACATTTAACACTGATGGTGACATTCACACGTCTTTCTTTTTTAACATTACCAGCTTAGCTACCTTCTAGAATAGTATTTTCAAATTACAGATCACAAAAATGACCATGAAATACATTTGCCATCATAACCAACATTGGAAATATGACTAGAATAAGATAAAGAACATCAGACTGTATCATGGGTAGTAAAGTTAAGTTTCATACAACTCATTATAAATGGACCTGCATTTGTGTATTGGGTTGTGATCTATTTATTCATAAGGCAGATGGTAAAAACAAGCTTAGAGACATGACTGGAAAGATCCATTTACAACTTTTTCCTGTTCCTTCCTGTGGTTTAGATTCTGGTTCTATAACAGGTGTCTTTGGATACATATGTTCTTAAATTATTAAATTGTTTTATTTGTCTGTATTGTTTAAACTGAAAAATGAGTAGTTATCTGATGTGTCCTCATTTCTAATCTTGAATCTTTTTTTTTTAAAAGATTTATTTATTTGTGCATACAGAACTGGGGTACAGGCCAGAGGCTCAGGGGTGGAGAGAGGCTTCACCAGAGGCAGAGTGGGGAGCAGAACAGGCAGATCTCGAAGTACACTGATGAGGGGAGCAGCGGGCGGGTCAGGAGAGGTCTGCCACGCCATGTGGTCACCTCCGGGGCAGGTGGGATCGAACTCATGCGGAAGTGGCTTTAGCTTCTCAGTGCAGTGCTTTAACCCACTGCGCCACCAGGGAGGGCCTAATCTTGAATCTTTTAAACTTTAAAGATCATTCTTAAGACAGTATGTGTATTTTGATAAATTGTTTATTAATCTCTTTGTAACATTCTGACAGTTCCTTCCTATTCTTCTGAAAGTTCTACTTATGTTAGTGTTCTCCTTGACTAAGGAACTTCCACATAGTTCAGTACTAGAAGATCTAGGTAAAACATTATTTAAAAAAACGAAAGCAGCTGCAAAAACAACCCTTTACCTAGTTATATTGCTTCAACTAGTTAGTAATCAAATTACTTTATACTACACGCAAAATTATGCAGCAGACAATGTTATTTAGTTGCTAGTGATTGAAATAATATTTATTCAAAAAGGATTTATATGCTCACTTTCACTGCTGACTAACTTGAGTGAACTGCTTTGATGCTCTTCAGAATAAACCATAACTCTAAAAAGACAAAGCGCCTTCAAGCAAATATTTTAATAGAGGTAACTCCGTTCTATATTGCATTTTGCTATTATGGAAAACTAACTTGACTCTTTCAAAGGTTCTTTGAAAGGGAACTAACAAAACAGAAGGCCCCAGAAGAGCTGAACATAGTGCAAATTTCTGAATGAATCTCTGAGGATTTGTTTTTTAATCTGAATATTTAATAGCATGGCATTGCAAAATTTGAATTATGCTACTCAGTTTTAATGGTTAATCTGCTTTAAAAAATACACAAGCTTAATTGTGACATACGAAAGTCCTTATTTAGGGTAGATTTCTAATTTGAGTGCTGTCGGCCTGCTGTGTAAAGAGTCTCCTGGGTGCAGATTTTAAGTGTGTGTGTGTGCGTGTGTGTGTGCATGTGCGTGTGTTCGCCTTTACATCTCGCCTAACAATTCGCTCTTCCTAGTCTGCGCCAGCCCTTCACCAGCCAGGAGCAGACAATAGATCCTTCCTAATGGAGTTGTGTACTTGCCATCTGTAAGAGCAGCTGCCGGCCTGCATCTGTACAATATGCTGGGACAGGGAGCTCCGCTAATCTGCATAATAAGGAGGAGGCTCATTCTACTCCAGCTAATAATCACGAGCAATCGATGCACTTCATTCCCTCACTGCTGAGCTTAACCAAGCAGGTTTCCTGCTCTGGGTAGACAGGGGTCAAGTGAGATCGGATGGCCTGGGGTGGAGAGGCTCTCTGTTTACAATCCAGGGTTGCATCAGCCCGCTGGGACCAGGGTTTGGGCTTTCTCTTGAGTCATGCTGCCACTTAATGCAAAATCCTGGGAATTGGGACAAAAAGGCAGTAGCCCATTATTAAGATTGCTAATCAGAAAGGGTTTTGGAGCAATTAGAGTACTGACCAATTTGCATTTTAAAATGCCCCCTTTGTGGGAAAAGGGGCACAAGCAACTTTGTGCTTTAATTGTGAACTACTTTGAGCTATTGGGTTTCATTGATTTTTTTTTTTTAAATTGCTGCACTTTGTTGAGATCTGACTTTTAAACTGTGTGTATGTGTGTATATATATATATATATATGTGAAATAGGCACATCATGTGAATTAATAAATCAACTTTATGTTTATTTACTTCTATGATGTCAGGTTAAACAGCTCTCTTGAAGATAGCAGTGCTGTAGTAGAAAGGAAGATGACTATTGAAATGATATTATTCATAGAACTGTCTAAAGGCACTTTGTTATTAGAGGAAATTCCAAAGTGATTTCATTTCTCTTGAAAAATCATGTCATTTGATTTCATAGTTCAAACTATGTCATTTGATTTCATAGTTGACTTAAAGGTTAAAACATTTGAACTTAGGTAACATATATGAAGGACAATATTTATTTTAAGTCAAACTATAGCTCACCATTAGTTACAATCTCTTGTTCAAAGACATGGTGAGGCTATTTTGTCTAATTTCTTGTAGCAGAAACATTTGCATAATTCGCCACCCGTCATTAAAGTACAGAGAAAAAAAGAACATTAATTTATGGAGATGGAAGGCTGGGACTGAAGAAGTAATTGTTTGCACCAGTAAACAAAGCAGCTCACTTAGCATTCATTCCCTTTTAATCAACACTGTTTGGTTAAATAAGATAGCATCTTCCAGTGTGATTTATGAGAAAACTTTATTAAAAGTAAGTCCTTTTAGATAGATTCAATATTGCTGAACAGTAATAATAGAGAAAGAAATTACATCTCTGGGAAATGTCGGTCAGGGTTTGTGTGAAACCGTGGTGCTGTGTCCTGTAAAGCTAAAACAGTGCTCTGGTCCTGCCATCCTGCTGAGCAATCCTCACAGCCTGGAGGGAAATGCAGAGCATTGCACCAGGTGAGCTGAGAGCATTCTTCCTTGGCTTCCTAACTTTAAGTCCTTGTACACCTGTATAGGAAGAGGTGGCCTATGTGTTCTTATTGAAATAAAAGTAGCAGACTGATTGAGAAAGATGCTGGAAGCTTTGGAAGTCGACTCCCACTAAGACTCCCACACAAATGATAGTTTGAGTTAGCTCCAAATGTGGGATTCTTCAGTAAAAAACTTAGTAAGTTCCCAGGAAGGAAGTTCCTAACAACAAATAGAGTAGTAGACTCATATTTTGTTGAAAGTTATTCCAACCCAGTTCTCTCCCACCCCTCCTTGCACCTGGAAGAATGTTTCAGAATCTTTGGAAGTGTTCAAGAGCATGATTCCTACCTTCAGGTTATTTTCATGCCAAACCATATAATATTGCTAATGTAACTTGGAAAACTGAAACTTAGAAGACTGGTGATGTCAATGAAAATCTCTTTTCAGAGTCTTAGAAGATAACACAGGCATTTCTATGCAACAACAACAGTCTATTTCCTTTCATGTCTGCCTGAGGGACTTGGATTAATCCTAGAAGTGTCCTAGGATCAAGTGCAAGATGGAATTAGTTAATTCTGAGGCCCGAAGATTCACAGCATTTTCTTTCAGTGTATATAAGTTCTAAGAGAGATGAATATAGTTTGGAAAATTGCTTATAAATAAATCATTAGTTCATTTATTCCATCCATCCATCCATCCATTCCTCCCTCCCTCCCTCCCTCCCCCATCCATTATTATTTCAGTGTTTGCTATGTATCAGGAAATTTTCTGGCTGTTGTTGCATGAATGAATGGGCCCTTCTTCTGTATCTCTCTTCAGATTCTAGGATGGAATTCTGGAGAAAATTTGTGCAGTGAGATGAGAGAGTTATGAGACACCATGGTTTTATCAGGATTCATGGATCCAGGTTTGAACTGGGCTTACAAAGGCAGACATGAATGTTCACCACTATAGTGATTATCAGTGGTCACTTTTAAAAAGTAGCAGTTTTTCTACTCAGCAACACTTATAATTAGGGAAATGCAAATCCAGACTACAATGAGGTATCATGCCAGTAAGAATGGCCCACATTAAAAAAAAAAAATAACAACAACAAATGCTGGTGAGGATATGGAGAAAAAGGAATCCTTTTACATTGCTGGTGGGAATTCAAACTGGTCCAACCACTATGGAAAGCTATGTAGAGAACCCTGAAATTATTAAAGATGAATCTACCATCTATAGTTTCTTTGTTTTTATTGCTGTGTAGTATTTCACTGTTGGGCTGTATAACAGTTTGCTTAACCATTACCCTGTGAGGGAATTTGAGTGGTTTCTGGTTTTTGGCAGTTATGAAAAGAGCTATAAACATTTGTGTAGAGGTTTTTATGTGAGCATGAGCTTTCATTGTCTAGAATGGGATAGATACTCAAGAATGGTATTGGTGGACCATGTGGTAAGTGCATATTTATCTCCATGAGAAGCTGCCTGTTTTCCAGAGTGCTGTGTGTGTGTGTGTGTGTGTGCAATTGCCAGTATTTTTTATATTAGTCATCCCAGCAGGCGTGTAGTGGTATATATCATCATGGTTTTAATTGCTTTCCCTTAGTGGCTGATGATGTTGAACATTGTTTCATGTGCTCTGTTTTTGGTGCAAAGTTGGTTCTAATCCTTGCTCAATTTTTAATTGGTTTGCTTGTTCACATATTTTCAAGTTGTGAGAGATCCTTAACAAATTCTAAATCCAAGTTTTTTCTCAGATCTATTATTTGCAAATATTTTCTCCCAGTCCATCACTTGTCTTTTCCTTTTCTTAGAAAAAACTTGTAGTGAGCAAAAGTTTTTAACATATGAAGTATAATTTATACATTTTTTCTTTTATGGATTAATGCTTTTATTGTGGTGTCTAAGGGTTCATCAGCTCTTCTCAAGTCATGAAGACTTCCTTTTATGTTTTCTTTTAGATGTTTCATAGTTTTACATTTTATCATTGTATTAATGATACATTTTGAGTTAATGCTGATTTATTTTGTATATAGCTAGATGGCCATTTATGATTTTACAGAGTCTTTATTAATACCTAATGATCACTTGTGTAAGCACCTAATTCTTTAACTTGTGTTTCAGTTTTCTCAAGTCATCTATCTAATCTTTAAATATATAAATTGTTAAATAAGTATTCTATGTGAGGAAAAATGAGGTGAATCCTTCACTAAGGAAAATAAATGTACATTTGTTGTTCTGTAAACACTCTTGGTTCCTCAGATTTAAAGTTTAGATTTGTAAACAGTAGATTTTCTTCAAATGAGGCACACTATCAGTAAACTTCTACTTTTTTCTCATGCAGAGGCTGGGACAATAAACTGGACTTTGTAAGTATTCTGTATATTAAAACCACCATTTGGGGTCAAGTTGATGTAATTTGTTATTTTTAATAAATTTATAGTCCAAGAAATGTTCAGAAGTAGAAAATTGATGATGTTCCCTAAAGGTTTAATTCCATAAATAGGTTTGGCTATTTGAAAGAACAGAGGATCAGATTTAAGTCAGGAAGCATTACTGATCTCTCCTGTCTTAACAAAAAAGTCTCTTTTCCCCTCTTATTTCAATTGTCATTCCAGGATTGCAAGGTCAATGATAAAGTGGGATAGAAGCAACCAGATTCTGGTTTGGGTGGCATTTATGGTAGGTAGCCGGCTGCCATGGTTTGGTGTCTGGGAAGCTTCCTTGCCATGTTTATTCTGACATGTGCATAAATCCAAGAAGAAGCTAGAAGGGCATGACTGTTAGCACATTAATAATAAAGTAGTTAAAAAATAAATGAAACCAATGGTACCAGTAACTAGAACTTATTGAGCATTTGCTAAAAGTGTTAGGCACTCCTAAGAATTAAATAAACACATCAATTCTTTCAACATTCTGGTATAATAGGGACTATTGTCATTCTTATTGCACAAACGGAAATGGAAGTGTAGAAAACAAAAGTGTAGAGATGTGGTGAGCAGGTTCTATCATAGCCCAGTGATCTTTTATGTTCTGTAAAGTCCTTCCCCTTGAATGTGGGGTGGCCTTGTGACACACTTCTATTTATTTATTTATTCATTTATTTACTTATTATTATTTTATAATATAATAGTTTGTTTTTACATCATTTTGTACAATTTTATTCATCTCAATTGTAATCCCCGTGGGTTTCCCATCAGTGACACACTTCTTACCAACAGAACATGGCAAAGGTGATGGAGGCTACATAAAACTGTGACTTTTCTCTTACTAGCAGATTCTCTCCTTTGTTGACTCTAATGAAGTTGTCATTTCAGAAAGATCCATGTGTCAAGAAATCAATTATTTTCCACAAAAGAGAACATGTAGAGGCACTTAACCCATTTTCATCCACAAAGAAAGTCTCAACAGGATCCCTGCAATCACAAAGTCTATTAAGTTGCCAACTGCTAATTGGGAACTGAGACCAAACTTCTGCCAGCAGTCACACAAGAGAAAATAGAAGTAGACACTTCCCCACCTGAACCATCAGATGAGACCTGGCTCTGACTGCAACCTTGCAGGCTACAGACCTGGCTCTGATTGCAACCTTGTGAAAGTCCTGATAAAGGACACAGCTAATCTGGGCTTGAATCCTAACCAACAGAAAATGAGATAATAAATGTTTCTAGCTCTAAGCTGCTAAATTTGTGATAAGTTTGTTATGAAACAAAATATAATTAATGCATGATAGATAAAGTGATTTGCCCAAAGTCACATGCTCATCTGGTGACAGAAGATGGATTCCCACTCAATGGTCATGTTATGTAGAAACATCCCCAAAGGATTTGCCACATGACATTGGATTTCCCTTTTAGAACACTGGAAGTTTTTCTTAACATTTACTATTCTATTATTTTTGAAAGAGGAGTTAACTTTTTAAAACATCAAGAATTTGAAGGAAAAAGATCCCAGGGAATCTATAGCATCCAACTTCACTTTTGCTTTTTAGTTTATTTTCTGTTCAGGAGCCCACTGATTCTATGAATTTAAAATCAGTCTATTTTTGTTATATATTAATTCTAATTCTTTCCAGAAGGAAAGTGGTAATGTTAGAGGTCAACTAGGTACCACTTCAAGCACCAAAGAGCAGCCAGTTTAAAAGAAGCTGAATATGGTGGGTAAGTTCTTCCAGCCTTTAAAAAAGAGGGGGTCTGGCTTTGCTTCTCCTAGAGAAACATGGCTGGGTTTGTTTTGTTTGCATATAAAGACTTAATGAGCTATAACTTCATGTCTTTTTAAATTTCCGGGAAAAAAATCAAATAAGCATGCAAATCACCAGTTCGTTAGCATCCCTGATAGTACTTATGGTGTTTTTCGCTCCGTGGCCATTGTTGTAATGGCACATTATGTGCTTAGAAGACTGTCATGACCCCTGAGAGGCCTCTCCCCGCCATAATCACCATCCAAGTAAAAACTTTCAACCCTCTCATGAGACCTTCATCTCTGATGGAAGCACACAAACTTCTATTTTTCACACAAAAGGCAATGTTAAAGATGTTTTACCTTCACTCATCACAGAGAGATGCAGTGTTGCTGCAACCCTGAAGCCCACAGGTTTTATGTTGCCCCAGCCTTCTGAGTCATGGGGACTTTCTCAGGCTACTAGGGTTTCTTTTGTTGCTTAAAAACCTCAATTGTAGCTCAAATCGGGCTACCATGTTCTGAGTGGAAGTAGAAACTTTCAGATATCTGAATGCTGTTGGCTACAGTAAGTAAAGAGACAAACACTGAATTCTCTTCCTATGGTGATGGGGGTGGTTTTAAAGCCAACTCTCATGAGAGTGAGGTTGATTATTCTTCATTTTTCATTCCTGTCCTGCCCCGTGTCCCATCTCTTTCCTTTTCCTGTTAACATATGAGGCATATATTCAACTTTGGATTTGGAGGATGAAATTCCTGACACAAACACAAATGGTTATTCATCCTAAATGCTGTGAAGTATTCAGGATATTTGATTAGAGAAAAAAAATTGAGCTACAATTGAGGTTTTTAAGCAAGCCTTCCTGATTTTGATCTATACTAAAGGCTCATTCACTGGTTAAATTTCTAAGAGCATTATGCTTGAAATTTTGGAAGTGTCTTTTGCAGAACTGAGAAGGTCTTTTTGGCCCTATTTCTGATCTCTTTAGACATTCTTGTTTCTAATTTTAAGATGTTCTAGCTCCATTTCTCTTGGCATAATTGAGGAAAGACCAAGCCAGACAGTTTTTGTAAGTTATTTTGGATGAAGCTCACTCAAACCAAGACTGGAGTAAGTTCAGTATGAACAAGTTACTGCAGGTAGATGCTGTTTCCTTTAGCCAATGGCTGTGTCTTTATTGTGGGGCCAGAATACAAAAACCCAGACAATTGCATTTTTGTGACACTCATATGGTAAAGGAACACTGTTGAACTCCAAGCCCTGCTTGCTTCTACTGATTTTTTGCTTTCTTCCATGGCAAGCCACTATGTGCCCAGCAACACAAGCTTCCGGTGTGCAAGAGCTGTGGCCTGCAGCCTTTCCTGGTGCTTAGCACACTGAAGTTCAACCAGCGTTTAATCCTAGATTCTGTCTCCTTTCACCCATGACATATGTGAGCTTGTGTGAGCTCTAGTGCTCACTTCCCTCCACTTTCACTTACTCTGTGATCTTAGGTAACAGTGATGCACTCAGCCCTTAGTTTTTCATTATGTCAAATGGGGGTACTTAGAGTTGGAGCCATTGTTTAATGTGGCTCTGACTGTTGAGGTTGAACTCACAGAAGTTTTTAGCACAATTTCTGACAAGAGCACATGTTCAATCAATGTTAGGTATTAGTGTTGCTGAGTTAAACATAGACATTGTTATGATTCCTGGACTGACATAGATGGATTTTGCAGGCATCTCAGAACATTTTAACACCTGATTTGGAAGTAGACTGAGAGACCTGGCCAACAGGATTATCATCCAGTGTGGTGGCCTGGCCCATTTGCACTGATTCAAAACCTAGTACCACCCACCCCCCTCTGCCTATCTTTAGAACATTATGGAATAACCTCAGCTCCAGAAATTCCAGCTAGAGTTGATGACACTGGGCTTTAGCTGCAATTGTCGTGAAAACCCATAGTGAGGCATCAGCCCACACCAGTGTCTGCTGTGAGCCTCATTTTGCTAACTGTGCACAGATGGGTGGTTCTTTGTTAAGCAGCTATGACTCAGATGCTCCATTTAAATGTTCGGTTTTTTTTTGTGTGTGTGAGACAGCCATGAGGGCTGTAAACTCACCCTGCAGTCTCATGCGGGGCTTTACGAATGCTTTCAATATAGTGTTTTCACTGGTGGGGATTTTATAAAACAAGAAAATGCAAGGGGAAGAAAAATTGGGTGGTTCAGGAAAGTCTTCATTAGTCTCAAAGTCTTCAAAGTCTTCATTAGTCTCAAAGTCTTCAAAGTCTCCCCCCTACCCCCATCACTACTGACATCTTATCTGCTAGCTCTCTGTTGCTTGTTCTCAGGAACCAGCTTCCCATCTTCCTGTAGGCCTTGGGTACCAACAGTCTGGGTATCCACACCACTCCTCCTAATACTGGTCAGCTTGCCCGGCAGAGGGGACGAGATGTTAAGAAATTGTGTTCAGAGTCATAGTTACAAAGAAATGCTTTCTCTGTTCTCTGTTCACTTGCTTTTATTCTCTCTATCACTCTCTTTCTGTGTATGTGTTGTTGCACCTGAAAGCACCAAAGGCTGTTGTGGATGACAGACAGCAAGATCAGTGGGCTTAGTAGCCATTCAGAGCCATTGTTTGTGAATACATCTATTTTTGAGAAAACCAGATTCTGTAGTTCATGCTCTTTCACACTAATCAACCATGTGTATGCCCTGCTTTTAAGAATCAAGACCCAGCTTTGTACACAGACTGCTTGGGAATTACTTGTCCAGATTCTGCTAATTTTAGTTAGCCTTGCTCAAAGTATTTCAAGCAGATCTCTCTCTTGGATACTGGACTCTGGAGTTGAGTACCTCTTATATGCCTTCCATCTGGACATGGGTGTACATTTGGAATTGCAGCAGGACATGTCCTCCTGGGCCTCTCCTGCAGCTGCATGGAGTCTGCTGACTCATGCTGGTCAATCACCATTCTTTGTGGTATCCAGATGCCCCCATATTGGGCTTTCACTCACAAACTAGTGTTTTCACTTAATAGGCATATGTTGATTTTGTGATGACCACAGAACAGGACCCTGGGATCAAAGGTAAACAACAGGGTCTCTCTTTTGTGAGCAAAGTGTGTTGTCAATGAGGCAGGAACACAAACACATTGGTCTGGGCTAGTCTTGGGGCTGGTTGAAGTCAGCCACAGTCCTATGGGAAAACAGAACTGATCGCTCTGATGAGGTGCCGCGCTCAGCAAGGATTTCACGGGACAATGATGCTTGCAGGCCCAAAGGAGGATCCATTTGGGAAACCATCAGTGTTCTATAAAATGGAGTCACAGAAATTTTAATTTCCTCTTGTCTCTGAGAGACAGTAGTTTTGTGGGATCTCTGGAGCTTAAAGCTGCAGTGGGAGACCTGGCTGTGGTCTGTGGAAGAAGGGGAGAGGAGCCCAAAAGGGTGATGTAAGCTGGCTTTGAAGAAGTTAGAATTTCCATGAAGCAGGAATAAACACCTCAGACAAATGGAGGCTGGTATCATCTTAGGGAGTTTGCGGATATGTGCTATTTCTATTATTCCAGCATCTTCAGCGGAAGTCTGTTATGCACACTGAATTGTGTGAATTGTGCTTTGGTGGATGAGGTGATGGACAGTGTGTATGTTTGGAATGGGAAAATGAAGGTGTTCGGGCTCCTCAGGGTCAGCGTAGAGGTATCACATTTAGGGAATGCACAGATTCTGGAATTTTAGGCAGTGACCAGCATAAAGTGAGCAGAAGGCCCTGGTAGGAACAAGAGCCAAAATAGGAACCAGGCAACAACTGAGAAATAGGCAGCAGAGAGGACTGACTTGAAAACAAATGTGAAATGAACCACCTTCGTTATCAAGGAAAGCGAACTCACAAGGACAGAAGAAGCTGTGTGCTGCTGCTCCGTGGCTAGACGCCTCAGAAGACAGCAACTTGGGTGGAAGAGATCTGTGGGAGGCAGAGTGTGAAGACAGGTTGAACATGGAGTGATCAGAAAAGGTAGGGCATGGCCATCAATCGAAACTGATTGGAGTAGTTGAGAAAACAGTATCTGGTACGTGGTGGTTGTGCACAGAAACCTTCATGTCTAAGGTCAATATTTTGATCAAAGTAGAAGAGCTCTGTCAAAAGGACAATATATTTTAGGTTAATGGGAGAAGCATTACTTAATAAATGAATCAACTGTTCATTGAAAACCGTGCAGGAAGCAGGAAAAGAATGATGAGGAAGACTGGCACAGACTTTAGCTGTTGGAGACCTTCTAGTCTACCACAAGGGATGCTTACTGGAGAAGGACAGCGTACTCTGGGGAGCCCCCGGAAGGTATCAGCTCTCACAGGCGGACTTGAAGGTGTGTGGGGAAGGCTTCCTGAAATGAATTAGCCAGATGAAGAGAAGTGGAAGGCGACTTTCCAGAAAGTCCTCTGGAATTTTCTTCCAAACAAAGAGTAGAGCACAAACTGTGGCACTGAGAAATAACCCAAGAACTTGATTTACTGGATGGCAGAATGCAGAATGTGTGGAGAGAGAAGTATTTGGCATTTAGCAGTTTCTAGAATTTAGTTTCCAGAAGTGAATTAAAATATAAAGTGTTCATGTAAAAATTTACTAAATTCCCTGTGATAATAGAAATTGCTTAATCAAAAATTGAATATAGAATATTTCATAACAAGCATTGAAAGTGGTTTTCAGAAATGAAACCTATTTACTTTCTGACACCAATTGAATTTTGTCTAATGTGAACCTTGCATTGGATCTCGGAAGTTACTTATTCAAATTGTGTAATTTAAAACCTATAATAAGCATGCTAAGAGAATCTCTTTTCGCATCATAGAAATTCTAAGACCAGAGGCCAAAGTTATAAGAAGCCAAAGGGGACATTTTCATACTTTCTTATTATTTGTTTAAAAGTAGCAAAATGGTATTTTGTTTCCTCCTTAAGTGATCTGGCAAGCATTTCTCTAGGGGAATCCTGGGACGTGAAACAGGATTGTTTCAGCTTCCTTTACCTCTGTCTTAAATATCCAATCGGTGTTCTCTCCCCTCAGCTGCAGTGGCACTGTTTTCAAGACTGGAGTCCCAATGGGTATCAGATGCTGACCTGAACCAAATCCTCGGGAGACAATTTTCTACCACTTGGCTCTTAAATATAACAGGTAGGAAGCCAACGTTGTCAGCTTTCACATTTAGTGATGATGAAAAATGTGACTTCTGTTAACGTTTCAGAGAAGTTGTCATTGTTTATCACTTCCTTGTGTAAGTTGATTTAACATTCAAAAAATTTTATTTACATGTCTATTTACATTACTGTTCATTTTATAACAATGTTTACTTCCCTTCCCCTACTTAGTCCACGTATTATCACCATAATCACCCACATTCCTCCCCTATTCCAATCCCTCTCTGTCCCCTTCCCTTGTAAGATATATCTGGTTTATAATTGTCTGTTTTTTTTTTGTTTTGTATTTTTATAACAATACACTTTTTCCCTATTTTTTAGTTATTACTTATCATTGAATTTTTTTTTTGCTCTTTGGTATACATTTTAATTTTTATTTTATTGTTATTATTATTTAACATCATTCTTCATTTTGTACATTTTTTATCTCAGTTGTAATCCCCATGGGCTTCCCACCATCAATACACTTGTTCACCTATGTCTTATTTGGTTCTCTTAAGTTCCTCCTATAAGTGAAATCATTTGATATTTTTCTTTTTTCTTCTGACTTATTTCACTGAACATAATCCCTTCCAGCTCCACCCATGTTGCTGCAAGTGGCATAAATTTATCTTTTTTGATTGTTGAGTAGTATCTCATTCTGAATAGGAAGTCAATGGGTTTACATATACTTTCTATGGGCCACTTGCTCTAGAAAGGAAAGATCTGGAATGTTTCCAGAGGGAAAGAGCAAGCATGAATCCACTAATGGAGTTATTAATACGTTAATGGTCTAAAGTTCAGATGTAGCTTAAGATTTTTTTCATTTATGTTCTGTGTGTGTGTGTTTATTTTTAAAGATTTATTTATTTATACTTACAGAACTGGGGTACAGGTCAGAGGTGTGGGGGTTGAGAGGATTCACCAGAGACAGGGTGGGGAGCAGAACAGGCAATTTGACAAAGTACACTGCTGAGGGGAGCAGCGGGCAGGTCAGGAGAGGTCTGCTGTGCCATGTGGGTAGCTCCTTGCCCAGGGATTGAACTTGTGCTGCAGTGGCTTCGGAGAGCTTCATAATGCAGTGCTTTAACCCATTGCACCACCAGGGAGAGCCCAATATTGTGTGTTTTAAGAATATAATTTTATTTAAGTCCAAAGTTAATATTCATTTCTAAAAGATTTTAAAAGTAGAACTTTGAAAATTTAAATTTTTTAAAGAAAAGTGCAGATATTTTAGATCTAGTTCATAAATTAATAAGATTCATAATGAGTCATGTAACACATTGCCTCTCCATTTTCTTTTGTAGTTAAGTAGTCTTGATACCATGTGTTCTTTCCCCAGCATAGAGGGCCTGTGTGATCCGGTCAGTTCCTTCCTAATTGCAGTTAACATTTATGGAGGATGTAACTTGTGCCCAACACTGTGCCAGGTGACAACGTAGTATTTTGCTGAGATTGACCAGTCCTCTAAGGCACATCTCTACTAATATGCCCATTTTTTCTCAGGAGAGAGCTGAGACTTAGAATTTTATTTTAATACGTGTCTACAGTTTTTTAATTTAATTTAATTTAATTTTATTGAGTGCCATTTATAAGAGGAGGAACCCAAATTTGACCAGGAAGCTAGTTTTCAGAGCCTAGTTTTTTCTAGGTACTACATTTCTTGACAAAAGTGATCATGCAGATTTCATCTATCTTTCTAGGAGCTTAGTGTTTTGTGACTTAATGACAGAATTTCTCGAAAGCATTCTTAATTAACTTGGTCATCCCTGGAGCCTATGGATGTCACCTTATTTGGGAAAAGGGTCTTTGTAGATATAGGTACATAAAGTATCTTGAGAGGAGACCATTCTGGTTAATCTGGATAGACCTTAACTAAAATAAGCGTTCTATAAGACACAAAAAGACACACACACACACTCACAGAAAAGACACACAGAAGAGAAGACCATGTGAAGACAATGGTTGAGATTGTAGCTAGGAGGCCACAAGTCAAGGAATGATGAGATTGCTGGCAGTCACCAGAAGCTGAAAGAGGCCAGGAAGAATTCTTCCTAAGGCCTTCAAATGGGGTTATTGGCACTGCTGGCATATTGATTTTGGACTTCTAACCTCAAAAATTGTGGGAGAAGAAAGTTCTGTTGTTATAGCAGCACATTTGTGATGACTGATTACAGCAGTCCTAAGACAGCAATATGCTTGGTTTCAGAAGCCAAACGACATACAGATGTGCTGCAGACTAACTCTCTGCCTGGAGAGACTGAGAGTGCTAGATCTGTTTCTCCACCTGACATCTTTGGATGTTTCAAAGACACTTAAATCCCTCATGTCCAAAACACTTTTCTTTCCTCAAATCTGGTCCTCTCCCACTCTTCCCTAGGGCATTACAGACACTATCAGCCCCTCAGGACCATCAGAACTTCGGGGTCATTCTTGGCCTCTCTCTTTCAGACATCTTGAATGTTCACTAAGTGATTTTACCTTTATGCTATTATCTCAGATCTCTCCACTTCCCCTTCAGTTTTTATAACATCCCTGCCTTTGTTTTGCCCTCATCATTTTGTTAAGGGGAAGGATGTCCTAAAGGAACTCTGCAGAGCCTTATGGACTCCACCCCCTACTCCAGCTTTCTGGACACTATCCCCTACTCCAGTGATTGGAAACTACAACTCCCAGCAGTACCAGGGAGAGAACTGCGAGGACCCAAGGGCGGAGCTAGCAGGAGTGAATTCTGGGACATTTGGGGGATAAATAGGGCGTGATTGCTTCTTATGCTCTCTCTAGGGAAGCAGCTCCCCTGACCTTGTGACTTTGTGCGTTCAGTCAGCCTAGCCGAAAGGTATTGCAATTACTTCGTATGCCGCTCTCTTTCCCTGGGTTGTTTTCCATTCCTTTCCCCTTTTGAAAATAAATCCATTATTGACCCTTTTGTGTGTACCTGCAGTGTAATCGAATTGTGAGCATGCGGGTGAGGCCCAACAGACAGGCGGCCCAGTCCACCTTGGGCTACCCTGTAACAATTTCTTGCTTGAATTATTGCAACTCCCTCTTAACTCATCTCCCACATAGATGGATCCTGGGTGTCCCTAATTGTGTGTCTATATCACAGCCTCTGCGCTATTTTCAGAATGCAGTTTGACCATGTTACCCACGCTCACACTCCTTCAGTGACTCACTGCTATGTGATAAATGTGCAAGTCTTTAGTATGGACCTGGAGTGCTATAAGATCCGTTCAGCATCAGGCACCTCTTTGGGGTCTTCTCTTCTGCTCTAAGGCCCCTCTTGCCTCGGCATCTCTGAGCATGCCATTCTTCTAGTAGGAATGTTCTTTCTTTTTTGCCAAGATAATTCTGAGTTAGGTTTCTGGTCTAGTCTCAGAGGAGTTGTTCCTGACTTCTCAACTTAGCGACAGCCTTTGTCTTTCAGTATTCTGTATTTCTCCTTCATAACTGCTGCCCACATTGTAGTTGAACATTTTTTTGGTCATTATCTTATTTTAGATGTTCTCCTTCTTAGACAAACTGCTCCACTGAGAACAGGGAAATTGTGCCCCAAAGCTTTGCACCATTCTTAGTAGGTGCTCAATAAATAGTTCTCATGTGAAGTAATGTATAAAATAGGTCATGTATTTCAAGAAGCCTCTGGTATCATGCCTTGCTATTTGAGGACTAGAGTGAAAAGGCTAAAATTGTGGTCACCAAGCACACGTGGAAAGAGAAAACTTACTTTATCGACTTAAAAAAAAAATCATTCAGGGGCTTACCAGCATCATTTGTCTTCTAATTTGCTTGACTATTACAAACTGTCTCTCAGACCTGGTTTTGGAGGAATAAATGTATAAAGTCTATTTTCAGGAAGCATATGAGTCAGTTAAGCTTTTATTTCCCAAGTGCTATGCCAGCTTGTTGTGATTTCAGCAGGATGCAACAGGTGCACATATTTTTAGCTTTTATGACAAGTATTGTACACTTATCCTCAAGAGTCCCTGCTTGAATGCCCTTCATCGAAATGATGCCAAGTATGAAGGAGCTGACCCACAGCAGTGTGCCTGCGTGGAGAACAGGAACACTCCTGGCCAAATAGCGCCCCCGAAGACCATGAAATTCTTTACCCTTATCTTAGAAGCAAAGGCAAAAACATGAGAATTTTGGCTTCTGTAAAGAGGGGCATGGTTATAGGAAAAGAGGCTCATTTTCGAAACCTGGACCAGTAGTTGTAACATTAGCATGGAAACAATTGCTCATGGGCTGAAAACAAGAGACAAGCCCCTTAAATGTGCTTAGCTGCCTCTCCAGTTCTCAGGGGAACTTTTCCCCTGTCAGGTGAAGGTTTTGAAGAGTACTTTAATTAACTTGTATCAAACAGCCCATATATAAGAAAGAACTGTGTAAAGATTTCTTTAATTAGTGAATTTTATCAGGTCTTCTCCAATGTCCATCAGTAAATTGTTGGTGGGCTGCTTGGGTCCTTGGTGGTGTATTTAGTCAATAAGCTATTCATGACTCCAGCAAGTAGCAAGGCTTGTGAACCAATGGGAATTATGTGGAAATTTCCCTTTGCTACTTTTGGTTACATGGTTAGAATCTATAAACTGTTTTCTTGCTTAGAAACAAAGTGCTGAGGTGACTGAGTGGCTAGCAAGGTCTGTCCCAGACACATTAATTGCCCTGCTGGAAAAGCCTGAGAGAACATTGACACTTAAATGTAACTAAAGGGAAGTTGTAGTGTTATATTTGGCAGGGCTGAGAAGGAGAGGAGGTACCCTGGTGTCTGATGACTACAATGTTAAACTAAAACCGGTTTTTTGGTTATTGTCATTTTGAACAGTTACATGCCTTTCATTGTCCTTCCACAATGACAATATAGCCAAGAGAAACTTTTCCCCCCAACATCCCCAGCCTCCCTAATCTCTCCCAGTCCCAACCCCCACCACCTCTGCCTACCCCCACCTCTGTAAATCAAAAGTTGGCAGACAAAAGGTCAAATTACCCAAAGCCACAAGAACATTAACACTTTGGATATAAAGATTCCCTAAGAAACAAATGCTTGCCCTCACTTTGGAGAAAGCAGACACCTTATCTTTGTGAGTTTACAAAATGGAGCCAAACTGTACCGTAGTCACTTTAACTAAACCAAGGCCTGGATTTTTTAGCAGTCCACCGTCATTAAAGCTCTCAGAAAGACTCCCAGGAGCCGATGTGCTTGCTTAAGTATATGCTGTAAAAGGTCCCAGAGATTTACAAGGGGCTGCTCCACGCTAAACCAGGCACCATCTGATAAACAAGCAATTTTAGCTGCAGGCTAAATGATGCTCTTTGAGGCTTTGATTTACAATGCTGGAGATGATATATTTGTAGTTTGGGGATAGGTTCTGCTAGGGGCTTGCTGTGATCACTCACCCATGAGCAGAATTCAGGGCTCAAGTCTTCAAGTTGGAGGTCAGAAAATTGTCAGTGGAATGCAAGAAGGTTGATAACGTTTATTGAGATGCTAAGTATATTTATATGGCCACACACTTATTAAGCCATAATTTTGAATGCTTCTTGAGCTTTCTGGGGACCCAGTTCTTGTTAATTTGCTTACGTTCCAAAGAGATGAAAATAATCAACAAAATTGATCTGGTGGTCTAATTTTACTTTCATTACATTTAAAAAGCAAATACTGGCTTGGTTTAAAAATAAGAAAAAAATGTCCACTTTAACATCCATGTAATTATTCGAAAAGTAAGAAATCTGAAAGCAACTTGGAAGCAAATCAAATAACCTTCAATTAACACTGAGGAATAGGCTTGGAGTATGGGAACCTGAGTTAAGAACCCCAAGGACTCTTACAACTCAAGGGTCCAAGGAGTGATTTGCAAGCTTCTTTGCCCAGAAGTCTTATATTTAGTGAAGACTTCAGTGTTCACAAATATTGGCACTGTCCTCATACAAAAGTAAGTAAAATATGGTCTTTTTCCTTCAGAAGTTTACATCTAGTGGAGAAAACCAGATAACTTCAGTAACGTGTGAGAAATGTTAAGAAGAGTGTGGCCTATGCTCAGGGAGCAGAGGAGAGGAACTAACCTGTCGGAACTTATAGGGGAGTTCGTAGGCACAGAGAGCCGCCCCCTCCTACCCCGGGGGTGCACTTCCTCCTGTCTGGGTCTGCCCAGGCAGCCAAGCACTGTGGAAGGGACCATGGTGAGCACCTGTGTTCTGCTTTGCAGCATGTTCAGCGCTGTGGCTAAATGCTCCTTTACTGAGAAGACCTCAGGCCATGGGGGTTCTGGTTCAGCACCATGGTGTGGACTCAGAAATTGCAGACAACTTAACACAAAGGAACCAGTGGCTAATTAGAGAAAAGGCAGCAACTATAGCCCTGTGCTGGGAGCTGGCTCTAGGCAAGGATGTTGGCCCACCCTTCCTTCAGAGACCTTTCCCTCCTCCTGGGAAAGGATCCAATGAAGGTTTTGCACATTGAGGCCTGCCTGCCAGATACTTGAAAGGGTAACATGCTTTTCCTGGGCAGTCCAAGTGTCCAGAGAGCCCTAAGTTGTGGGACTTGGTCACTACAACAGAGTATGGTGGAAATGCCTTTTGGGGGAGTAGAAGTACGGGGTGTAGTTTTCTCTGCCAGTGTTTCCTAATGGGTAGCACAGCCACAGCTGGGCTTAAAGGTTAGTAATAATGACTAACATTTATTGAGTGCTTACTATGTGCCAGGCCCTAGTCAAGGGTTTTATGTATAAGTCAGTTAACCTTCAAAACAACCCTATGAGGTCGGTACTTTGTAATGAGTCTGACATATAAGGAAACTGTTAAACTCTCTCTTGGTCACCTGGCAAATGAGGTTACACCCAGCTGCTTCCCAGGACAGCGAATGCAACAGCTGACTTTGCAGACAAGGTCTTCTAGGCTGGAATTTTGGAGCCCCGCTCCCTCCCTGATTCTCTCCAGTGTGTGTGTGGGGGGAGTTTGGCATTTCAAGTTGACATGGAGAAACCCTCCTTTCTCACCATCCCTCACTCCATCATCATGCTGTTTCTTTAAACCTCAGCTTCAGTATGGGAAAAAAGTTGCCCTCCTCCTCCTCCTTCTAAAATAATTGGAACATCAGCTCTGTAATGCCAGCAAAACACTTAAGACTATGCAAATGAAGGATATTATGGAGACACAAGGTGATGGTATTTTATAGCAGCCCATTAAGACATATCATTGTAAAGATAGGGAGCTGCACTGAGCCTCATCCTTTTATCAGGTTCTTTCTTAAATCTTAGGGTGGAATTGCCTGAGCTTTTGAAATCTACCCAAGCTAATTGTCTTTATGAACACAGGCATCTGTACAAGCTCAACTGAATCTGATAAATTCCCCTGGTCAAGATATTTTTCAAATATTGTAGTGTAATTCTCTTTATCATGTCCAGTCTTGGCCTAATAATGCACAATTCCCAGGAGCCACATATATTTCAAGAAGCTTACAATTACTTTTATAAAAGTTGCAGTAAAGAATAATGATTTTTAATGGCATCAATGATACCATTGTATATATCGGTTTCGGTTTTGAAGTAGACTTAAGTTCAAGGACCCAAGGGGGCTGTTCTCCTCTGATGCACTTGTGTTACTCCCATTAATGCTAATGGGACAGACAAATGCTGCTCTGGAGGAGAATATATCTGCCCTTAGGAAGGTAACAGGTTTTAATTAGTAATGCTCTGAATCACACAAAAGCAGCTTGCCCTCTGTAAACAGCAAGTGTTCTCAGAGACATGAGCAGAGATGGCAGCTTGCAGGACTCCCACGGAAGCTTCCAGTCTGAGCGTTGTGAATGGCGGAGACTCTGTCATCAGCTGAGAACCAGGGCAAGTTTTGATGGCAGTGGGTGGGGGTGTTGTTGAAATAAAATCACAGAACGAAAGCAGTCATTAGTGCTTGAGTTGAGAACCATGTGCCTCAGGACCTAGTCGATTTCTGTGTGGGTCAGCAAAGTGACTGTCTTTGAAAGGAAAACTCTGTGACCCTGACGCTCTGGAGTGAGGGCCTGATAGGATAGGGTCAACCTCTATGTCTTCACAAGTTTTGAAGATAAAAGGCCAAGTCCAGAGAGGCTTTCTCAGCAGACAGGCTCAGTGGTGGTTTAGTGCTAGAGTTTGGTCAGTAAAGTGCTTTCTCAGAAAGTGGTTCTTAAGCTGAGGAAGTGGTTTCTTTCTGGAAGAAGGAAAAAAGGAAGAAGCTAGCCTTTTGGAACCTTGGCTGTTCTGTGTCTTTATCTAGACATATGTCTAGGAAGGTGGCTTCAGAGAGAAGCCCTAAAACCTTTTAGATATATAGGGAGTTTGTCAAAACATGTGTATGTTACTTGATTTTTAATTGACATATATATATGCTACATAGCACTGTGAACTTGCAGTACACATGTTAATTTGATACATTTATATATCATGATTATCATCAAACCATTCCTTAGCACCTCTACCATGTCACATAGCCATCATTGTTTTCAGTGGTGGGAATAATTCAGATCTAAACAAAGTGTGAAAATATAATTTTTAGGTGTGATTATTCTAGATGATATCACAGATTTCAGATAAAATGTTGAAAGTATGGTATGTTTAACACAGTCTTTGGAAACAAATTTCAGTTCACAAACTGAGATAAACTTATTTATCATTTATAATAGTTTATTTAGGTTTTGTAAGGCTGGCCCTAAATGGTCATGGATTTTTATGTTAGTATTAGAGGTGTCAGTCTGGTTTTACCTCTGAACCAGTAGACGTTAAGTAGTTGTGTGTTTTTCCTTTTTGTGAAACAAACAAACAAACAAACAACTTTTTAGATATAGGGAGTTTGTCAAACCGTGTTAGCCATAGTGATTGACAACTATACCTGAAACAAGAACTCACTGTGGGAACAACTATTCACAGAAAGCTTGATTGGAATACCATTCTACTGATTCACATAAATATATTTTTTTAAGATTTATTTATTCATTCATATAGAGCTGGGCTACAGGCCAGAGATGCAGAGGGTGAGAGGCTTCACCAGAGACAGAGTGGGGAGCAGAACAGGCAGATCGATGAAGTACACTGCTGAGGGAAGCAGTGGGCAGGTCAGGAGAGGTCTGCCACACCATGTGGATCTCCTCCAGGGCAGGCGGGAATCGAACTCATGCGGAAGTGGCTTAAGCTTCTTAGTGCAGTGCTTTAACCTGCTGCGCCACCAGGGAGGGCCCGTGATTCACATAAATATTTAATAAACTTGAAGTTTATTTCTAGTGTAGTAATAATCCTGAGGCTGTTATCCTTTTTTCCATATAAATATTTGGGGAATACTTTGCTTTGAAAAGACTGAAGAGCTCCATTTTGAGAGAGGATACTTTCTGCTGTTTCACAAAGGACAATGCAAGCGTGTAAGGTAAGCAGCGTGTTTCTGTTTGCTCTTTTTGCCCTGTCTTACTTCCCCACTGTGACTCTGAAAAAAATCCCATTTATAGAAATATTAAGCTAGAAGAGGAAGTGTCATCAGCACATTCTCAAGCTCATGAATTCATTATCACACATATTCAGTCTGCAGATGTGGGGGTAATGTCCTTTTCACTGAGGTGGCCCCAAATACCATATTCTGCTAACAGGACGATTTCATTTAGACCTAATTTCGCCACATTTTTGAATGTTACAGGTGACTACCTCTGTTCTTTCCACATTTCCCCTCCTGACTTACTGAAGATTGTAAATGTTATTAACTTTAAAGTATTTATTATGTTGCCCTACAAACTATAACCTTTTTTCCCACCTAGCACATTGCAAACAACCTGTTGAAAGTCTTTTCAAGCTTGAAACTATCTCACTGCACAATGCATCAGGAGGGACTGAAATCAAACACCAGTCTTGCTTCTGCCTAAACAGTAGCAAAGCTCTTCAACCAGCTTCTTGGCTGCCTTTCAGAGGAGTCATGGTCATATCATTTATATGACCTGTGAATTTTTCCTTCCAAGTTTTGCCCTCTTGAGGCTCCAACGGTTTTCATACACAGTGACTTGGGACACAGCCTGCAAAATCACCTCAGATTATAGAATTCTTTTGGAAACTTTGGGGATATGATTGATTTTGCATATTTAATTTCTTCACTGATGAACACTGGAATTTAAAGATGGTGGCATCCAAATTATTCTGCCATTACCATTCCTGACTGCCTGCAACACTGTATGAAACTACATAACTCTTCTGGATTCAGAAATGGAAGCCAAGTGTAGAGAGCAGTAGAATAACCCTCAGGATTGTTACTACATTAGAAATAAACTTCAAGTTTAAGTGACTTCAGTTTTTAGGATTCTGATATGGTTCCTTAGAAGTATCCTTTAAGCAAAAGAGACTCCTGTAATTCTTTGAATTGTAATGTTCATGTTGTAAGCTGTAAAGCAGGGCTCTCTTTCATGATGCAGTAGCACTTGCATTATGAAGCTCTCCGAAGCCACTGAAGCACGAGTTCAATCCCCAGCCAGGGAGCTGACCCAAAATGGCATGGCAGACCTCTCCTGACCCACCCACTGCTCCCCTCAGCAATGTGCTTTGTCAGTCTGTCAGTTCTGCTCCCCATTCTGTCTCTGGTGAATCCTCTCACTCACCACACCTCTGGCCTGTACCCCAGTTCTGTAAGCATAAATAAATAAATCTTTTAAAAAAAAAGCTGTAAAGCATTTGGGAACTTTGGAAAAAGGTGACAGTTGAACTCGTAATCAAAATATACAGGATAAAGTTCAGCAATAGAACAGTGATGGAGGGCTAGATTTTATTCCTACAGACTTTCTGGTTCTTTTAGATGATATCCAGTGCAAAAAAATATAGAAAGACTCCCACTTAGAGAAGTTATAATTTAGAACTATGCATTTCACAGGGCATCCTGCTGTCTCTCTAGTGGGTTTTTTTCTGCTGGAAAATATCACAGTGCATTAAGGAAACAATGAACTGTTACTTGGATAGATTATCTCTAGGTCTCAAAGTTTGATAGCAAAGGATATAGTTTATAAGATCAAAAAAGAAAAAAGAAACCCAAGCACTTCTTGGCAAAGGGGTGTCAAAGGTTACACCTCTTGGTAACATGTCAGTACTGAGGAAAGATAAACAGTGGGCTCTCAAAACTTTAAACTTCAACCACTTGGTAAGGAAAAGCATATGCTGGCTGTCAACTTTCAGGAACATTAGGTATCCATTGACAATGCTTTTACAGATACAAGAAAGTCTAAGGGAGATCTAATTATGTAAATGGTTAAGTTCTCTTTAATTTGCTTTCTCCTCCCATCAGTAAACCTTGGCTAGTGTGTATTGCTTTTGGTCAAAGGCCATTACAGACTGAGCGCTGAGTAGGTTCAGTGTGATCTTCAGAATATGTTCATGTACAATTAGAAATTGTAGCGGTATGGTGCATTTCAAGGACTAAACTAGCTAGTGGGCCAGAGAGGGTATGGGTTTTGCTCTTATCTAGCGGGCTAACCTTAAAATTACCCAAAGTGTTAGTCACTGTGGATTAACAAAGACTCAGGAGCTCCCTGAAACCAGGCATTGCTTACAACAGGCAAGGAGAGTTGCTTTAGTTTCTCTTCCTGTGGGCTGATCCTATCCTGGCTTCCAGTGTATATCAGCAAGTTTACAGTCTTTAATTCATTATGAACCCGAGTGATTGCACCCCAGTGCACTTCCAATAAGAGAGAGGTCATAGAAACCCATGTAACACAACAGGACACCAGAACTAATCAAATCTTGTTACAGTAGTCCTGCCCTATTGCACTTAGAAGAAGGCAGCCATGGCTTTGGGCATTTTTATAGTGACATTTCTTTGGTCATTTGACATACACCAGAGCACACCCTTCTTTGCAAAGAGAAGTAATCTTAGACTATCTGTGAGATCAGATAGCTGGCAAAAAGGACCACAGCTGGGCTGTCACCAGGCAGCTTCTACATGTTTGCTGTTTGCTTCTTGTGAGTAAACTCAGCATGCTGGTGTTACCCTCCAAGTGCCACTTCAGTGGAGCATTACCACCTGTTAGTGTGGTGCCATGTGGTACTCTGAGTCCTGTGGTGGGTGCAGAGGACCTAGAACAATAGGAAAAAATCTGTCTTGAGCCCCCTCCCTCGCTGTATGCCTCAAATCTGTAGTCAGCTTGTTAGTTTTGGCTTTTGTGTGACCTTGATTTTTTTTTTTGGTTTCTTCAGATTCTGCATATAAGTGAGACCAGGTGATATTGATATTTATCTTTTTTCTTCTGACTTATTTTGGCTAATGTAATCCCTTCCAACTCTATCCACATTGCAAATGACATGAGTTTATCTTTTTTAATCACTAAGTAATATTCTATTGTATAAAGATACTACAATGTTTTGATCTCTTCATCTGTCTTGGGGCATTTGAGTTGTTTCCATATCTTGACTATTGTACGTAGTGCTGCATAAACACAGGAGAGCAGATTTTCTTTCAAATTAGTGTCTTTGAGTCAGAAATATCTTAAATGACTGGGGCTCTCCCAAATGGTCAAGGCTGGAGTAGCCTGGGCTAAGATCCACTTCCAAGATGGCTTCTTCACCACATGTCTGACACTCAGCTGGGATGGTTGAAGAATCCCTCAGCTGGGAATGCTGAATCTCTCTATGATCTCTGCATCATGGGGGTTGTGGGGTAGTTGGCATTCTAACTGGTGGCTCCTGGATCTATGTGTGGATACTCTAGCAGACAACACAGACACTGTGAGACCTTTATGACCCAGCCTCTGAAGTCAGTGCCATCACTTCTGGCATTCTTTATGAGTTTTTTTTTTTTTTGAGACTCATTTATTTATGCATACAAAATTGGGGTACAGGCCAGTGAAAGGATTCACCAGAGACAGAGTGGGGAGCAGAACAAGCAGATTGACGAAATACACGGCTGAAGGAAGCAGCGGGTGAGACAGGAGAAGTCCCCTAGGCCATGAGGTCACCTCCCCGCCTGGGGATCAAACTCATGCTGAAGCAGCTGTAGCTGGCTTTGGAGTGTTGCACTTCAACCCATTGCACCACCAGAGAGGGCCCCTATCTAGAATCTTTGGTGGGGGGCAGTTGTCTTTTATCTCAGCCATTGTAGCTCAAAAGTAGCCTCAGACAATGAATAAATGAATGGGTAGACTATATTCCAATGAAACTTTATGACAATATCAGTGGGTTGGATTTGACCTATGGACTGAAGTTTACCAACTCTCTTTTAAGAGAATGGAAACCAATTGTTCAGTTAGGGTTCTCAGGTGGACAGAAATCCCCCCTTTTCCACCAGTTGTGTAGGTAGAGATGGCATTCTCTGTGTTCTCACAGCAGCACCCTCTTGATGCTATTAAAGCTACACTAGACTGTAATTACTCCCTTTGATGTCTGGTTTTGTCCCTAGATTGCAAACATACTATTTGCAGGAACCCTGTATAATTCCTCATTGTACCTTCCCTGTGCTTAGTTATATCTACCATGGAGTAGGTTTGCAATAAATACTTGTTAACTAAAGGAAATCTTAAGTAATAGCTAAATTTAGGGAGACACAAATTCAAGTGCACACACACACACAAATGTTCTTCATGTGCTAGGGAATATGTTTCCTCTGGGCAAACTTCAGTTTTGGTAAGGTTTGTTTTGGTTTATTCTGCAGGTTAAGTTCGACACATGTGAGTTTCTTTAGGGGTTCCTGAAGATAGATCTTTTAAAATTTTTAAGATCAATTCCTTGCTGCCCTAGTGAAAATTATAAAGGGCAAAATCAGAATGAAACATTAGGTGGTGGAACCAGTAGTATGTATTTGACAGACATTTCATGTCTGTTAGCTTTTGCCAAAATAACAATGTGACCATAAGGAAATTTGCAAATGGATATAATATTTTCCTGAATGTTTTCCCAGACATTGGACTTCAGTCTGGGTTGAAAAGTGCACAGAGAGGTTTCTGACCTGCCAAGCCATGAGTTCAGCTGTTTAAGGATAAACACAGAATTGTGATGACATTAGCAACATTTGAGGCTGGAGTGAGCCAGGAATCTACCTCCACCTTATTTATGTGAAATGTTCTCACACTCACAGTCTGTAGCCAAACTAATAACTTTATAGTTGTATAGGTATTTGGGGTCTTTAACTGCAAGGTATTATATATATATATACAGTATTATAAGAACTACTCCTTTCATCCCAGATGTTCAATGAAATTAAGATACACAGAGGGCACTTTATCCAACAACCAAGGACCAGTCTTGGGTTGGGACCCAGAGTGGATGCTTATTAAGTTATATAACTATGTAAGACATGCCCATAAGGTTCCACCACCCAATTGAAATTGGTTCAAGTCTCCTAGGTAGATTGAAAAAAATATCTCAACTCCCAATATGAATGTCATGCATTTAAAGAGTTCACTTACACTTACACTTTCACTTCAAGGGGGTAGGTCTAGAATTCCCTGAGCTCTCCCCCAGTTTAAGTGAGCCTTGTGAAACCTTACTGCCATCCTTTCTGCTTTTCTTCCTTCTACCAGACAAGTTTCTTCCCCTAAAATTATTGTCAGTGGCAGTCAGGATGGCCTGTGCATCATTGCACTTGTCTAGTGACAAGGACTGATTCTGAGAATGCCCTCAGGTGACATCAAATCACTAAAAATACATTTTAGAGCCCAGCTCTGTAACCAATCTAGAGTCCTGCCCAAGTCATAAAAAAGCTTTTATGCTAAAATTGTCAACTTCACTGCAGTTTATGTATACTGACTCAATTGCTCTCTTTGCTTTACTCCCTTGTATGGCTTGAGCAAAAAAATAAAAGGCAATGCACTTCAAAAATTATAGTCAACCTCCCATCTGATGTGCTTTACCTTTCTTAAGACTTTATTAGCTGCCAGCCATCCCTTTAACTCCTTTTGGAAATTTGGCATGAAGTTGATATTTTCTCTGGCACAGCTCAGCTGTATGAACTGCAGGGTCTGCTATGTGCACTATTCCAGCCTCTGTCCTCTCATCCAGAAGTTTTCAAGAGTATTACCTGCTAATCTAGACATTGGGGTTGATAATTTTTTGAAGCGCTATGCTAGGTATTGGCAGACCATGTTGATTTAAACCACCTGGCTTTTCAAAAATGTCTTCCAATGTTTTCCTTCTCAGTTTCAGCTTGAGATTTCACCTTCCTGTGACAGGCTTTAAATTTTTACTATTTATGATTGTAGGTGATTTTTTAAATCAAATGCAAATGAAAGATGAGACCTCTTATATATTTTACTTTGTAAGGTCATTTACTGTTTTGTGCCGAATTGTGTCCTTCAAAATCTATGTGTTGAAGTCCTAGCCCCCAGAATGTGGTTATAATGGAAACAGCACCCCTAAAAGGTAAAATGAGGCTATTAGGATAGACTCTAATCCAATATAACTGACATGACTGGTGCTTGTTTAAGAGAGTTTAGGGTACACACACAGATATGGACATGTGCATAGACACACACACACACACACACACACACAGAGGAAGACTGTTAAAATGTAGTCAGGTAGTGGCCATCTACAATCCAAGGAGAGAGACATAAGGAAAAATTCCCAATCCTACCAACACCTTGATCTTGGATTTCTAGCCTCTAGAACTCAAGGAAATAAATTTCTGTTAAGTTACCTGGTCTCTGGTGTTTGTTGTAGTTGCCTTAGAAAAGGGATGAATTTATTATCAAGTTTTTTTTTTTTTCACCACGGAATGTGATAAGGCTTTTAATGTTCGGACATTACACTGCAAGAGATCTGTCCATGTCTTGTGGGCCACTAAGAAGCGAGGTAAGCCCACGTAGCTTCTGCATGATTTGATTTTTAAGGACCCCCAGCAAATTGGCCAGCAACTGCAATCATCATCTCACCATTAGAATAACAATGGCCTTCAATCATCACCTGAGAGATGACTTAATGTGGGCAGGACTCTTCTGGACTTGTTACAGAATGGTTTGCAAATTGCTTCTCTTGGGGATAAAAATCTGAATCAGGAAGCTCAAATACTATGTTTGCAATAGACATATTTGATCCATGTTTGAAAACAAATTCAGTCGCATAAAAAAAATTCAAATTTCCTGTTGCCAGTAAATATTTGAAACTTCTATTGTACTTTTCGGTGGACAAATTGAGCAATAACTGTCCCCTAGTTGGTTACTCTTTCTGGAGTTGCCTCCTTCGCCACCTCAGCCACCCCAAAGTCACTTGAGTCTGTTTGCTTTACTTATTAGTAAACTGGCTGGTCCTGATAATGGAGAGAAACACATTCATGGCTCCTAAATGCTTAATTCTGAAAGATGCTCATTGATATAAAGCTTTGGAGGTGAAAAGTGTTTGGGAAACTCAATACTCTTTATAAGACTTTCTTGGAGATTCTCTCTGTGCATTACTATATTAAAAGGCTGGGGAAGTTCTGCACCAGAGAAATCTCCTTAACTTTGTCTACCAGCATTTCCCTTTCCAATTGGACTAGAAAACCTTCTTTTTTTGAATGACACACATCTGACTTCCTATGCAATGAGCGTTCTGTAGAATGTACTTTGGCAAGTGCTGAAATGCTTTCTTAAGCTTGGTCTCACTTGAAGAAAGTACAAAAATGAACTGAGATGTAATATGTGTGTGTGTATGTATGTACATATGTATATGTACATACGTATATATGTATACATATATATGTGTATATATATTTAAAAAAGAGGTATGAATTAGAATTCTGTAAATTTCTAAGTAGTTTGCATATTTGTAAAAAGTACTTGAAAAGAAAATGTAAAACAAGCAAATGTAAAGTCATTTTATTAAAGAGCATTACTATTTTTATGATGTTGTTTGACACATCATGTTGTTTGCCTACGTGGCCCAAGCCATTGATGCATGGCCAGTGTTTATCATTCCATGGAATTTCGTATATTGTCCTTTTGCCAAAGTGGCATTTTAATTTAAACCAAAGTCTTCGTAATGTCTTCAATTACTAGGGGAACAGGCTCTATCAAAGTGAAAGAAAACTAGATTTTAGCTTTGAGAGAGCTGTATTCCAATTACTCTTGTGCTCTGGTGTCTTTGTTATTGTATCCCAAAGAGCACAACTCTCTCTTCATATTTTTGGTTAATGACCTGATTGGACTGTAAACATCTTGTTAGACAAAACTCACACCCATTATACTTGCAGTCATTTAAGCAAGGGAATATGTGCAAATGAACCCAGATATCCTTTTGTATTAGCTATTTTATTAGTGTAATAATGTGTGAATCCTGATTTGCATGTTCAACTAAATGACTGCAAACAGTTTTTGACACGTAAATTCACAGCTGTTCTACATGCTTCCACTGAGTGTGGCAAAAGTGAATTGGTCTATTTGAGTTATCCTCCTTTGATTTCTCCAAGAAAATCAATATAATAAAGTAATTCTTTCCTGCCATCCTCTTCTTTGCTAAGCTCTTCTGAGAACAGTCAGAAGGTGTTTTTCCTTCAATTATTTCAGGCTTGTTTGCATTAAATCCTTTCCAGCAGGCGCCAGTAAATGTGTTCCCTTAATAAGGATGTCTCCCTTTGAAATAAGCTAAATAAAATTTTACATTTAAGGTGAGTAAGAACCAGTTATGGGGAAAATTGCTCAATATCTGTTCTATTCTAATTTCCTTTTCCATGCAAAGCATGCTGCAGCTGTATATTGAAGAACAAGAGTGATGATGTGGCATGCATAATTCATGCTCTGGCCTTCTACACACACTTATTTTTTCCATCAGAATTCTACATATTTAGATAAGGTCAAAGATTATTCTTCACTGCTATCCAAAAAACTTAATTTTAAAGAATATGACAAAATATGTGGGCTTTTTATTCTTCAGAAGAATGTTTGATTCTGGTAATCTCACAATAGAAGATTTTTCTTGTGCATACTTTTGATCTTATTTGTTCTGTAAGTTTTTGTTTGTTTTCTATTGTGAGGTGGCAGGATCTCACTTATTTCAGTGGATGGCATTTTTGTTTTCAAAGATGCCTAATATGAAAGCGCACAGATTTATTAGGAATTAAAGTGAAACCATCCACTGTTCCCAAAACACTCATCATTCCATGGAATTTCTTATATTGTCCTTGCCAAAATGATATTTTAATGATGAGAAAAGTCTTCAACTACAAAGTCCATTTCCTGTTCTCCATTCCCACGTCCATTCTCTTCCTCGTGCTATAGCAGTTTATATGCCTCATTCAGACTGTTAATATTTCCATCTGGATAGCCATAGGCGTTTCTAACTCAGTATGTTTATAACTAAAGCCATCATCTTCCTCCCCCAAATTTCCCCACCTTGTAGTGTGGGCACAAATGGAAGCCTGAGTGCCACCTTGGGTTCCTCACTCCTCTCTGCTTGGCACATCCAGACAACTGCCAGGGCCCATTGAATCTACTCTCTCAGTATCCCTTCAACCTGGCCCCTTCTGCTTATTTGTCCTTCCTTGGCACTTTCTGAAACACAACGCCACTTCTTTCCTGAATAACCTGGTCACCCAAGGGAGCCATAGGACAAGCTGAGCGCCCTTAGGAATAGAATAGGAATAAAGGAGGCTACAGAGATAAGAGCAACAATTTCCAAATGGAACTGATCAAACACTCCAGGACTAGGGGCAGCAGGACATTCTAGAACCAGGAAGATAAAGAAAAGTATGCTAAGACAAGGACGAGGACACAGAGACTTAGTTCTGGGCAGAGAGACATTAGGGCGGTGAGTGAGACCACTGAGGACTAACCAGTCCCAAAGAGACTGGTGGAGAGAAGGTCTATATTCCCAGAGGCACAACTCCACTTCTACTCCCGTGAGCCTCCCTGGCCTGGTTCCACCAGCCTGGGAGTCCTACTTTCTTTCTGTTCCTTTTCTCCTCAATAAACTCTTTCCAAACAAATTTGCCTCTTCTCACTTGCTTGCCTGAGTGTCAGCAAAGTTCCTGCTGTGCTTTGTGAGACACCAACCTGTGGTGGTCTAGTGGCCAGGACTCAGTGCTGCCATCTATTTCTGGCTGGTAGACTAGGCCTGAAAACCTAAAAATATGGCATTACAAGCATTGCTCCTTCCCAAGCGCACACTCGAAGATCTAAACCTGATTGCCAAAGTGGTCGGAGGGGCTGACGCAAACCCCATGACTGGCACGTGCCCCCTCCATTAGTCACACTGAGCATCTGCAATGTGGAAGGACCATTCTGTTAAGGCCATGAAGACCTAGGATGCTGTGCTTTCTGCCCACAGTCAGTCTAGATAATCTAGTAGATTTTTGTAGGGACCTATGGGGACAGGGATGCAATAAAAATTACTGATCATTATGTCTTAGATACTGTGGCAATATTTTGGCATTAACATTCTTGGAAAAATTAAAATGTTTTTAATCTTCCACCTACCACATAGTAAAAATTTCAAGCAAAAATGTTAATCTTTGAAATTAGGGTTTCAGCCATGAAATGTGCATCTGATTTCCAGGAACAACCAAAGGTCAGCACAATAGAAAAATAGTTTCATCTTCACTCTAGTGGCTATAACTTCCTACTCATTCTATTTCTTCCTCAAGGTCCTTCAGGGCCTTGAGGTATAGCTTCATTGGGGAGAAAGATCCTGGGGTCACTTAATGAAATTCACTCCTCTCTGAGACATCTTCCCATTAACAATGGATTTTCTTAAGGACCCTAGACACATCACCCATGCCATCAGCTTCATATATTTCTTCCAGGTGGTTTCTGAGTTGTCAGGGAAAGGTCTTTATATACATAGTTGTCAGGCCTACTCATCTCTTCCTCTGTACCCCGACACCCCTTGAACCACCCGCCATCCTTTCTGTGCTCAGGGTTCCAGGAGGGGAGCGCAGCATCCCCATTAAACAGGAGCAGATAACTCAGATCAGATCTCCACGGTAAGTCGGCATCTGGTGCTGTTCCTTTAATGAAGCCTTTTTCTCTCCATGATATGAATCCATTAGACACTGAGAAGCTTTAGTATGTAAAATATTTTGTTTATCTGGCCCTTCTCAAAGGTACTGTCTGTCATCATAGATGTCTGCAGTAAATATAGCAACAGCATCACTGGATGTGTGAAGCGATTAGATTTATGAGGCACATAAACTGCAAAGCTTCTAATAACTATAATTCCTAACTTCAATCATAATACCAGTATTAGTGTCATGTTTTCTGGAGGATTTTATGTTTCTAAAAATATCTTAATTGTGGTTACTATGTTTACCCTATAATTCCTTTAATTTGAAATTGAAAGCCCCCCCCAACCCCCGCCAGAGAGGAAGCTAGACAAAACAGCCCACCCTTCTGTATTGTTTAAATGGGCAGTGGGCAAGATGGATTGCCCGTCTCACTTGTTTTGCAATTAAATTAGATAAATTTCCTTGGAAAAAAGAGAGTGCACGCTAATAAGGAACCACTGATGACAAAATCAAATGTGGGGGTGGGGGAAAAGGGTAGCATCTTTTCCTCACCCCCCTGTCCCACTCAAACCCCTTCACCCCAGGGAGATTCTGTCTGAATGCCGAATGCCTTTAACATGATCTCGTTTTAATTATTTGGCATCGTTTGAAAAACCTTGAAAGGATGCCAACCATTAGTCGCCTTTCCTTTAGACCCAGCCTTGAGATGTTAGTTCAGGTGCTTGACACGAGATTCTTGGCCTATGAAGTCTTTCTTTGACTCTTCTAGGGATCAAAGAAGGAACCCCTCCCCACCCCTGTTTGCTTAGAACACACATAGACACACAAACACACTCTCACACACTCACAGAGGCTGGTTTTTATTTTTGTTTTCCCCCACAATATCTGAACTCAGGCAGAAAAGATGTACTAGAATTATGCCATGTCAAACTTGGCTATTTGGTCTTGCTATTCACAGTGCTCCCACTATAAAGATGGAGAATAATGGTTATTTTTGCACCTTTGTTGAATTTGGCAGATTCCAAGAACACCCCGGGTTTAGCCTTTGAAAGACACATCACTGAGTTTAAGACCCTGACAGGTGACATGGGGGGTCTCTAACCAGATGAAGGGCACTTGTCCAATGGATATTTTTCTGAATAGAAACAAAATACGAGCTTATTGCATAACATTCAAATAGTGGCAATGCTAAAAAGAAGCATATAATTTTGCCTTCTAAGGAGAACCACTGATAACAACTTGGTTTATATGGATACAAGCTCTTTTCTAGTAATATCCAAATATATTATTATTTTACATAAATGGAATAACATTTTGCAGGCTATTTTGTGGCTAGCATTTTCATTTAATAATATATCATGGACACTTTCTCAGGGGAAATGAATATACTGTTATCTCAATCTTTTTTAACTTTTCTATGGCTTTCCATAGCTTGGTTAGACCATAATTTATTTGCTTTTCCTGTACTGATGAGTACTGAAATGATTGTCATTTTTTGGTTCTCACAAATAATTCCAAGAACATCTTGGACCATGTATCTTTACATGCTAATGGAGTTCTTCTGAAAGATAAATTCCTAAAAGAAGAAATCAAATGTTTATAGTTATTCTCAAGTGGGTAGACTGATATGTTAGAAAGTGACTTTGCAACTGTAAAATTCTTTCCATTTTCACCAGTAATATGTGATAGTGCTATTTTTCACCCATTCCAACATGTAGTTTAAGCATGTCATTTAAATTTTAATCTATCCTTTACTCTTTGGTAGGAGATATCATAACGCTATGTTGTTGTTTTAGTTTGTGTTAATAATACTTTTCAGCATTTTTTACTCATACCCTTTTCCTATTGTTTTTGAACAGTCTTTGTCTTTTTAAATCATAGCTAGTTTGTTTCTGCTAGAAGCTGGAAACAATTTTCTAAGTATTTTATTTATGTTCCAAGTCTACCATATCAAAAACTATCAAAATCTCTGGTTGACTGGGCAGGGAAAGGTGAGGGGCCTGCAGTGGCAGCCACAGTATCATGGCAAGAGCCGGGGCAGTGGTGGTGGCAGTGAAGGCGGAGGTGAACGTGGTCTTGCCTGTGGTCTGAGTGCTTGACTTGGAAGAATGTTGAATTTGATCAACTCAGGTAGACTTGATTAATAGAGCAGGGTGGATCAGGGTAACATGGGCTGGCAAGAAAGCCCAAATCCGAAACCAGAGTAGGAATTTGGAAGCAGATCTGCACAGGGATACAAACCTAATATGGACCCAACCCAAACACGAAGGACGTGGGCTCAGTTAGGAGCAGTCTGGCCACTGGGACTACGTAAAATCCTTCTCTTCACTCCCTACCCCTTCTTGCCTCCTGTTTTTTTTTTAATTTCCTGTAGGGTTAACTTGCCCAGCCTAGCAACACCTAATTTGTGCAAAGGTGGACATTTGACCAAAGCTGGGCCACACACTCACTGTCCAAGCGAGTTCACACTGGGACAGAAGGAGCAATGAATCTGTCTTAAAGCAACTGCATTTTAATACATAACTCTCTGGAAGTCTTGATATCTGTGTTTCAGCATAAAGACTGAGAGGCAGAAAAAGACAATCTACTTTAAGAGACAATAAAACATAGGCACAGTAAGAGCAGAGTTCTAGTCTTCCTTCCAGCTTATTTCTGAGACCCAGCCCTATACTTTGAACTGGATGGTGCTCTCCAGAATCGTCCCATCTGTGAAACAGTCGACTCAGACTGTTAGTTAGCATCTTAGAGGCCTTAATACAGCGACCAAGGAAGATAGGGTGGCAAAGCCATGAATTTAAAGACCTTAACTATCGCAGGTGTAACTCCAGAAAGCAGGGATTCAACTGATTAGATCTAGAAATAGAAGTTAAGTGTCTGTGTCTGGCTAGACCAAACCTCACAGTAGTAGGTTGATGGAAAGAGCACCAGACAGGGGAGGAGAAAGTGAGGTCTAGGGTCATGGAATTCTGTAGCCCTGAATAAGGATTGCTGAACCTCCTTGGATGAAAAAGGGCAGCTGCGTGCCTTGCACACCACACAGAGTGCTTTGAGCTGTGTGGCAGGGACCAGGTGCAGCTGTGGGGGGTGGGGGAGGGGTGGCTGTAAGATTCTGTTTCCTTGGAACTGTTGTAACTTTCCCGTGGAAATTTCGCTATAATGCTGTAAAGGCCCTGTCAGCTCAGCATTAACTGATGTATGATCACCTAACAGTAGGAAGTAGGCTAAGAGGTATGGGGTGTGTGGGGTCCCCTGCAGGGCCTCTGGGTAATAACACAACACAGAGGGTGCCATTCTTACTCTTCACTGGGGCCGGTCCCCTCTGGCCCTCCACACAAGCTTCTGGGTGAATGTGGCCTTTGGAGTAGCCTAGGAACACATCTAAAGAGAATGCCCTCTCACCCTTGGAGTGCTGGCTACGGAGGATGCAGTGGTTAAGTATAAAAGCAACCTTCAACTGCTAGAATTCTGTTGGCAGCTTCATCACAGCTGTGTTGTCCAAACCTTTGAGAAAAGCCTGAAAACATTAAAAAAAAAAAAAAAAACACGATCTGGCTGGTCCTTGAAGGCATGCACCCCATAAACTATGTCAGCACCCCATAAACATGCCACTTTTAATGACGAGTGTATATCCCTATTCACCATCATCATTTACTCTCCCGCAAAATCTCCCGGAACTTCGTTTCCAGAGTTCCTTTTATCTTAGCCATTAAACCAGCCTTGAGGGGATACTGAGGTCAGTAGTCCTGGACCTGAATCACATCTCCCCCGCCTCACCTGAGCAGTAATCTGAACAGCAACCAACGCTGTTGACGAACCTTAACAACACTCTTGAGGCTTCCTGACCAGGATGCTGTGTGGCCAAGCTGGAGCTGGCTATTGTCCCATAATGGTTTGTGAATGCTCGCCCTGGACGGGGGATACTTTAAAACATCTGCTCTGGTGACAGTGAACATGTGTGGGTGCCTGGGAGCTCGAGGGTAGATTAGAAACACATGAACACCCCATGGATGGGCATCAGAGGGTGCGTGGCCAAAGAGGCACCTACACATGTTGTAGGTGCATAGGAGGGGTGATTAGGAGGGCTAAGGTTGGGGTGTGCCTAGAGGTCACAAAGCACAACACAAAATAAATAAAAATTGAACAAACCAAAGAAGTCCACCCTGTCCTCGAAGGGAAAAGAAGCCAGGAGGAAAAATAAAAGAATTTTTGACAGTGAGAACCAAAATAACACAAGAATGATCCCAGCAAGTGAGGCCACCGGTGCTGCCAGGTATCCTTCGGGGAGAATGGGCTTCAGACAGCGAGGCCCAGAGAGCTCGGCTGCTGCGGGGACGCAGGTAGACACAGGGGCCGAGGTGCTCGGGCTTGGTGTGGAGGGGAAAGAGCGTGCAAGTGTGAGGCCCAGATGATAGCTCTGGTCAGTCATTTTGAGAAATCATGGACGATGGCCAAGGAGTCAAAGATGGGAGGTCAACTCAGTCTTGATATCAAGCAAGAGAATTATGACAAATATAGAAGACCAAGTTTACTCATCTCTGCCTAATTTTGGAACTGATTCTAACATGGTGTGTGAGTTCCCAGAAGGAGAAAAGGTCATGTTTATTAGAGAGTTACACGGATTTATATGAATAATTCATTTCAACATGACCAACCCTTCTCCCTGCTCTTCTCGCTCCCTTCCTTCCTCCTTCTTTTTTCCCTCTCTTTTACTCTTTCTTTTAAGTTAGAAGTTTCAGCTTAGAGAATTCTGGAGCTAAAGTATACCTGCTATGCTAGAAGATATTTAATATCTTACATATTTTTGTAAGTAAGATGGAAAGATATGGGATATTTATATTATTTATATATAATTATTTGCCTATAGTAACTACATCACTAAATTAAACATTAGTGCATAATTAAATCATTTCTCTATAATCAATGCACCATATCATATTCATATATGATTATTACCATGGATTAAATGGTTGTGCTCTGTCCCCCCACCCTTACCCCCAGAAAATGCCGAAGCTGAGACCTGATCCCCAGTGTGATGACATCTGGAGGTATAGGCCTTTGGGAGGTGACTAGGGCATGAAGGCAGAGCCCTCATAAACAGGATTACTTGCCCTAGGAAAGAGATTGCAGAGAGCTGCCTTGCTACTTCTGCCTTGTGAAGACACCATGAGGAATGTTTATAACCCAGTAGGTTCTCACTAGCTTCCTATTCTGCTAGTGCCTGGATCACGGATCCAGCCTCCATCAATTCTGGGGTTCATTAGGCTCAGTTCAGGCACAGGGAAGGTGGGTGCCACCTACCTTTTGCTCTGCTTTCTCCACAAGGTTTGCCCTGAGACATTTGAGTGCCTTGTTAAAGGATGATCCCGCAGAGGGAGTGGGACTCTACTAATTACCTGCGGGCCTGGTTAGGTGAGCTGCGACACTTCAATTTTTCTCATTCCTTCCTACGTGCCAAAAATCACTAATGAAGCCATAAAAGGAAATATGACATGTCAATGATTCCTTTTGCAAGGGTACATGGAAAGAGAAAGCAAGCAAAAACAAAACAAAGCAAAAAAAAAAAAAGCAACCAAACCAAACCCTTTGTGGTTTTTCACTCTTGTGGATATTTTGTCATGGCTGATTGTTAATTACTGTCAGATAGCACTTTGGGTGATTAATTGACCTTTCTGAGCCCAAACAATAAAGGCCATTTAACTGATAAGGGGCTAGCTGGGAGCGGGTGGCGCACTGCCATTTCTGACTCTTCATTTTGCCCCCCTCCCTCCTCATTCTAACCACACCTACTTGGAAAGTAATCCTGCAAATACTTCTTTCACTCCATCCTGGGTCCCCTCCGGAAGGCAGACTTCAAATCTATTTGAAAATGCAATTTTTAGAGTCATAAGACAGCTGGTTTTAGCCGAAACGAGTTGTTTACTTAGAAAATGAAAGAAACCAAGGTGCAATGTACACCAAGCAGGAGATTTTAGGCTTGTTCTAGTGTCTGAAATCTTTCTGGGCAGCTCTGTGCCTCTCCTCTAGGTTCTGCACAGGACCTGAACCTGTGTCCTGGTGCTGCTACCACGTCACCAGGTTCAGTTCCAACGTGCATGATGTCTTAAGAGATGAAGAGACGATGAACGGAACCAAACTGATCTGACCCTTCACGAGCACTCTAGGAGGGCCCGGAGACAGACACACGCTTCGTTTATCAGAGCTGCCCAGGGTCCTCGCTCAGGGAGTGCGCTCTGACACGGCTCCCGTGAAGCAGGTGGTCTCCAGCATGGGGGCCCTGCCTCAGCCTTTCTCCTGAGCTCTTGGCTCATTTATCGAACTGGCTGTCCTGCAGGCATCTCAGGGGAACATGCCCAACACGGGAGCTTCCTGTGTTGCTGCCTCAAACCCTTTCAAAGTCCTTAGTGAATGGGATTTCCCGTCACCTAGAGCCATTTGGACACCTGGCACGTCCTTCTGTGTCAACTCAAAATTTATAATACTATAAATAACACCATTATGTTGCTCCCAACAACTGCTCTCCATCCCCACCACTACTGCCTTACTTACCCTCTCCTGTCCTCCACTATTTATTACCTTGATCTGTTGGTGACAGTCTCCCAGACTTCTTAATCTGATCTCTGGCTCCTCCAACTCACTTTCTACTCTGTCCACAAAAGTAATCTGGAAATCTGACTTGGTTACTCTGTGGCTCTTAAATAATCAATAGCAATTGCTGTTAAAGTAGAAACAGGGCTTTCAAAAATCCTCCCTGATCTGGCCATGCCACGGATGGAGCTGTCTGCATTTCTGCTTTCTGCCCTGGCCTGTGCTGTCTTCCCCACTCTGTTCCCTCCCTGCCACTGCCTACCTCCTACCTTGCTCCTATCCCCATTCCTCCTCTGGACATGGTTCCCTTGTAGCAGCTTAAAGCGTGATCTTTCCTGTCAGCATTTCTGAGTCCCTGTATAGATTCAGCTTCTCACTCTGGCCCTGCTCTGCCCTGGACTTGCTTCTTTAGCACCAAGCATCGCACGAACCTTTGTTGCCATAGGTCTGCCTCCCTCATTGCCAAGTCCATTATGGTAGGTGGTCCTTGCTGGCCTATCCCCGGCACACAGCCCACCTGCACCCACTGTGTTCAATTAATTACTATGGAGTAAGCGAATGGATTAATAACATTGTATGGTGGCCAGCCTTAGGCAAATATTTAACCAGTAAATTTTCCTTTTTATTTAACTCCTCCTTTCTCACTTCTATGGCTAGATACTTGACACATTTTCTCTATTTACATACTGTTTCACTTCTTGCCTCCCATGCTGTGATTATAATGGAAAAAACAAAGACAAAAAATCCCAAATTTATTAAAACAGGTATTGAAAAATTAGAATGTTATGTTTGAAAAGGTACCACGAACAGATATGATATTAATTCAAAGGTTTTGTGGACTAAATCTTTGCCTTCTACTACCCCCACCCCCAGCCAAATTCAAAGGCAAGGAATATTCAGCACAGTCATATGTTGGAATCCTGACTCCTAGAGTGAAGGTATTTGGAGATGAGGTCTTTGGGAAATAGTTGGGTCTGGAGAAGCGTATGAGGATGGGATTAGTGCCCTTATAAAAAGAGACATAACAGAGCCCTTTTTTCTTGTCATCCATGGAGGAGGAGCACGAGATATCCGTTGCCTACAAGCCAAGAGGTGAGGTCTCATAATGAGACCTACTTTGCTGGCAACTTGATTAGAACTAGTTTCTAGAACTATAAGAAATGAGTTTCTGTATTTAATCCACCCAACCTATGATATTTTATTGTGGTATATTAAGCACATCAAGGCAAAAGTGAAGATTTTAATGGTAGAATGGTGTCCATTAGGGTAGACTAATGGGGAAGAACATTTTGCAATAAATAGCTCACCTTTCTGTTCCCTCCCTCAAATCAAGTGTGTCAAGAGTTTCCTTGGATTATTATAAAAATTTAATGCAATTGATGTAATATCCTAGAATCACTAAATCTAACCCATTTCCAGGGAAAATTGTAGTCATTCTCATAATTCTGAATCCATTTCTGAGATGTGATATTTTAATTTTTCTTTTGTGTTACTGTGAGGGCTAATCCGAAGATCATTTTCTCTTGAATAGGTGCAAGATGTAGAAAAGGTATCCACATGCCAGAAATACCTGTGAACTGGTCTGACTCATGCACAAAGTGAATGGTCCGGGGCTGATTTAACTACTATTACTAAGAGAAGAGGGGGACTGCTCTTAGCTTAAGGTAAGTTGGCAAGATTGACAAATCAGAGGACATAACCCTCCAATGCAGGTGACTCCACGGTCAGAACTGAGATGCTGTTTTTTCACTAGCTGCTTAACTCTTCCCATTTCATAGTCAGCCACAGTGATGGCAGTAACTTTATTTGTCATCTACAGACTACCCCACCTTTCTCCTCCCAGACCGATGGCAGGCTTGGAAACAGGTGTTGGGAGAGGAGATGAGTAGAGGTGAATCTGAAATGTCCTTTCGTGCTTCACAGTGAGCCAAGATGGTATTTCAGAGCCAGCCAGGGGCCACTAGGGATCATCCCAGATTCCTTGGAGCTGTGATGAGGAAACACTGAGTGCCAAATAAACAATCATATTCTAAACTACTGATTTGAAAGGGTAGATGTTGCCTTAATGACAGTGTCCAAATGGTATCCATTGCTGTTATCCTGTTACTGGATCTGCCTTGGACTTGGAAAGAGTTCACCACTCAGCAGTGTATTTGTTAGACTGGAGTATGTGCCATGGTTTCAGTATTGCTAGGTAATGAGTACACAAATAATGGCAATACATTACACACAAACACATAGACCCATTTATTATTATTTATTTAAGGTAAATCTCTTTCTCTTCAGTAATTAACTTAAAAAAAGTGCAAGTAATTCACTTTCATCTCTAGTTCTTTTAACTTGTGCTTCTCTAGTATGGAGAAGGACTGTTAGAAAAATATTCCAGAGCGTTGTAGATCCATACTTTTGTGATATACAATGAAAATGAATTATCAGAGAAAAAAGATATACAAATGTAAATTTTTTTTATTGCTACACAGGTTTTTAATTTTGGTTCTTACTTGCAACTGACCTGTAACACATGGAGAAATGGCCATATGTTGAATGGTACAGACTCATTAATGAGCAAACAAGCAGGCCCATTGGCTTCCTTGGTCTTATTCACATGGCTAGAGCCTCATTATTTTAGAATTGCCCAGAAGGTTCTGCTCTATCAAATCGTTGGGGCTTTCCTCTATGTGTACAGGCTCTGGGATCCTTCTAGCTCTTTGAGACATTGTTCCAGAGGAATTGGTTTCCAACTCTCTTTCATGCTGAATGCTGATTAGTCAGAAAGGCAAACTTGCAATGTCCATGAGCCCTTAGGGAAATGTGGAATAACTTCTGCTGTAATATTGAGTGCTTTCTACTCTACATGATCTACTTTGTGTATTAAAGGCCTTTCAGAAAGAAAATAAAAACAAATGAATGGCAAAAACAGAGAGTTAACAGCTAAAGGTTATGGGCATTGACTGAGAGTGAGGCTGCCTGGGGCTGGGGCAAAGGCCACGAGCAAAGGGTGATCAGGATGCCAGGAGCAGAGAGAGCAGAGAAGAACAGGGGCATGAAGGTCCTCCAGGAACACTGTATTCAGACAGTTTTATTAGTAAGAATTTGAACACTTTTTAAAAACTCACTGCTGTGGTATGATAAAGAGAGGGAGCTTAAGTACTGGGCCCTCATCTACTGCTTCTCAACAAGCATGGGGTTTAAGATGACAAAAGTTATCCCTGAATTTGGAAAATTAGAACAAGGCTCAGTATCAAGATCTGCAGAGTGAGTTAACTATTTGGGAGCCGAGAGACCTCATGTCTGGTCCCCATCCATAGGCTGGCAGGCATCAGGCCTAGGAAGAGCTGGTATTTTGATTCGTGTCCAAAAGATGTAGAAATCCCCTTAGTTTCCCAGTTAGAAGGCATCAAGCAGGAAAGAATCCCCTCTTACCTGGAGGAGGGTCAGAATTTTGTTCTATTCCAGTTTTGAGTGGTTGAACCTCCCCAGTTAAAGAGCACAATCTGTTTTATTCTGTCTCTTATTAAAATGTTAATATCATCTAAAAACACTCTCCACAGAAACACCTGAGAAAAGTGTTTGACCTAATATCTGGGCAGTTTATTGGCCCAGTCAAGTTGACATATACGATTAATCATTACAAGAACATATCAGAGATTGTACATAATCTTTTGCCCAATGAATTTACACAGATAATAAATACTCTGCAATGTCTAGGGAAGCAGAGATAATTTCAGCCTATGGTAGCCTTAGAAGGCAGGTGGATAAACTTAGAACAGGAAAGTGAACGATAAAGCCCCAATAACTCAAGAAAGAGTCTCTGTCTAGAGCCTGGCCAGTTAACACGCACTCCCAACTTCCCACCCTTCATTTTTGCTTTCTGCTGAGGTAAAGCCCATGCTCCATAACCTGGGTACCAATCTTTATGGCTGGAGTCATAGCTGTCAATTTTGTCTCACGTCTAAGAGTTTCTCACTCTAAGTCACTTCTTCAGTCAACACTCAGTCCTGCTCAGTGAGTGGGAGGCACTGAGCCAGAAGCCAGAGTCAAAACAGTCAATTCCTGGACCTGCCCACACCACTTGCTTCTCATTCATGTTCCTCCCTAGAATGAATTCTCCCTTCCTCTAAAATCTCCTTTCAAGATCCATCTTTACCATGTAACTCTTCATTAGCACTGTGTTTTACTATAAACACTTCCTGTCACAAACATGACTACAATTATTTTTGGCATAATTCATTTGAAACTAGTGGTAGATCAACTATTCTGCCTTGAACTATTACTTAAATGTTTTGTCTTTGATGTTTCTTAAAAAAAAAATTATGTTTCTTTCATTTCATCAATTGACATGGGGGGGGCAATGACAGGATTCGTCAGAGACAGAGTGGGGAGCAGAACAGGTGGATCTACTGAAATACATTGCTGATGGGGGGCAGCGGGTGAGACAGAAGAGATCTGCTGCACATTGTGGGTCAGCTCCCTGGCTGGGGAGCAAACACATGCTGCAGTGGCTGCTGATAGCTTCATGGTGCTGAGACTTAACCCCGTGCGTGAACAGAGAGGCCTAAGGATGCTTTTAAAAATAAACATGAGATGGGCCCCTCCCTGGTGGTGCAGCAGGTTAAAGCACAGCACTAAGAAGCAGGTTAAAGCACAGCACTAAGAAGCTAAAGCCACTGCAGCATGAGTTCAATTCTCTCCTGCCCCAGAAGTGATCCACATGGTGTGGTAGACTTCTCCTGACCCGCCCGCTGCTCCCCTCAGCAGTGTACTTCGTCGATCTGCCTGTTCTGCTCCCCACTCTGTCCCTGGTGAAGCCTCTCACCACCCTGCACCTCTGGCCTGTACGTCAGTTCTGTATATATAAATAAATAAATCTTAAAAAAAATAAACATGAGATGTTGCTGATTACATTCAAATTTTAGCTAGTGATATTGTTAAAAAAAAAAAAAGGAGGATGTACCTTACCCCTTGTCATCATGACAAATGGACAGACATGGAGTTGAGACACTTTTCAATCTAGCAGGAGTGCTTGGGCAGCATCTTCTTCAAAGGAGAAAGACAACTTGCTCAGGTGGTCATGAAAGTGGTTCCTAATTTAAATTCATCTGCAAAAATCAGGGAGAAGTGACAGGGAGTGGCTAGCGGGCACATTTCCAGAAAGTAAGGCCTAATTGACACTCCATAGTCCATTCTGGCAGCAGCAATTCCTAATTGCAAGAAATAGATAAATAAGTTTCCAAAGGAACTTTAGTGGCTAGGAAAAGCCCAATTATTGAGCAGAATGAAGGGAACAAAGCACATTAGCCTCCTTCTTTTTTTGTGTATAAGCAAACTACCAAGTTACCTGACATCTTTACAATTTCACTTAGACTTCACCAGTGATAACACATTTCCGAACACAGGAGACTTTAGTAAGATTCCTGTGCAAGAGAGGATTAAACAGCATCAGTAATAAAGTCAAGCATCAATCTTTCATTTCTAGCCCAATCACTAAACTTTTAGCGGAAACTGCATGTGATACATTGTAGGTGTCCTTATATATCAATACAATTGATTTGAACAAGTTGAATCAAACCCACAATTAGAATGTAATTGGCAACACTAATATGTGTTAATGGTAGGTGGGTGAACTAATTTTGAGAAATAGTAATGACTAGAGTGCAGCTTTGAATGCTTCGGTGGGACTTATTGGTAAACTTACCCTTGCTTCTGGTTTTGGTGAAGGTAATAGGAACACTTCCTTTGGGTTTTACACTGAACATTCTGTTATTGCTTGAAAAAAAACTAATCAATGGATTGTTTTTTAGCTAAAACAAGAATGAGTGGCCACCTCTGATTTGATTAGCTGCATTTTCTTTACAGTGTCACTTCTGTCCATTTTTCATTGTCCAAAACAAGTCATGCGATTGCTCTGGATGTCACTGGGGATGGAGAGGCATAATTCTCCATGAGGAAGAATATCACAAGTCATGACCAAGAGTGTGTATTCCCTTTACAGAAAGGGCAAGAACATACTTTGGATATTATAAAATCTATCATAAAACATGATTCAGTTTTCCAGCAACCTTTAAAAACCTCTTCACGAGAAGACTTTTCTCATGGCTAAAAATCTTTCATTCTTTTCATTATTCCTCTAAGACATAGCTTTAAGTATCTTCTTGTTCTCTGAACTTACTTCGCTTTGCCTACATTTGTTAGACTATTAAACTTCATGATGACAGGGACTATGCGTCTCTTTTGTCTTCTGCCAGATTCTCTAGCTCCTAGAAGACACTCAATAAACACTTATTGAATATATAAAATGTTTTTTTAAGGCTGTTATCAGGTCAACGCAAGTTTCAATGGAATCACCACCTGTGTTACAGACCTTACACATCTTTTGATATCACTTAGGATCATGTGTTTTAATTGCATGAGTCATAAGCATGTTCTGACACCATTGTTCACTAACAAGATATTCTGTAGATGATATTTTTAAGCTTTCTCTCCCTCATATATTGTTGTATGATTGGTTTTTGAATCTGTACTCAGACTTTGACCTTTCCCTCCTCACAGTAATCTCTCATTTCATTGAATTCAGTACTTTAGCCTGTCAGTATTTGCTGTGATTCTAATTTGGTCATTAGTGCAGTTAGTCTTCTTCTGGTATGCATCATAAGCAGATAAGATGAGTTTATGTCCCATGACTTTGAGCAATGGAAAAAAGTGGAGTAGAAGCATCTCCTAAGAAAGGTTGTGTGGCCCACTGAATGTCTTTCCAGCCTTCCAGTAACCCACTGTTGGAAACCTGGCATTCTCACAGTTGTCTAGACAAACAAACCCGCATAAACCCCTGATGTCCGGGAGCTCCTGCAGGCTCATGGCTTCCGGGCGAGTGTTTAACACATTTGCGCCTCAGTTTTCTCTTTGTATGAGGGGAGATTGAAGAGGGAGAATGAGGTGGATTCATTACAATAATGGATGTGAGTCTTAGCTCTGGGTCTGGAGGGCTCTAGATGTAGGTTTCTGCTACCTCAAGTGTTGGCAGCTCCTCTTGGGTCTCTTTGCTTTGGGTCCAGAATAGGAGGCAAATGCACTGAGTTCCTTAATTCAAATGTAATTCCCACACCCTGAATAGCCAGTCTGGATGTTAGAACATAATGTAAGTCTCACTCCCTGAAATGTCCATGCTCAAGTAACCAGGCACCTTGGAAAAATTTCCAAACTCACATGAACACAAACATGTATACACACACATTATATATACATATACATGTATATGTATATATACATACACATATATATGTATTTATTTATACATGTATATAAAACTTATAATACTAAAAAATGTTCACAATGAGCTCCTGATACTTAACTAGGAACCTAAGAGTTTCCAGAAACAAATAAGCAAACTGACTCTAATGGTACTCTTAAACTACACTTTTTCCTTTTAATTTTTCTTTTTGAAGCAAATTCTCTTAATTGTATTTTGCTCAGGCACATGCAAATTAGCTTGAGCTGGGTAATGAGGGAAACACAAGAGGAATTTTTTCACTGAAAATCCACAATCTGGGACATCCACTTGTGGCTAATAAAGAAGAGCTTACATGAGGACTCTGGAGATTTCAGGATGTCTCCCTTCTCTTGATCTTAAATGTCAAGTTCACTTTAACACTTCTGATACATTTTTACTAATAAAATACCTACTTATGTGCTCAAGACTGAACCAGAGTGGTAAATGTATGTCCTAACCAGTATTCTTCAATTTAGCTAGATTTGGAATTTGGCCCAAGTTTTAGTGCAGCAATGACCTTGCACTTCACTTTGAGTACTGCTTTATTTGTGCTGGGTTACTTGGTCATTAGTTTCATTAAGGCCCTTCTGCTTGGTCTTAGACCTCATTGCTTGATCCAAGGACGTAGACCCACCCTGGGTCCCAGTGGTAAAGGTTCTTGAAAATGCTTTGACTAAAAGCCCTAATAGACAGCTTGTGACAAAGCTTGCCATAGCATTTCCAGCTGAAAGAGAAGTACAAATAAGAGGTCGGGTGTGGGCACGAAAAAAGATGGGCACACCTCTAAAGAAGAGACTGCAGAATTTTGTGGCCTCCAAGAGTACAAGAAGAAACTGCCTCCCTTTTCATTTTTAAGTGTCAATTAGAGGAATCCCAAGACAGAGCCTATGAGATTACCCTGAATCAGTGTTCCAGAACTCTGTCCCCACTCCCCACCCCCAAACTATCTAAAGGCTTATTCTGACACCGCCTTCCCTTCCCATCTCCCCTCCACCCATCATGCCCAGCTCCTTTGTCATGGGCACCCTGATTATTCCCAGGTGGCGTCCAGACTGCTTAATGCTCCTGCCATGGTTAACATCCCTATCACCTGTCAAATTCAAAGCTTCTGGGGGAAGATACTGCACAGCAGAGGCTCTGTCCTAGGGTAGTCTGTATGCCCATTCTCAGGTGCTTTCTGTCTCTGTCCCTTCTCAGTTTCCTCCTGCACCAATCCTGTTTTTAGGACAGTTGTCTGACTCACAGGACCTAGTCATTTCCACACTGTACAGGTCCTTTAGTGACATATCAGTAGATTACGTCACTTCGTTTTGAATCTGTCACTCCCCGTTTGTTTCCTCTGGATCTCACCTACAGTTGTCAGATGGTTCCTCCCTCTCACAACACTCCTAGACTCTTCTGGTGACTGGGCCTGAGTGCTGTGACTTGGAAGTCTACTCAGAAATCAATTCCGGATGGCCCTCCTCTACTGATCTCTAGCTCTTTTCCCTCTTGTGTGGTTCTGGATTGGGAGTGAGGACCTAAATTCAGATCCAATGATAGCCTGCTAGATGATGGAGAAAGGCATGAAAATTTGAGCATTTTCTGTGCATTACGATAGTTTCAAGGGCATGGACAAGACCATTTTTCTGTTGATAACGTAATTATAGTTTTATTATTTTTTTAAGGCATCTGTTATTCTTCTCAAAAGAAATTTAAAATTTCTATTAAATTTTAATATAATGGCCCCACTTTTAATGTACTGAATATGCACCAATTTAAAAGACTCTTCCATTTTCCTCAAGGTGGTACCTTGGCTTTGTAGATTGAGGGAAAGTGAAATTCAATATACTTTGGAGGGGGTGGATGGGGCTGGCCAGTGTTGATTGATGAGCTATTATTTATTCTTTCATTTTTTATAAACACATTTTAAGACTATTACATTTGCCCTATTATATCCTAGCATCTATCACCAATGCAATGTTTTGGAGGCTACAGGTCTAATATTTGGAGACCTGTGGGGGCACATCTAGAACAACTTTGGCTTTATTCAATTAACTTTCATTTATCCATTTAAACAAATTGGAGCATAAAGATGTATACATCATTATAAGTACTATGTAAGCACACAATTCTTAAAAATGAGTTTATTTTGGTATTTTTCCAAAAAATTCCATCAATTGTCAGCACTTGCTAAATTAGTGCTCCTCTCCCCACACATACATGCTTTTTGTTCCTTGATCTGTTTTTTTTTCTCCTCATTCCCATCCTAGACTTTGATTTCAACACCCAATATTTTCAGTTTGTAACTTCATAGAAACTCTTCTGGTCCCTTGCCATTTAAGACCCTGGCTTGCTTCTTCGTTTCATTATTCTTTGTTACTCTCATTGAATAGTCCTGAACAATTGGTAACATGTTCTTTGTCCTTCTTTTCTGCTACCAGTACTTGAAAAATATAACAGATCTTTGCTGAACTTAAAACACATCGTTATTGCTCAGCTTATATTTATCATCGTATAGTTTTTGAACTGTTTACATGTTTCTTTTTTTCGTCAACACGATTTACTTTTCTGATTCTTAAACTTCTCTAGTCTTCATGATATCTCTTTGTTTCCTGCTTCAAACAATTCAGTGCCCTCTTACAGCGGTTGGCTTGCTTTTTGATGTTTTGACTTTATATAGATACACAGTACCAAAACACTTTTGACTTGTGAATGAAATTCATTCCAGATAGAAAAATAACAATAACTATGCTAGCCCTATGCCTTTCAGGATTTGTTTTATTTATTCCTTCTTGCAGCTGAGAACCATTGCTGTTTTAGTTTGGATCCAGGGGTGCAAATGAGCATTTGAGTATAAAACTGTGTGTCATCTGGAACTAAGCTGCTTTCATTACACTTCAGGTACAAAAATTCAAAATGCTGTAGCACTGGGGTAATTGCTAGAGATGAGATTGCTGAGCCAGCTGAAGGCTGAGACCCCAGCTATTCCTTGCCTAAACAAATCCCTCATTTATATTTACCTGCATTTCTTTTTTCTTCCTGGTCACTAAAACCGTTTTCATAATATTCAGTGACACTTGTAACTTGTATGTTCATGTGTTAAATCTGAATCTATCCAGATTATGGTAAACAGCAGGATAAAGTAAACACTTACTGTTTGTGTTAAAATAAGGCCATCAAATCTTTTCTCATTCCGACAGTAGCAAAACTAGGTTGCCATGTTTCTAGTTTAGCAATACCTATAAAAACATGTGCAAAGTCAGATTCAGTCTTGAACCTTGCTATCTTTGGAGGGAATTTCCTTGAACATAGGTTTTAAGGTTGCTTAGCAAGAAAATTTTGAAATTTAGCCATATCATATTCAGAAAAGAAATTTTCCTCCAAGATTTCTTGCATTTTTGGAAGGAAACACTTAGGGAGAAGTTAGAAGCCTTGATGATATTGTAATGGAAATATGTATTCATGTCCTTGAAATAAAAGAGCTGGGTCACTCAGGGTGCCTTCGAGGCTGGAATGGCACAAGGAAATGCCACCTCTTATTGGCGAAAAGAGAAATAAGGGCGCTCAGAAACCCGTCCCTTGAAAGGAATCAAGGTGCTAGTCAGCAACACATGCATTTTGTTGTTGTTTATTCAAAATGAAGTCTGAGGACACCATGGAAAGAATGCCAGTCTTTTTCTTTTCTTTAACTGTCTTGTAGAAATTGTTAGACAACAATTTATCCTTAACACTTCACCCTCAAATGTGCCAGTTGGTCAAGGATAGCTTGGCTTGTCTGTTCCAAAACTGAGACTTAGAAGACCAAAATCTTCAAAAAGCACTCCCCTCCAGCAATGCCTTGTGAATTTGGTGGGCCTAGTAAAACTGGAGAAGGAACTGGGCGACTGGAAGTCGGCACCCAGCTCTCATTGAATCGCGCTTCCTAGGAGGACAGGCCCTGCACAGGGTAGGTTTACAGTGTGAGGCAGTTGTTTACTTTCATTCATGTTTCATTAACTCCTTCTCTAGACCGGGGCCAGCATCTTTTACTGCACTCTGTGTCGTCTGTTACTACTGCCTAAGGTATACCCTTGGGTACAGGCTTTGATTGTTTATGAGCCTGGGCTGCTCGGGAACATGGTGTTCAAAACGCCCTGGCCTTCTTCCAGAAGTTTGCTTTATGACCTTCACAATGATATGAAATGAGCTCCGAGAAAACCGAGACCTTTGCATCACGCAACCATGACAGGCCTGCCACTCTCTCTTGCTTGTTAATGCAGCGGATTCCGGGGCATGCAGATCTTCTCAGGTGGGGGTCCAGGGAAAATCTTGAGATGGACAGAGGCCCAGGAAGGGTCAGTCAGGTCAGACTTGACATACGATCAGGTGAAAATTCAACTCCAGAAACTTGGAGAAGACTGTCCCTCAGGAAACCATTTTGAGAGAAAATTAAACTTTCTAAATGGTTTAAACACATGTTTTTAATACTTGTTAAATGACTTTTCTTTCTGGAAAAGACATGCCTCAAAAAAATAAAGAAAAAGATAAATATTTGGCAAAACAGTTTTTTGACCAATGCCCCTGGGTACATGCAAATGAAAACTGTACTTACTACCAGCCTGGTCTCTGTTGTACACCTGCATTTTGTTTTTCTTTCTTCTCTCTTTATTGTGTATATAACAGTTTGCTTCATATGATTTCTTAATTAAATATTTAGCAGCACATAATGGTGGAGGTTGGGTGATGTTAGGCTGTGTTTTATTGCAGTAAATTAATGTGTGTATTTATACCTTGTGGTGGGGTGTAAAGCGACTGGGAGGGCTCCCTCCTGTGTGGAGGCCTGAGTGTGGCTCACAGAGAGGAATTAGAGCTCATGAGCTCAGGTACCAAGTATTGCAGCACTAACACCACAGGTCCCAAAGGGTACCCATTCATCTGCCTCCTTTAGGGAAGAGTTCCCCATTACTAAGGGGTGCTTTGCTCTCTTTTTGTGCTTTTTAGGAAGTCTGATTTGTACAGAATGGAAGTGGGAGTTAGAGATAGTGTCTACAGCGGGCCGGGCAAAAGGAGTGTTGGTTATGAGCCACAGGAAATGGTCCTTGACGCTGCATGAGTGACAGCCTAGCTGGCAGGGCTTGGGAAGGACTTTGCAACTTGATGGGTGTGTGATAAGATAGGTTGAGACTGTGAGGGTGTCAAAGGGTAAACTGCCAGGGCTTTTAGGTAAACAAGGGAAAAGCTGGTCACAGAGACATGGTTTGTTTGAAGGTGAGCTGGCATCTGGACAAGAGTGTTCTTTTCTGTAAGATAGGTAAGTATAGTGGTTGAATTGGAGGTGTGTATGGAGAGGAAATTGGGGGACCTTGCCCTGGTTGCATGTGGGAAAACCAGACATAAAATGAGGTTACCAAGCATAACTCTTTGTGGCCTTTTGCCAAAGTCTAATAGTGGACCCATTAAGAATGTGATTAATGCCTCCTATGGGACCTCACTCCAGACCTGGAAGTATTGACATTGTGGGTCAGATAATTTGTTGTTATGGAGCCTTTCCTGGGCACCGGAGTATATTTAGCAGCATTTGCTGGCTTCTGCCCATGATATGCTAGTATACCCTCCTCCAGTACTTGGGTTCTCATGATAGTGATTTTTTTTTAAGATTTTATTTATTCATGCATACAGAAATTGGGTACAGGCCAGAGGTGCAGGGGTGGCAAGAGGATTCACCAGAAACAGAGTGGGGAGCAGAATAGGCAGATGAACAAAGTACACTGTTGAAGGGAGCAGCAGGCGAGACAAGAGAGGTCTGCTGCGCCATGTGGGTCATCTTCCGGGCAGGGATCAAACTTGCACTGAAGCAGCCACAGCTTGGTTTAGCTTTGCAGTGCAGCGCTCCAACCTGCTGTGCCACCAGGGAGGGCTGACAGTGATATTTTGTAATTAGATAATGACTTTTAACTCTGTGGTTCACTGTGAATTTACACTTATTTCTAGGGTATGTGAAAATCTGCAAAACTCTTTTACATGGTGGCAAACTTTAGCTTTAAATTCATCAGATGGCAGCATGAGACACTGATACTAAAGAGGAGAATAGGATTTCTCTCATTCAGTAGGAAAACACCCTGTTCATCTGGCCTCATTCTCCTACCCCTGCACTTAGGGCCATAACAGGCACCTTCGCATGGCACCCTCTTTCCAAAAGCGCTCCTACTTCCTCTCTCATAAGCTCCTGCTTATATGAAATATCAAGGTTGTAAGGACCAGGTCCCCCCACTTTTACTTTTCTCAGAATTGGTCCTCCCTTGACATGTTCTTTAGGTTATTTTTTCCACTTAAAGTTGCTTAAATATATAGTTATCACCCCACTGGTCCCAGAGAGGCAGAAGAGCTTGGACTGTAAGGCATGAAGCTTTCTACATTTTCCATGAAACTTTCTTTTGATAAGATGTTCTTACTTTCAGTGACTTTGTTGGCATTATTGACTTCTCCTGGGTCTAGTATTAGGTACGGTACAATAAGAAACGGCTTAGGAATTAGCACTTTAAACTATCTGCAGCCACCTTAGTGTGAGTTCGAACCATGGCCCTGGAGATGACCAACACGGTGCAGCAGACCTCGCCTGTCTCTCGCGCTGCTCCCCTCAGCAGTGTATTTCAGTGTATCTGCCTGTTCTGCTCCCCCCCTCTGTGTCTGGTAAATCCTCTCACTGATTCTGCACCTCTGGCCCGTACCCCACGTCTGTATGCATAAATAAGAAATCTTAATAAAAGTTTACTTTTACTTAGACTAAAAGTGGATCTGTAATACAACCCAGCAATTCCACTCCTTGGTATCTACCCAAAGAACACAAAACACTAATTTGAGAGGAAACCTCCACTTCTATGTTTATTGAAGCACTGTATACTATAGCCAAGCTATGGGAACAACCTCAGTGTCCCAAAATAGATGGATGGATCAGGAAGATGTGGCATATATACCATAGAATATTGGCCCTCCCTGGTGGCGCAGCGGGTTAAAGCACAGCACTGAGAAGCTAAAGTCACTTCCACATGAGTTCGATTCCGGCCTGCCCCGGAGGTGACCACATGGTGCGGCAGACCTCTCCTGACCCTCCCGCTGCTCCCCTCATCAGTTTACTTTATCGATCTGCCTGTTCTGCTCCCCACTCTGTCCCTGGTGAATCCTCTCACCCTCCGCATCTCTGGCCTGTACCTCAGTTCTGTACAAATAAATAAATAAATCTTTAAAAAAAAAAAAGAGAATATTACTCAGAGATCAAAAAAGATAAACTCATGCCAGTTGTGGCAACATTATGTGAACCAGAATAAGCCAGTAGGAGAAAGATAAATACCAGATGATGTCACTTAGATGTGGACTATAGAGAAGCCAAAGGGTCAAATTTAAATATTAATATTAACCTGTGAAAGATACCATAAATATAAGACATCCAGAGTAAAAAGGGGAGAAGTAAGAATGGAGTGGGGAGAGCAGAATGGACTTTGGTGGAAGAATCTAGGTGCTTTGGTGGTGGGATCACTATGGAGACCTTACCTAAGGGGCAGGGTGGGGGTTGGGGGGGCCCTACACTGCCAAATTGCTATCAAGGATGAAAACAATGGTACTTCATTGAAAAAAAATATAGTAGATAGATAGGTGAAATGAGCTTTTAATTCTTAGTTATTCTCAAGAATAAAAAGTTTACTTTATTGAGAACTAACTAAGTCAGAGACTATGATTTCTTTATGTTTGTGGTTTCATTTAATCCTTATAAATAACTGTGCAAGGTAGATGCTATTATTATCCCCATTTCATAGATAAGTAATCTTGGAAAGGTTAAATAACTTGCTCAATATTTCATAATTAGTAAGTGTCCTTCTCTGTCCATCAACTGTTAAGTCATTTAATACCCTAAATAGAAAAGCATCCAGAGACTGTGTAATACTAAATCCATCACCAAGACATTCCATCAAAGTGGTGGTCATGATAAGCCTAACTTTTCCCTAGTATTGGCTTACAATCACATTCTCATTACTCATATCTAAACTATATATAGCAACAATATGTCATCTAGAGAAGAATGACTGTAACAGTTGAAGCTAACAGATTTCAATGTGTGTGTGTTTTTACTTTGCTTGTTGTCCTATTTAATTGGTAGATTATTTCTAATCAGAGAACTGAAAAGAATCAAATTTTAAAAAGCAAGTTAATTGGTTTCTCTGAGCTTAGATATGTGTTTACACAAGACACTTACTTTCCTTGTATTTAGGAGCTTGTGGATAGAGAATGGAACCGTGGGTGCCTATAGTTTCATAGTAACACGAATTTAAATTTTTTGTGTGCTAGTTGTCTTTTCTCTTTGCTTTTACCATAAATTATGTCCTCAGTCTTGGAGCTGAACCATTGGTCTTGAGAGACACCGGAGGGGAAGGTGAGCCCATTGCTTCTATGGTAAAACACCAGCCCATTGCTTCTACAGTAAAATACCTCTTAATGTTGGATGCTGAAATCCAAGTCTGCTTTGCCACCTGTGCCTTGATGGAGAGACTCAAGATCTGAGCTTCCAGTGGCCATGTCTTTATGATCTATTGGTTTGCCAGAGTGAATCATAGAGCTAAGAGAAATGTATTACTTACTAGCCATTCATTATTTGCATATGTCATTTATTAAAAAATGACATAACTCAGAAATCGCCAGATGAAGAAATATATGGGGTAAGTTATGGGGAAAGGGCAAGAACCATCCATGCTCTCACCAGGCAGCCTCTTCCCCAAATCTCCACATGTTCACTAGCCTGTAGCTCTCTGAATCCTGTTCTTTTGGATTTTTTTTTTTAAATATGGAATATCAGTAAGACTTCTATCTTTTTAAAAAAAATTTCATTTATGCATACAGAACTGGGGTACAGGCTAGGGGTACAGGGATGGTGAGGGGAATCACCAGAGACAGATTGTAGAGCAGAACAGGCCGATTGACGATGTACACTGCTGAGGGGAGCAGCAGGTGGGTCAGGAGAGGTCTGCTGCACCATGTGGTCACCTCCCGAGCAGGTGGGGATCGAACTCTTGCGGAAGTGGCTTTAACTTCTTAGTGCTGTGCTTTATGCCACTGCGCCACCAGGGAGGGCCCTCTTTTGGATTTTTAATGTAGCCTCATTAATAGGTACGACTGATTAAATGATTGGCCGTTGTTGATTGAACACACTTCCAGTCTGTCTGTGCTTCTGGAGGTCAGGGGAGTAAGACAGATGGGTCCAACCCTCTAGGCACAGGGTCAGTTTTCCTGGCAACCTGTCACTATCCTCAGTGAATTACAAAAACATTACCTCACTGACAGAAAAAAAAAAACCAGACAAATCTTTATTGATTTTGTCACTTATGAAATTCTAAGGGTTTTAGGAGCTCTGCCAGAAATGGGAAAGAAACCGATTATATATTTATTATCAATCACAACAGCAAATCATCATTAAATGCCAATGTTAGAGCGAAAGTAAACTGGATAGTATAGTATGTTGAAATACATAACACCATCTATAGCAAATTCTTGCCTCCCCAACTGAATCTCAGTCTAATAAATCCCTGGAACCAACTACAAAATTATAGAAAAGAGAGTAAAATGGTTAATACCATAGCATAAGTTAATAAAGCCCAGTGGGTTTTGACACATAGGTTATATGTATGTGCAAATTGTATGTGTAAATAAATCATAAGAACAAAGAAAGATTGGAAGGAACCCATAGATTAAAAGAGACATAAGAAATACTGAAATAACTATAATGTAGTCTTATTTGGATACTGATGCAAATAAAATCATGAGACAATTGGAGAAAGTTCAAGACTGTAATTGAATATATAAAAAGCTATTATTAATTTTCTTTGGTTCAATAATAACTTTGAGGGCATGTTTTAAAGGTCTTCATAGTTTATTGATACATAGTAAAGTATTTATGGAGAAAGGATGTCTGGACGTGGTGTCAGTATAATCTAGGAAAGGGGTAATTGTGGGGGTACAGGATCGGTCATGACTTGATAGTTGTTGCTGCCAGATGATGGGAACATGGGATTTATGACCGTGCTCTCTTTACTTCTGTATATGTTAGAAATTTTCTATAATGAAAGGGGTGGGGGAACCCAAAACCTTGAGAGGTTCTGGTAGATTTGAATGCCCTGGTCACAGGAAATTCAATGTCTTCAGTACTCAGGGATTATTGCCTACTATGAATTCCTCAGATATTTCCAGGCATGGGGCCTGTACATCAGAACCTAAATAGGTTTTGAAGTCAACTTTGTGTCCTTCAGATGAAAAGCAAGAAGCCTCAAAAAGTGTGTATCTAATGGCTGCTGTAACAAATGACACCAAACTGATTTAAAACTGCACATTTTTTTAGCTTCCAGTTCTAGAGTTCAGAGTTCCAAACAGGTTTTACTGGGTGAAATTCATAGTGTCAGCAGGGTTTAATTTTTTCTGGAGGCTCTCGGGGAAAATGTGCTTCTGGTTCCATGTCCTGGTTGTGTGGGCATTTCCTGGGCTGGTGTCTACAACACTCATATCTCTGCATCGGTGTTTACATCTTCTTTGACTTCACTTTCCTCGTTCCTTTAGAAGAACCTTGTGGTTACTTGGGTTCCACCCATATAATGCAGGATAATTTCCTCCCTAAAAAAAGCTTTAACTTAACCCCTTACTCACACAGGAGTGGGAAACTGGATTAGTAAGGAAAGGTATATCAGCTGGGATTTAGTCAGGAAACAGGAATCATCCTAACATGTTCAATAGAGAATTTGTTATGCAAGAGATGGAAGGTCTATAAAATTAAACAAAAGAGGGTGAAGAATCCCAGAATTTAGCAATAGTGGAAGCTACTTCACCTTTGAGACAAGTGGCACAGGAAAGAGGTGTTGTTATAATCCAGGAGCTTTATAGAAATTGTGGCAGAGACTTTCCTGGGGAAGCTGGGAGGAGGAGTAGACTGTCTGGTAGGTAGCTGGAGTCCCAGAGGACTCATGGGCATTGCTGGGAAATGCAGTAGTTTCTTGTTATTTGGGTGGCTGTGTTCTATGAACATTAAATTAGCAAATACTGAACCATTGCTTCTAGGGGGAATCCAGAGTTAGGCCTCTGGTCACACTGTACTCAACCAGGTAACACATAAGCTTGTTTTATGTGTGACTCTGCTTTGAGTTAGTCACCTTATTTAAAATTTGTTGTCAGTGTCACAGCAAATTAAAGCACAGCACATGAAGCTATCTGCAGCTATTGCAACACGAGTTCAATACCCATCCCGGGGGTGATCCACATGGTGCAGCAGACCTATCTTGTCTCTTCTGCTGCTCCCCTCAGCTGTGTATTTCACTCAATCTGACTCTTCTGCTCCCTACTCTGTCTCTCCCTACTCTGTCTCTGTACCTCTCATCCCCTGTACCTCTGTCCTGTACCCTAGTTCTTCTATGCATAAATAGGTAAATCCTTAAAAAAATACTGTTTTCGCCAACATTGCACCCATGACCATCACTACTATAGCTTATTGAAGTTTATCTAACATAATATGATTTTCTCTATAAGGCATCTCACATCTTGTGCCTAGGAGCGCTAGATAGCTTTATGCTTGGGAAGTGTTTTAAAAAATGAAATCACCAACAGAGAGCACACAAATATGAAATACATGGCACTAAATTCACCACAAAAAGAATACTTTGTAACAGTATTAACATCACTCAAATTTTTCTTTGCTCCATCCATGTTAATGAAAGTCCCACAGGCATTGATTTTGAGGCTACAAATAAAATTTTAGTCAGCAGGTTAATTTGCACACATGGAGTTCATGAAAAATGTCCTATGAAGAGACATTCCTAGGATGGAGAGATGGCATAATTCTGGATTCTCCACATTCCAGCCTTGCAACAGGGTTCTCAGATTCAATCCATTGCAAGGGGTCTTGGGAGAGAGTTTCAAATAAAGGATGGAGAACTCATCTGATTACAAAAAGAAGATGCACAACACAAAGAAAATTAAAGAACTAAAATTTGGTGGTGAAGGGACTAATGAAAAGATATTTGAGAACTCAATGATTGCCTTTGGACATTATTATGGGAAGGATGTTGATAGGCTGGTTTTGATTCCACAGAGCTCATATCAACTGACTTAAATTAAAATAGAAGTCATGGGCAGAAGATTTATGAAACTCTCCATCTTCAAGGTAGACCTGAGCAGTATAAAAACACTTTTAGAAAGGATGAATGAGGAGTTTACTTCCTTAGAAATGGTAATAAACTAGGCACTTGCTTTTACTTGCACTTGTTTGGGGATCCCCCTTATGGAGCAGGAGTGTGCTCGGTGGGATATAAGCTGGCCCTCACTATGATTCTGCTTATGGTTAATATCATAACCTTGTATTCTAGAAGGCAGCAAATGCCACTGCAGTTGCCATGCTGTCTGAAATGTGGGGGTGGGGTTGGGAAGTGTTTTAAAAAATGAAATCACCAACGGAGAGCAGAAGGGGAGTGAACAGAAAGCAAATCAACTGAAAGATCATTTCAGCGCAGAGGTTGTTGACTTACTTGAGTAAGTGATTTATGACACAATGTTTTTATTTGCTCTGGCATTACAGGGATAAATTATTGAGTGCTAATTGTATGTTGATAAGCTGTTCCTGCTTAAATTTATTCCTTCCTCGGTTTGTGTTAATTGGGGCATATTGGAACAGAAGGGGAATTGCCCACTTAGTGCCTGGTTTGGTTTACACTGTTGCTAAAATGCTGAATTGTAATTGTATCTCCACAGTTATTCATGCTAAGTGAATAAGGGAGCTACTCCCCTAGAACTTTTTTCCTTCCTCCCATTAACACTTTTTTTTCCTCTAGTAAATGAAATGTTAAAGAATAAGATCTCTTCTATTTACTTGTTCAACTTTACTCAAGTTGTAGCAGAAGGTAGGGTCAGAGGTGACCTGGCAGAAGGCTAGGGAATTTTAATGCATATTTTATCATTTGAAATTTAAATCCTTTGAAGATAAAGTCATCATGGGAGAGGGGTAAGAGGACAGGATACTTAGTATTTCCTGCCTTTTTGGCTCCTTCACCCCCTCCCCCCAAGAGACTTGAATGGCAGTGGAAGCAGTAAGACTGTGTCATGTAGATATCTGGGTGTTTGAAGGCAGTGGTGGTAACCAACAGATATTTGGGTTACTATCTCTCTAGAGTCTTTATAATTAAAGTATATTAAATGTAGGGAATATGAGCAGTCCAGATTTCAAGAACCTATTGCACATATAAAACAGAAAATGGCCTGCAGGATTATAACTAGAAAAGACAGATTGAAATTCAAGTAAATCAGCAAGGCATGATAGGAAATAGTAATACTTCGAATAGCCAAACCAGATTCCGGGGTGTCCATAGAAGTTACTACACAGGCCCAAGGGGAGACTTGTACATTCTAATTCAAGATATAGACCTCACTCTTTGTCTTGATCTTATGAATTCTTCTAGATGTGAGTAATTGGATACCTGATTGTAAACTAGAGAGAGGTGAAAACAGCAGTTACCAGGAGCTCCTGGCTTTGCCAGGACACTGCCCTCTAGGCTTTTTCCTGGGAGTTGAACCAACCCTCTTCTACCTCTCCATCCTTTGCTGGTACTCTCTTCCAGTTTTGCCCTCAGATGTCACATATTGTCTCTTTCTTTTGATTCACCTCTGTCAGATCAAAGTAGAAGAGCTTCACAGAAGTCGTTGATCAAGTAGCCTTCCTCAATGGTAGAAAGAACTTCATTGTCCTCTGTGGGAAGAAGAGTTGAGTTGAGGATTAAGTGAATATAGTTACCTAAAGATCCCACTCTATAAGTGCAAAAGAGCCTACTAATTGTGTAGCTTGCTTAATAAATTACCCCAGAGGTGTGGATTGTAAGGGCAGGATCTCAGGAAATAGCTCTAGTTGATTTAAAAAACCATTTTGACATTGGTTAGTTAATTAAAGTAGAGGTCATAATTGCAGAAGATTAGTTAAAATGTCACTGTTTCCATGATGAACTACCTTGGAGAAGGAAAATCAGCTTCTCTTTGGCAGTCTTGTTGCAGTATCTCAGGTTCTACTAAAGCATACCATGGTGTCACCATCTGTAGGATTATGGAAAGAGCGGAGAGGATATAGAGTTCTCATTCTAGCTTGGATTTCGCTATTGACAAGCTTCCTTCTGCTCCTTTCCCAGGAATCTGAGGACCAACCTCACAGAGCTGGCTCCAGGAGCTGGAGCCTCTAACAACAGGCTGCAAAATTCTTGAGAAAAAAATGGGTAGTGATGATTTTGGCTCTATCAGGCTGAATGTTGACAAACTCCTTTGGCTTCCCTGGGAATTCTTAATTTTCTTGATGTGATTTTTCTGCCTTTGACTGTGTTGGCTACAATCGGGCAGGTGTACATTTTGCCCAAGATCTTGCTTTTCAAAGTATGGTTCCTAGGATCACCTGGGAACTTTTAAGAAATACAACAGACTGCGACTGGAGGGGAAGCTGGTCCAGCACTTGGACGCAATGTCGGGGGTCCAATCTCAGAGGTGAGGGGCTCAGGGGAGTCCCCAGAGTTGGAGGGGTGTCACTGGAGAGATGGCTCAGTGAGTATCATCAGTAAGTAGGTCCTTTCCCACGTTAGTCTCTAGGTTTTGGTCACCTGATGAGCCAGTGGTCACCAGTAGCTTTAGATTGAAGGCTGGAAGCTAGAATGAGTGGGGAATTGGGGTGAATTCAGAGAATTCTGTGTTACTCAGAAAGTGACATGTCCACACAGTCTGAGGCACAACCAGAATCAAATTGTTCTCTCCAGAAATGCTTTCTCTGTTCTGATCTTCAGCCCAGACATAACTCCAGGTCCATTTGACTTTGGGCAAACACTGACATTACTCCAGTCAACCAAACAGGACATTAGGAGCCTAACCTGCAATTTCAGAGTTATTTGAACTCCATCTTAGTGTCAGGTGAGAATTATAGGTGATGCTGGCAAAATTCTTGAGAAAAAAATGGGTAGTGATGATTCTGGCTCTATCAGACTGAATGTTGACAAACTCCTTTGGCTTCCCTGGGAATTCTTAACTTTCTTGATGTGATTTTCTGCCTTCGACTGTGTTGGCTACGATTGGGCAGGTGTACATTTTGCCCAAGATCTTGCTCTTCAAAGCATGACTCCTAGGGTCACCTGGGAACTTTTAAGAAATACAAATCTGTGGGCACCACTCCGGGCCTATGGAATCAGAATCCTTGGGGCTAGACCCAGGAATCTATGTTTTAACAAAGCCTCCAGGTAATTCTGATACACTCTGCAATTTAAGAATCCCTGCCTCAAATAAAAAGGCAGTGTGAACTAAAAAAATACTGAGGGTAGTAAAAAGTAATGGCTCAAGCTAACTAGGGTGGAGACTTTGGACCAGTGAATGTCCCACTGTGCCTCAATTTCCTTGATTCCGAAATGGGCAAGTTTGCCTCATAAGGTGGTTGGAAAAAGCTCCAATGAGATGGAACAGAGAAAGCCTGTCTATAATTCCTTGCTTGTACTTAGCAGGCATTCAGTACATTTTACTTTTTAGTCCTACGATTATTACAGCAGCACTAGGTGTTTCCACCCCTAGCTTCCCACCATGTGAGTTCCACACCCTTCCTCATTTACTCTGACTTTCTAGGAGTTTCCACAGTGCTATCCAAACCTTGCAGCTGCTTTGGGGTGAGAGCTGTGGGACTGTCTGGGGCCTCCCAAGCACCATGGAGAACGCCAACTGCTCCTTGATTTCTGAGTCTAACAGGAATTCAGGAATTCAAGACAGAATCAAACCACATTTGGTCCTACTTTTAGGGGGAAAGGATGTCCTGAAGGAACTCTGCAGAGTTTTGTGAACTCCACCCCCTACTCCAGTTTTGTGGACTCCACCCAGTAAACTACAACTCCCAGCAATACCACAGAGAGAATTGCAAGGACCTAAGGGTGGAGCTAGCAGGCATTCTGGGACTTTGGGGGATATAAAGGATCCATTTTATACACTCGCTTTCTGGACCCTGTGGCTCTCTCTGAACCTCAAGGTAGCTTGGCTTCTGATGAGCTATCAGTGTGTTACTGGAGTTCCAAGTCAGCAGAGCTGGTAGGATGTTCTAGTTAACTTGTAACTCTCTTTCCTTGGTTGTACCTTTTCCTTTCCTCTTTGTAAATAAACCCATTATTGACCCATTTTTTGTGTGCCTGCAGTACAATTAAATTTTTTTTTAATCAATTGTATTTTTTTTTTTAAGATTGATTTACTTATGCATACAGAACTGGGGGACAGCCAGAGGTACAAGGGTGGTGAGAGGCTTCACCCAAGACAGAGTGTGGAGCAGAACAGACAGATCGTCGAAGAAGTACACTGCTGAGAGGAGCAGCGGGTGGGTCAGGAGAGGTCTGCCTCACCATGTGGACACCTCCAGGCCAAGCATCTGATTCGCACTGAAGTGGATGCAGCTATCTTGCAGTGCTGCGTCCTAACCCATTGTGCCACCAAGGAGGGCCAGAACAATTAATTTTAAGCATGCAGGCAAGGACCCACAGACAGGCAACCCAGTTCACATTGGGTTGCCCTATAACATTACTACACGCTGTGAGAAGCAGGGTGTGGGAACATCACATCCAGCCCAAAGTCATGACCCACTAACTTCAAGCACAAAGTTCCTTAGGCAGAGTGGGGCCCCAAGTGTCAGTGTTGGGATTATCCTCAGAAATCCAAAATTCTGGCTATATTGGGTTAGATGATCCCACTCTGGCTGTTCCTTGTGGCCGCTGCCACCAGCATCCCCACGGTCACTTTCAGAGCAGGAGGTCGGCCCCTCTCCCCAGCAGCCCCTCCCGGCCACTGCCTCACAGAACACAGGCACCGGAGTGGCAGGCTGGAGCAGCAGCTGCGCCGGCTCCCTCGAGGCCGCTTTAATGTCTCCCAGAGGGCCAGCCCAAGCTTGGATGAGCCTTGGAAAATTAGTGAGCAATTCTGACTGGTTTAATTTTTCTCTCCTAAGAACTTGAGAGACCATGTCCTCTTAATCATCTTTTGAGAAGAAAGACAAGAGATAAGAGAGACATTCAAGAAAACGCAAAGCAATTAATCTGTTCATTCATGTTCGGCAAATGACTCTGTGCTCCGAGTACATTCATGTCTTTCTGCTACAAATGTTTGCGTGGTCTAGGGAGGGCACCCACTCAACCTAGTACACTGGGGAGAGACAGGTGAATTAAGAAGTTTTCTGTCCTCAAGAAGGCTGCAAGTGTTGGGGGACAAAGGACATTTAGTGAGCACTTATTGTGTGCCAGGCTCTAGGCTGAGGGCTCACTCCTTAGAAGGTCTCTCTTCCTATTCCCATTCTACAGATGAGGACATTGAGTCTTGGGGGATGAAGTGCTGACTTAGAATCACACACTTGGGAAGTGTAAGGGCTTGGTGACACCAAAGCCAGACCTTCCTTTCTTTACTCTATCATGCAGCATCTGTGGGTGTGTAGTTACTCATCTCGGATGCAAGGGGCAGGCAAGTAAGCATCATGAGAAGGTGCAAACCCAGAGAAGCCCTGGCAGCCTGGAAGGAGAGGAGCTGCTCCTGTTAGCACGTGGGCCTGGCCATGTGGTCTAGAGGAGGGCAGGTACGGGGGGGGGGGGCACCGAAGAGGAACATTCCTGAACAGTGACAGAGGGAAGGCTGGGTGAGGGGGTGGGTGGGACAGATGGTCCTGGCTGGTTCTGTTTGTTCGAACATCGCTCATGGGAATCTACTGCAGGGAAGCAGCAGAACCAAGAAGCTGTTAGCCCCCTGCCTGGCCTCACCCTCAGTGTGCTCCTGGCTGGTAGCATCTTCTAAGCAGGACCGGATGTGTCTATTCAGAACCTGGAGTGCACTTTGCCCTTCCAGATAAGGGTGCCCTCAAACTTTGTCAATGTGTTACACTTGGTTTCATTTTTATCACAACGCTTCCCTTCCAACCCACATTTTTAGAGTGCCTGCGTGGGCATGAAGTATGTGGCATTCAGCCAAGAACAGATCTGAGGCTGTTAACACCCAGCCACAGTCCTTGTCCTTGGGAATTCTTAGCAGCCACCTCCTGCAACATCACATGAGAGTGTCATGAAGGAGTTGGCACTTGAGAAGGGAGGAGCCCCAAGTCCTCTGAGGTGCATTATTTCCCATACCTCCACAGGGCAGTGCAGTGATTCCCTTTAAGTGTGAAGGATGCAGCAGGAGAAAGTAAGCATTCCATTTCCAAAGTGGGTTCTTCAGGAGTTAAGGAGCCTATTGACAGGTTTCTGGGTGCAAATACTAATCTGCGATAAATATAACTGATTTAAGTCAATCAATTAATTAAAACTGAAGCAACTCATATGGCCAAAGTTGAAGTGATATGAAGAGACAAAAATGACTAGACATTGTAGTCAGATAATCCTGGATTCAAATCCTGATCTCCCCTGACTTTCCAAGCATACCTACCTCCTCTCTAGCCTTTCTTTCTTCAGCTATAAAGCCAGGGCAAAGGCACGGGCTCTGCGTGTCATCAAGTTAAGTGATACAACTTACGTGTTCCATGTACGTCTGTTCCTGCAAAGTCGTCTCCTCCTCTTCCCTGTCTTCCCCCCAGCCAATGTTTGCTTCCCAATTAACTGGTTTGGATGAAGGAATACTGACTATTTCATCAGCTTGACAAAGAGTGTTGTTTGATGTGGTAGAGACTACAGGGATGCACAGATCCCTGCTTCATGGCCAGGCACAAAAGGATGAGGTCCAGTTTTCTTCCAAAAATGCGATGACCTGAATCTGCACGGTCCTTTGAAATCACCATGTGTCATTGACTTCAGGACCCATGGAAGCTTCGTGTGGCAGAGTTTCCACCAAAGTTTCCCCCTTTCCTCTCGGTTCAAATATGTTTTCCACCTTCACATTACATGAGTATGTGACTGGGTTCTGGCCAATGGATCGTAGGTAAGAAAGATGGGGATGAGGAATGTAAATGAAGAGCTTGGTTTTTAAGAATTTCCCACACATCTCTTCCTTTATCTGCTGTCAGGTAGGTGATCCAGTGAAGGACTCCAAGGCTACAGAGAAGGGGAGCCACTGGGCAGAGGGATGTGGCTCTAAACACTTGCTCTGTGGAGCAGAATGTCCATTCCACCTCACACCCACACCTGGCCGCAAGTCAGATGGGAACCATAACTGTGTTAAGCCACTGAGATGTGGAGGTTACTTGTAAAAGCTACTAGCCTGCCCTAAACAATACATACTGCTCTTTTTCTTATTTCTCACCATCATTAATACTCTCTCTAAATGATACTAAAAAACCAAATACCCTGGGAGGGGTAATATATTTCTTTATATCAGCATAAATTATTTTGTAAGCCTAACCTGCCAGGTCCAGATGTATGGCCGTGCTTTGATTTTAGTGACAACTGGGTTTGGGAGATGATGGTAACTAATGTGGTACTTTGTACAGTGTTTCTCAAAATCTGTATTGCTTGAACCTATTAGAAATGCAAATTCCAGCCCTCCCTGGTGGCTCAGTGGGTTAAAGCACAGCACTGCAAGCTGGCCATAGCTGCTTCAGCGCAAGTTCAATCCTCTGCCCCAGAAGTGACCCACATGGCACAGCAGACCTCTCCTGCTTTGTCTACTGCTCCCTTTACAACTATACTTTGTCAATCTGCCTGTTCTGCTCCCCACCCTGTCTCTGGTGAATCCTCTCACCCTCTGCACCTCTGGCCTATACCCCAGTTCTCTATGCATAAATATATGTTTTTTAAAAGGCTAAAAAAAATGCAAATTCTTGTGTCCCATCTCAGCTCTGCTCTGACAATGGGGTTCAGTAACCTGTTCAACAAGTCCTGCAGTAAGTGTGATACAGTAATATTTAAAACTAATATTTGAGAACAGTTGGGGGAAGAAAACTATTAGAGACCTAGCTTCCCCCTCTGGGAAGATAAAACAGAATGGGCTCACAGCAATGGTCCTCTGGAGACCAAAGACACTGGGTGAAGGGAGAAAGAGGAGAGAGATCCAAGAGGAGCGCCCTACAGTTTCCTTATGATTATCTCATTGACTGCAGCCCCAAGTTTAAGAATTTGGCTTGTTACTCTAAAGAATAAATTATTACATGTGTATGCTTAGTATTCATCTGCAAAGGCAGCCATAACAACATATCATAGATTGGATGTGATACTAAACAGAAATGTGTTTTCTCAAGATTCTGGAAGCTGGAAGTCCAATGTCAAGGTGTTGGTAGGGTAGGTTTTCTCTGAGGCCTCTCTCCGTGGCTCTTATGTGGTGGCTACCTTAATGCTCCCTTTGCAGAATGTTTTTCCTCTGTGCACACACACACATCTCTTTGTCAAAACGACCTGTGTCGGGCCCTCCCGGGTGGTGCAGCAGGTTAAAGCACAGCACTAAGAAGTTTAAGCCACTTCCTCATGAGTTCGATCCCCGCCTGCCCCGGAGGAGATCCACATGGCGCGGCAGACCTCTCCTGACCCGCCCGCTGCTCCCCTCAGCAGTGTACTTCGTGGATCTGCCTGTTCTGCTCCCCACTCTGTCTCTGGTGAATCCTCTCACCCTCTGCATCTCTGGCCTGTACCCCAGTTCTGTATGCATAAATAAATAAATCTTAAAAAAAATAAAAAGACCTGTGTCAAAGAGACACAAAGGGGTTTCTTTGTGTCCTAATTTTCTCTCCTTATAAGGACAATAATCCATCTCAATAATCTTGTTTTAACTTAATTACTTCTTTAGAGACCCTGTCTCCACAAACAGTCACTTTCTGAGGTACTGGGGCATAAGGCCTCATATATGAATTTGGGGTGCAACAATTTAGTCTATAACAACCATGAATCTGGACCATATCACTAGATTTCTGTATTCCTGTCCTTCTTAGAACCCTCTTGAATAAGCCTGAAGACAAATACAGTTACCTGCTAAATTTAACATGAAGTTTGTAGTAAAAAGATTGCTGCATTTTATTCTAATAATGAAATTGGAACTGCATTATTATTTGTGGCAATATGTTGATTGACTGAAACTAGATTCAGATAAAAGTAATGCAAAAATTAATGGTGTTTGCCTGAAATAAAATTTCCTGTGTCTGGGGCAACCGGAAGAGCTCATTCTGTGAATTAATGTAGTTTTTGACAAGTAGGGGCAGTCAAATAACTGTAAGCTGATGGATACTTGCTATTGTTCTGAGTTGGTGACCAGTTAATGACATATAAATGAAAAAGTACTTTTTTTTGATATTTTGGTCTTTGGAAATAAACAGGTAGGTATTTTTGTTAAGATAGAAAAATGAGTTCCTTTGAGATGTTTCAGTTCTTTTGGTTTGCTGGTAAGCGCTGGTAACAATCTTTTTTTTTATTTTTTAATAATATAATAGTTTAAAAAATATATATAATAGTTTACTTTTGCATCATTTTGTACATTTTTTTTCCATCTCAATTGTAATCCCAGTGGGCTTCCCATCATCAAGTCACCCATGTGCCATCACCCTAGTCCAGGACACTTCCCTCCCCCCACTGTGTTTGATCCCATTCCCCACGCCATACCAAAAAATGTCTCTGGTATATAGCTGTTCATTATTATTATTATTTTCTCACTTGGTCCATTATACTCCTGCTATGAGTGAAACCATCTGGTATTTTTCCTTTTCTTTCTGGCTTATTTCACGAAGCATGATCTTTCCTATCTCCATCCATGTTGCTGCAAAAGTCATGTGGTTATTGTTTTTTGGTTGCTGAGTAATATTCCATTGTGTATATGTACCACATCTTTTAAATCCAGTCTTCTACTTTTGGGCATTTGGGCTATTTCCATGTCTTAAAAATATGGAACATTTCACGAATTTGTGTGTCCTCCTTGCACAGGGCCATAATAATCTTCTTCGTGTTGTTCCAATTTTAGTATATGTGCTGCAGAAGCGAGCACAATAATCTTAAATAATGATTGAACAATGCAGCCAGATTGCATACTTGGAAAGACAGAATGGTAAAACATAGGCGAGGACTACTTAAAACTCATTTTACAAATGCATATTTTTTTCCTCAGAGAAAACTTCAGCATCTCAGAGGACCACCTTCTTCTCATTCCACATTCTCTGTTCACGTGGGCTCCTCTCCCGGCTGCTCCCTCCCCTTCATATTAACTAGAAGGGGTCACAGATTTGGTGCCCCGGCTGCCAGGGTGAGCTTTGCCATAACAGTTTCAAGTAGTCTAAACTTGGGGCAATTTAGCTGCCTTTAAACTCCCACAGAATGAACTTTCTTATCATTTGTTAACTGGCAGGGCAAAGTTCACTGGAAAACATTCTCACTGCTAGTCTGTGAAACGATGGCTGTTGAAGGCCAGTGCATACTGGCATGTTACCCTGTACTCAAAATATGCTTATGGGGCAAATTCTGATATGATTAATGTTGGCATCATTGAGCATACATTAGTGGAATTTGCATATATATATAAATTTGAATAATGTTCAAGGACATGAAATGATTTCAGATTTAATCTTGGTAATAATAGCTAGCATTTATTGAAATAATTGTGTGGCAGATATCTTATTTTATAATTGAATCCTCACGACAGTTCTATGGAATAGATCCTACTGCCACACCCATTTTACAGATGAGGAAACTGAGTCATGGAAAGGACTGGTAACTCATTCCAAATGGTACAACTGGTTCTGTTAAGGGGTAGGATGTTCTAAAGGAACTCTGCAGAGCCTTGTGGACTCCACCCCCTTCTCCAGCTTTCTGGACTCTACCCCCTACTCCAGTGATTGAAAACTACAACTCCCAGCAGTTCCCTGCGAGGACACAAGGGTGGAGCTAAGCAGGAATTCTGGGACATTGGGGGATAAATAGGTCACCATTGTTTTCTCTGGACCATGTGATTCAGGGCTTTTAGTTAGCTCCAAGTCAGCTCAGCCAGTCAGATATTGTTTACTTTTCCCCTTTTATAAATAAACCCATTTTGGCCCTTTTGTGTGCGCCTGCAGTGTAACTGAATTTTAAGCACACGGGTGAGGGCCCACAGACAGGCGGCCCATTTCACACTGGGGTGCCCTGTAACAGTCCCTCATCCACAGAGCTGGGTGTGAACCCTGACAGACTAGGAACCTGCACTCTCAGGCCCTGTACTGTGTCTTATGGTAATTCAGCCCATGGAGATAGGAAATGGCATTGTCTTGCCAGAGAAGGCTGAACAGCAGCTGAATGGAGGCTCCTCTCTTAAGATAGGGCTCTGGCAAGTGGATAATCATCCAAAAGTGTAATGGGGGGGGGGTTTGAAAGCAGAGTATCAGTCTGTAGGACTAGGATCCCTGGTCTTACACCTGTCACTTTAGAGGGACTATTATGCATGTGTGCCTGTGTGCATTCAGCAACTATCTATTGCAGGGTATTTGCTGCCACCCCCCAAACTTCCATCATAAATGAGATGTAGCCCCTGCTCTCTAGAACATAACAGTGGTGAGAGAGTCCAGACTTGAAGATATAATGGCATCATAATAGGACAATATGGAGAATAGGGGGCCAGAGTTGGGAAGCCGGGCAAAGAAGACTGATTAAAAAAATTCAGAGGAGGTCCTCACTGAACTGAGTATAAGGTGGGAAAAGGGGTGTGTCAGAGCACAGAGCCGTGATGGCCATGATGACAGTGACCCCCCACCCCCAGTTTGGTGCTTGGTCTTTGTCCTGGTGGAATGCGATCAACCAAGATTCGCAATCACAGTCCTACCATGATGACATATTTCTTCTTCCAGCAGAATAAGGGTGGATTTGTTCAACTGGAATGTAGATGATTCATGAGTGAGTATTATTCTAAGAATAACCTATGCTAATATGGACAAAGTGGTAGTCTAAATGCCCCAATTCTTCCGGGCTTCCTTATCCCTTTCCTACCCGTTTGCTAAGATTTGGAATTTCACAGTTAGAGATATTTTTTCTTTGTTTAGAGACCATCTATCATTGCTTACCATCATTGGATAGTCTCATAGTCACTATAACATAGTCATCCTAGCATACATGGGCATATTTCCTGACAGTAGGTTTTGGTGCAATATGGAAGGGCATGAAAAAGAAGAAAACAGGGGAGTAAAAAAATGGGGGTTTGAGTATGTAGAGAATGGACAGCAGTAATTCAGTCTGGATTCAAGACCCGGTTTTGAGAGACTTAATTTTGAGAGTCTATCAAATGACTACTTAGTTGTGGAAGAACTAAGAATTCAGTCCTGGCTAATTTAAGCATAGAAGGAAGTCATTAAATGATCCCCAAGTAGCACTTGGACTCTGCAGACAGGCTTGTGAGCCCACATGACGTTGTCAGTGCCCTAGAATGGTGACTAAAATCATGTTGCCGACTGGTCTAGTGGAGTTCCTTCTACTTCCGCTTTGGGCATGGAGATAGCACAGGCACTATCAATGGCACTGAATGACCCCATCAAGCCTGCCAAATTGTCTCTGGAAACTGTATCCCTTTTTACTAGACTGGGTTATAGAAATGCCTCCATCTTGGATCACAGGATTCTACAAAGGTTAGCAGAAAGACATCTGATGGGTAAGAGAAGCTTGTGTGTCTACTCCAGTGTCTGGGACTGGAAAGGAGGAGGTCCCCAGACCTAAGGGACAGGGTCTTTGATAGGATGGTGGGGAACAAACAGGGCAACAAAAGCCCCACACAAAGGACAGCTTTTGCAGATGCTGCTGATGCTGCCTAAGAGTTACACAAGACAAAAGAAATTACTTATTTATTTTCTAATTTTTTTGAGATAGCATTGGTTTATAACACCGAGGTAACCACACCCACAGCCTCACATCTTTCCACCATTGCAAATTATACCACCCTTGCCCTGCTGTCCATTTGCTCCCCATGGTAGACATTTTAAGTCCTGCTAATAGCAATGTAGCTAAATATTTTAAATGTAAAGATTGTAAATTATTCCTCGTTCACTAATCAAAAATCTGCAGAAATGTCAAATAAGGAGAACAAGTTGCACAGTAAAATAAGGTTTATGCTTTAACTTTGAACTTAAGACTTTTCCCTTTCTGTCTTTGTCTTTTTTAAAGTGCTGTTTCTGCCATATTCTCCAAATCTAGTTAGGAATAATGCAAGTAAGACTTTCAAGGATATATTACATAGCAAATAGTTTTGAGGATGCGTTTCCTTGTATGTCTAAAAATTGAAACTGTAGTTATAGCAATAAATTCTGACTCACTAGCAGAGTGGCTCAGCCAGAGGGGCATGTCATGTGACTATGATGACAGGCATTCATTCATAATTTGATGAGACCTCCACCTAGAATCTGGCAGCCTGACAGCCCAGCACCTGCTAAACCCCAGCAGTGAGCCAGGAGTTCCTCAGCAGCAAATGAAGGGTTGTGAGCATAGAGAGATGTTTTATCATTCAACATTTTTTTTATTCTCATTGTTCAAGAATGTACAATGGGCAAAAAAACATCTGTAGAGCATAAACTCATCTTTATAAGACCATGCTTATGTTATAGATTCATATTTGCTGGCAGGGTATTGAAAAGCATGAGGAAGGATACAAACCAAGTAGCCACTTTGGCTAGGGGTTAGGATTTGAGGAATTATTTAATGAGTTACAAAGCACATATATTAGTTTTGTAATTAATATATAGCACATAGAAAGAAAACCCACTTGGCCATTTAGGATTTGGTGAGGATTAATGAGACAACATAACACAATTACTGGATAGCCTTACTTATATGTGGCATTTAGAGAAACATATCAAAGGGCCATTCAAAGCCATCTCACTGCAAAACTGAGACAACCAGAGTGGGAGGTGGTGGGATATGAGTGAGGGAGGAAAGGAGCCCAATGGGACAAAGCAGAGGATTATTGGGGTACTGGTGATGGACAGGGTATGAAAGTATATATTTTTAGAGGTTTGAACCTATAATCCCTAAAATAGATGCCAACATGTGTACCTCAATAAACATAATTTGAAGGAAAAAACAATATTATGAAATACTTATTGTAATCCCTGATATCTAGTAAGCATATGCTAGAAATTATTATTTCAAATTCAGTTGTTTGATCTCCCAGACTAACGTGGCCTAGAGTAGGTGGACCTTGCTTTCCCACACTATCACTCATTGAAGTCTACATTCCAGATAACTTGTAGCCTCTGAGCACTGTGCGTTCTGTTGCCTACAGACCTTTGCACATACAGTGCCCACTCTTAGAAACTTGACTCCCCACTTCACTGGCTGGCTACTCTGCTCCCTTTAGGGCTCCGTCAAGTGCCTTCACTGACCCACAAGGATGGAGAGTCACCTGTTTTCTCTGGGCTGCATGTGCATGCAATACTCACCACCCTCTGAAACAGTCTGTCCGTGGGGTTGAGGCATCGTCTTTGCAGCCTTAGAGCCTTCATCTGTGGACTTGGGACTCAACAAGCATTGACGAAGCGGTTGAGTGGAGAAGTGGCAGCACTGAGGGCCAGAAGAGAGGTTTCTACAGATTGGCTGTCTCAGGAAAAGCCTGGGAGCCTGGCAGAAATTGGGCTGCCATGTTGTAACTGCAGTGTTTTCACCTCCCAGGTTTTTGCAAATTGGTAATGGTCTAAGGTGTTGCTGCTTTTTAGATGATTAATTTGTTCAGATTATCATATAATGTCCCTCCAATTTAGAAGTTATTAACTTGCCAGAACAGTTAATAACTACTCTTTATTAACTTTCTGCATATGTACAAACACCTCAGTTGAAACAGTGTCAGATTAAAGCTACTGAGAAAATACACCGCAAGACGGAAACTCTGGAAGGGCTTTACAGATGGTGATCACAGCTACAAAGTAGGGGTTGCTCCTTCTTACCTAAATTGTAAAGTTTATGGTCATAAAATTATTTATACTGTTTCTTCATTACTTTTGGGAAAGATTTATTTATTTGTACATACAGAACTGGGGTACAGGCCAGAGGCTGAGGGGTGGTGAGAGGCTTCACCAGAGACAGTGGGGAGCAGAACAGGCAGATCGACGAAGTACACTGCTGAGGGGAGCAGCGGGCGGGTCAGGAGAGGTCTGCCGCACCATGTGGTCACCTCCGGGGCAGGCGGGGATTGAACTCATGTGGAAGTGGCTTTAGCTTCTTAGTGTAGTGCTTTAACCCGCTGCGCCACCAGGGAGGGCCTCTTCATTATTTTTTAATCTCTGTAGATTCTGTAAGACGTTACCTCTCTCTGATACTAGTAGTTTGTGTCTTCTCTCTGTTTCTTAAAGCGTGGTTAGAAGTTGATTGATGTTATTGATCTATAGAACCAGCTTTTGGTTTAATTCATTTTCTCTGTTGTTTTTATTTATTTCCTTGACTACTGCTCTTATCTTCATCATTTCCTTTTTTATGCTTGCTTTGGATTTCCTTTGCTTTTTCTCTGGTTTCTGAAGTAGATGTTGAAGTCACTCACTTGAGACATTTCTTCTTTTCTAATACAGCTGTTTAGTGCTATAACTTCCCCTTTAAGTACTACTTTAATAGCATACAAACACCATGCTTAAAGACTCAGATTTGTGAGCATCTATTGTGTCTAGAGCAGGAGGGTGGAACAGTTATGACCAGAGAAGTAAAACATGGTTGAGTTGTGAAGGGTCATGCTGAGAGGTTTGGACCATAGCGTGAGGATAGTAGGGAATAAATACTCCTGGTACTGGAAATTACTAGAGGAATCTTTCTCACAGCCTACAGAGACTTCAAATCTAAAAAGTTGGGCAATAGGAAAGAGCCTGACTTGTCATTTCTATCCTTTCCAATTGTGTGAGGCTCAGATGACATTTATCATCAGAACATGATGTATCTGATCACCTTCAATGTAACCTGCTCTCAATTCTTCCTAAATACACCAAAGTTTATGCTTGTGAACAGTTTCCTTGCAGAGTTCATTGTCTGGCCATGTCCTTCATGTGAACCCCCAACTAAACCCTCCAATAATATCCATAAAGGCAAGAAAAGAAAGACTCCTTCAAGTAGTATAGTATTAAGGGCTTTTGTTTATTTTATTTCTTCCATTGGGACTGTAACTCATGAATTTCTCATAGTAGAACTAATAACTGTGTATCAAGACACTATTGGGGAGAAGAAGAGAGGTAATGCACTTAAAAAAAAGACAATCCAAGGATCAGAACCTCAATCCAAGCCCCAGAGCCTGTTAGTGTGCTTGTTCAAAATCCATTTTCCTAGCCCACTCTTCATTCATCAAGCCAGAATATTTTAGATAGGGGTTCAGAAATCTGTCTTTAAAGTAAGCTCCAAGAGGTGTTATTGCATGTAATAAAGACTGAGAGCTGGAACACAGGACAGACGCTGCAGGGAGACACTTAATGCAACACCTGGGGCCAGCACTGCGCCCTGAGAGGGTGACAGGAAGTCACATGCAAAGGGAGGCTCTGAAACGAAGAGAAGGCACCTGTGTGCCTTCTTTACACATGGTTCTCATGCCAGCACTTTTGACTCTGAAATGCAAGGTGGGCAATAGTTTAGCTACTAGCATTATAGTAATAAAAAGTCTGGCAGTGTCTAGGAGAACCTCGTCATTTCCCAGGAATGAAAGTCTCAGTCACTACAGCCAACTGCAGCCTCCATCTGCAACTGCCCAAACTCACCTGGGTGAAGAAGGCTCAGAACTGCTGTGTGAATTGTAAGTTGGTATGAGAAGCAGGTAACTCTGTGTACTGCATTAAGGAGAGGGTTTTCCAGGAGTGCAGGCATCTAGGATGTTGGACAGAGAAGTGAAGGGCATGTTTCCAAATAGGGGAGAAAATGTATGATGATATTGGATGCCACTGATATAAGGCTAAACAAGCAAGTTTTCATTCCTGGGAAATGACGAGGTTCTCCTAGACACTGCCGGAGACCAAGTCAAACTCATAGTTTTTTACTTGCCTGTTCAGTTTCTTTCAAGCCTCTTTTTATTACTCTAATGCAAATAGCTAAACTAGTGCACACCCTTGCATTTCAGAGTCAGAAATGCTGGCATGAGGAAGGAGCATGTATAAAGAAGGTACATGGGTGCCTTCTCTACATGTTTCAGATTGAAACTGGCATCTATAGTTTTGTAGTTGTTTTTGGAACCTAAACTAGAAAAGATGGTAAAGCATGGTGCTTCCTTTTTTTCCTGGCTTATCTGAAGTAAGTGCCTCACAATCCCAGCTGGCTCCAGCTATCTGCACAAGCACAGTGCCCACAGTGATTGGGGGCCCCCAGCCCCTCTGCTCCAGGGTGAACCATTCTCTGACTTCTCACTTCATTTTAAGTGGATAAGTTTCCATGAAATATTTCTCAGCCCTATCTCTAGAGCTCTCAGCATTTTGCACACATCATGTCTTAAGAAGCTAAATTCTCCCTTTCTGTTGTGAGAAAACACACAGCTTAAACACTTGTGGTTTCTTTATAGGCCTGTAGGAAAACTACCTCATGGCTGGGGGAGATGTGACGACGTTATGTGTGTGATGGTCTGCCTAAATATAACTGTGACTCCCATGAGGCTCCTATTGTTTCTTTTAATACTTGCAACCTCCCCAACGTGAGTGCCGTTTGCTGATATATGAAGGCATAGAAAGGTTAACTGACTTGCCCAAGGCCACACACTTAGAGAATGATGAAATCAGGATTTAAACTCCAGGTCTACCTGGCCCCTCAGTCTATATTCTCTGAATCAGCCAAAGGATTTGATGGAATGGCAGAAAAACAGTGTGTGTGGAAAGCTGAGGGCTGAGAGTAAATTGGTCATAGCCAATCTTCCTTTGCCCTTTAGCGGCTGGGGTACGAGTTCATCAAGGCAAGCTTGTGACTATTTCAGCTTTAGGTTTAGCTTGTATGAAAGAAACAGAAGCATCCAGTGTGCTAGAGAGGAAAGCAAGGAGGAATCCAGAAAGAAATACAAGACAAAGGAATTAGAGAAACTATCAGGTAAAGGCTGTGTAAGAGCAGAATATAGGAGTTATGATATGACCCCCCAGGATTTTTACGGATTTAGTGAAAATCTACAACCTCCTTATGGGTGGTATAGCTACCTTTAAAAATGTGAAGAGACTAGCAAATGAAAAACTAAAAAACTGAGTTTTCAATATTGATTTTAGATTTTATTGGCTACAAGGAAACAGAGGATATAATTCAGTGGTATTTAAATGAAAACGTGTTTGCCTACACTAATTTAAACAGAATTCCTAGCTATAAAACTGATAAATATTAAGCCAATTGGATGAAATTGAGCAGGAAGTAGCAGGGAGCCTCCAACCTCACTAGTCACCCCTCCCACGGTGACCCCTGAGGTACCATCAGACTTTGTGTCTCTCAAAAAAAAATATAGCAAAAATTGACTTAGGGCAGAGAAAGTTACTAGGCTTTAGACAACTTGTGTCTCTTGTCTGTTCTACAATCCTGCTTTTTATAACCTTGGGCCAGTCTGCTCCTTAGCCCTTTACTCTGAAAATGGGTGTGAGGATGGCAGAGGCCTGCCAGCCCCATGAGGACATGAGAATTGTGAAACTGGAGACACCATGAAAATATCTAGAGATGCGATTTTGTCATTATTTGTGCAATCTTTGAGTGCTATCTTCCTTTTGGAAAACTACCCCTTATACTCACTTTCTGATCTTCAAGTATTTTGTACCATGCACCCAGATTTCCTGGCTGGCTAGGCTATTCCCACTCCTCTTATGTTGCCATTAGCTATTTCCACTCCAAATCCTAACCCATAATGGGTACAGGGTCCCCAGACCACCCCCAGGTGTTGCAGTTCTCTGGGCATACTCTTGGAGACTCCCAGGACTCAGCACATGATCTATCACAGTGAAAGGATATACTGGGCCAGGACGCACAGTCAGCCTAGGGTAAAGGAACACTGGGCAAAGACACAGACATGACTCCCAGAATCCTCCCTTTTTAGAGACACACATAATTCTTCCAAAAGCCAATAACCATGTGTGAACACGTCTTTCAGGGAAGCCAAACAAAGACTTAGTCCCCGAGATTCTTGCTGGGGGCTGGTCACACAGGCATCGTCTGCCTGACATGCATCAAAGAGTGCAGAATCTCTGATGGAAAACTGGTAGGTGAGCATGACCCATGCTGTTTGGACACGCACTTTCGATGCACTCACCTAGGCTCATCCGTTAGGGGATGGTCAGAACCCTCCTGTAATTCTCATCTCCAGGTGTGTCAACTAGGGACATGGGACTTTTTGAAAGTGGGGCTTTCTCAGGATAGCAATCTCTGGCCTGCTATCTGCTACTCTATTCTGTGTAGTAAACATCAACCATTTTATTTTTAGATACCTGTTATAAAAATAACTGAAGAAGATGCAGAAGTTGTGTTTTCATGTCCATAATAGCATCTATGAGATGTTCTCATTCACACTCTGTGGCCTCAGATGATTGACTCTGCTTTTATAAAACATAGTTGTGTGGTTAATGAAATGGAAATAATAAAAATAAAACAAAATCTAAGATAAATCATCTAGTTAATTCTTAAAGTTATTACAGCAAAATATTGTTTCTATTTTTTTTGGTGCATTTCATTAAAATTTTAAATCCAAGTTTATCCCTAAAGTCCAGTATTTTGGTGTACAAGAAGGTAATGAAAATAGCTCTTAAAGCTTATGTATTAATTAGGGAAGATGTTAAGCTGCTATGACGAGAGATCTGATAATAAGGCAGCTGATAAAACAAAGATGTTTCTTTGCCTCATACACCACAGCTCTAAGGTGAAGGGTCTGGATGGAGAAGGCAGCTCTGCCCCCTTGGCCAGGGAACAGCTGACAGCCATCCTACCACCTGCATCTAGTGGTTTTCCACATATTGTTACCCCAGTTCTGCTTTGGAAACTTGGAAGAATGAGTTAGAAGCCAAGACTCAGGAATTCCCTTTAGAAAATAAAAAAGCTTTATTTATTTTTACATATAAACTGGGGTACAGGCCAGAGATGCGGAGGGTGAGAGGATTCACCAGAGACAGAGTGGGGAGCAGAACAGGCCGATGTACTGAAGCACACTGCTGAGGGGAGCAGCGGAGAGGTCAGAGAGGTCTGCTGTGCCATGTGGGTCACTCCCTGGCAGGGTATCAAACTCTTGATGTGCTGCAGTGGCTGTCATAGCTTCATAGTGCTGTTTTAACCCTTTGCACCACCAGAGAGGGCCCCAGGAATTCCTTTTTTCAGCAAGTAAAGTAAAACTTGCTCACCTAAATTCATCTCAGAGAGCATTCATTAGTGAGTGATGGGTCACCTCTAACTTAAAGGGAGGAGGAGAAATGGACTTTAGCTACATCTAAGGAAGAAGAGAGGATTAGTTTCTAATGGACTGCTCGTCATCACCTTAACTGCCCCAAAATGCTTCTCAGGGTAGATATAGTAAAATAGTTTGCACTTAGAAATCATATCTTTCCATGTTTCTGCAACAGAGAAAATCAAGAACTTTTCTAGACTGATATCCAGGCTATCTCTTTAAAAAGTGTTATAGTAATTTGTGGCATGAGGTTTCAAGATAGAAAATTCATGCTGAAAATTTACCCAAATGTTTTCAGAATAGTTTCTTATTTTAGATATTTTTATCTCAATTCTAGTTGGTATACTTTTTTTTTTTTAGCTTTTTCTTTTGAGTAATAGGTATTATTTCTCGCCCTATGCCAAACCTTAGCTAAAGAGACTTCCTCCTAGTGGGTACCTTTAACCTCCAGATTATAATTATGATCTCCAGCTCAGTTGTACTTCCTTAATGTAAATCTAGGGAAATTGAAAACAAACCACCTTGTTTCCAGTTTCTGCTTCTATACATCTGTTACCCTACTTATGATATAGCAATATCTAACTCCTAAGGAAATTACCTTTATAATTGACCTGTTTTGGTTTCATTCCTGACATACAAGTTAGTAGCCCAGGATTTATGAAGTTTAATACTGCACTCTAAAACTGTTTAGATGATTCTTGTATTGTTTTATTATATAACCTTCCATGATTTCTATAATTTTATTTTAAAGTTGGTATGAGTGAAAAAAGTTAGATGCTAGGTGTTGATGTCAGTAATAAGGGCTGATATATTTTATTGGTTAAAATGTATAAAAACTGAGTCATTGACTTGGCATTTATTATGTTTTAGTTCCATTTTGGGGGGATTTTTATCTCTCTCTCATATATACCACATGTGTACATGTGCACATTTATGGGTATATGTATATTAACTGTCTTTGTCTAAATATAAAGTTTCTCTGCTTGCAGAAAAGTGTGCCATGTTAAAAGTGTGATGTTTTTTGTGCCGAGGTGTTACTGCTCAGCACAATCGTGAAAAACTGCTCTGAGTAGTTCTTTGACAGTGGAAATGGCTTTGTACTGACTTCTTTACCCTCTTTCCAATGGCCCCTGGATTAATCAAGAATTTCTGTTCACTAGATGCCAGATTTGCCTTGGACACAGTGAACATGGTCAGAGAACAAGATGCAATTAACCAATGGATGTGACTCCAACTCGTGACTTAGAATTCACAGAAAGTCAAACTGTTGCTGACAAATAATTCTAAGGTTTGAATTTACACTATGCCTTAAGTACACACACACACACACACACACACTCCCTCCCAACCTTGTTTTGTTTTCTGGGGCTTTGCTAGCCATGCCTTTTATGACTTCTAATTTTTTATTGAAAAATAAAAAATGAAGTAAGACCCGAACAATTACAGAACACTCAGTTTATGTCATTATGCAGCCTACACTTATTTATCTAGTCCATGATAATACAAGCTATTTAATTTCATGTTTGTCTGAAATCACAAGACCCAATTTGCAAGAAATTTTATTGACTTCCCACTGAGTATCCATATACTATCATAAGGAAACGAGACTGGGTTGGTGTGCATTATTCATAGAACAAACTTTTGGTTTGTTCCTCCCTCAGTTCTCTTGGCTATTAATGAAACACATTAAATATGTGTGAGACTGACTATAATATGTACAGTCACCACCATCATTTTGCTTATGGACTTGGGTAGAACTTAAAATTTCATTATTTGAGGATCAAATAAAGTGTATGCTTCTGGTTTAGCAGAAGCTAATTACCACTAATCCAATTACAGGTGTTACTTTATACTTATAAACTACAGATAGATGTTTTGCTTTCTCCCCAAATCTTCCAGTTCTTCATAGAAAATAACGCATTTTTTCTTATAACAAAAAAACAAAACAAAACAAAACAAAACAAAAAACCCAAACAGGAAAAATTAAAGAAAAAAAAAAAAAAAAAACACTTCTTGTTATTTCTTTGGGATAATTCAGTAGGTGACTCAGAACCTGTGAAAATCAAATTTCTTCTCTTGCCCCAAATTTTCTTCCCAGACCAACCCTAAATTGCATGGACCCTTAACTCTCTCTCCCATTCCCTTTTTCTTGAGTACCACATAGGTAAAATTTTGAGTAACATCTTCAAATAGGTTTGTATGAGTCTTTGCAGGCTTAAATTAGCCAAAACCTGAACCTTTTGCAGTTCGTCCATCATTAATTTGGAGTAATTATTTTGACTTTGTTGATCTCTCAAAACATAAAAGTATTCCCTTGAAACAAAGGGGCTGTGATTTCATTAAAGATTTGTTGCATTTCAAAGGGAAATACAATATTTTATGAAAAACAAAAAGAACCTTGTCATATTCTATTAAAGCAATCTCCTAACCCCCACTGAAATTGCCTGAGGACTTACACAAGTCCTAATTACATACCGTCTACCTTGGATTTTCATGTAATTTAAATGAATGGGTCTTGTACTGAACAGCTCATTTTAAAATTACTCAATGTCTCTTATTTAAATTGCTCAAACTCAATATTTTGACCTCCTTCCTCAAAGAGTCATCTAAGAAAATTGGAGATTCTGGAAAAAGAGAACCAATCTCTCAAAAAGTTATTAAATGACTTATTATTTTTTAGACTTGACTAGTTACACATTTCACTGTAAAGGGCTTGTCATGGGAGGAGAGGAACAGCTGCCGGGGTGGAGAAAAGGGTTTTACTTCCTAAATATTTCCAGTGCTCGTTACTGCTTCCTTAAAACTGGAAGTGTAGGGACGGCACACTGCGATCCGCAGAGAAGGGAAGTGAACTGTCAGACTGTAAACACAGCTTGAGTTGCGTCCTTTCTTACTGTTTGAACCAAACATAGGTCCTCTTGGGATGTGAATTTCGTTTCAACGGCTAAAAAGAAATCACTCATAATGCTTCCTTCTTAAACTAGTTGTTCTGAAACTGGTCATTTTAATCCACTAAGGTATAGCTTTAAGTGGGAAAATCAAAATCAGTGAGAAATTTTGAGTGTTGGTTTGAGGTGAACTTTAAGTGTTCAGAAAATGTTTTCAGAGCTCACTTGGGCTGGGACTTGAGGAAGCACAGGGAGAGGAGAAGTTAAGAGTGTTAATTATTTCCTGGCTTCTCCTAAAGTGGGTCAAAGAGAGAGAGAAAAGAGAATCAAGTTTTTGGCTAACTTAAAACATATCCCTTTCCATATCATACATTATCACTACAGGGTTGCTGGTTCTATAGGGCAAACCTTTCTTTGCAGCACCACGCTCTTTCTTAGTCTCAGTCTTTCTTAGGCACATGTGATGGTTACTAAATATTGCTTCATAAAGTGATATGTGTCAGCATAGTGATTAAAAAACAATCGTATTAGTAACAAATACAAGAATGAAATGTAAATGTGATTAATTGATATTTATTGAGGAGTCACTATGTGCCTAACATATGCTAGTTCACTTAGTCCTTGCAACAGCTTATAAAGTAGATATTATTATTATTCTGCATTTCAGATGTGGAAACTGAGGCACAAGAAGGTAAGTAAATCAATCAGGTTGCTTCAGGTTTTAGGTTACTTACATAATTTGCTCTTTCTGTAGCATGAGCTTAGATTTTTAGAATTGGCTAATAATTCACAGGAAAGACATCATCTACATTCCAAACCCACTAAAGCGGAGTCTTGTCCTGCTGTGTTTCCTTGGCAGTGCTCTGTCAAGGCCCAGGGATAGCCATTAATAGCAATGGGTGTGGGGAAGGATGATGATGGGGAGTGAGTACAGAGTTATCATGGTCTGTGAAGAACTCAGACAGAAACCAAACCTTTAGGGTATATACATCTGTGAAGTGAGGAGGGTTGGATTTGAGCCTCTCATTGATTCAGTCAGTAAATAGTCATAGATATTTGCTTTTCCTATGTGCTTGGCACCCTATTCTCAGCTGTGAGGTCACCTCAGTAAATTCAGGACTCTTCTTATGGAAATGACATGGTCTTGTATGCAAACCTACTTTTTACTCACACTTTCTGGACTTTGAATTGTCCACAGTTCTTAGCTTTAGAGGGTGTTCCTTTGTGTTTCAGCTACTTGTCTGGAAACTTCTCTCCATAAACATGTTTACTTTCTGAGGAACAGAAGGAGATGAAACATATCTACTCTATAAGTTCAGGGGAAGGAAAATCTCCTGCAAATTCTTTAATCTCTGCACAAAGATATACAAGCCACACTTAACAGTCCTGGACGCTGGCCCAAGAATGTGCTGATCATGTCTGCAACTAACCAAACTGAGCAAAGACCCACATTAGAACAGTAATAACAGAGTAGTGGGAGAAAAAGTCATGGAAAAAGAGCAGGAAGGGCTCTTGTATTAAATCATTTTTATCCAGGCTCACTCGCTTAAGGATGCAATCAACTCACCATTTCATCAGCTTGGGACTTTAGAAATGTATTTCAAGATTAATTATAAAAATGAATTCTTTAAAATGGAAAAATATACTGCTTTCCTATTACTCTTAACAACAGATTCTCGTTAATGAAGACTTGAAAACAGTTTAGTGGTTTGACTGCCACCTACTGTTCATTTTTCGCCACAACCGACATGTATTTTGGGCAGGAGGTAAGAAAAATGCCTTGGGCAGACCATTTTTTAAAAAAGTATTTTAACATGCACTGTAATGTAATTATTTTTAAAATCTAAGAGCTCAAGGAATGTGATTGATTCCATTCCAGCCAAATTACTGTATTTGTCTTAGTGTTTATGACAATCACGTTGGTTAAAATGCAAGCTCAATGGTGTTCTAAAAATATGTATTTAAGTATATGCATGTGTGTATATAGATAGATATGACATTTCATTTAATCTTGACATTATACTTGAAATGTATAGAATTTGCCACAAACACAAATGCATCAACCTGAAAATATCAAATTTGAAAATGGTGTCTGATCTTTAAAACAGAAAAGAGATTTCTATCATCATACTTCTATACTTACTCCATTTTTGTAGACTTAAAAAAGGCAAGCATCTCTACTGAAATAAGAAGAGCAAGTAGTGGACATCCCCAGCTGCTTCAGAATAACCCAAGCTTTTGATGGAATCTGTTCAGGGTGTTTCTGAGATTCTGTTAAATACTGAGAACTTGGAAGAGAGGGTGGGTTAGTGCATTTTTCAATGTTGTAGCTAAGTTAATTATTTGAGAGCTAGAGTCCTTGTTATAGATAGGACAATGTTATTTACTGTTTAAATTTAGAAGGTTGGTGGAAAGTTTATGAACATTTCCTATTAAGATGCGGTCAATGTGTGTTATTTTATTTCTTAATTGTACTTTTTCAAGACTTTCTGCTAACTTATGCACGTGAAGAAAATTGTAAATGCTCATGTGTCCTCTTACCAATGTTTTACATACAAGTATGTGCTTTCATATTTTGAAATGTGTTTGTAGATTTTTCACTCACACGTAAATACAGTTATATTTATTATGCTTTTAAAAGCTTATAGGAAAAATCACCTAGAATATTTTTACCTTATTAAAATATATTTCATGCTAAAGCTATGCTGCAATTTTTAGTATAAAATACAATCAATAAAATCTAACATTTTAGAACATTTCCAGCTAGCATTTCTCTTCTCTAGCAGGGGCAGGTATAAAATAGTGGTAGCTTCATTTCTTAAAACAATATTGGTGAGAGACAACCTAAATATTCTTATTTTATTTTTCCATAATAGTTTTTTCCCAGTATGTGAAATAGCTGTGTTAGATATAAAAAAATCACTGTGAGTTCTGTGGTTAGGCACCTGTGTTTGAAGTTTTACATGTAAATGTACATTGTTTGAAAATTTGTCCTTAATGATGCCACTACGTAGATATACAGCAGAAGCTTTTCATGTGGCTTTATTTACAGTGACACTGATGGATTTATAAAAATGATATAAGATGATATTAAAACAACATGAGCAAACTTGATCAAATATTAGCTCTGTGGTTCCCCCCCAGTGCTTCCATCCCAAAACAGTGACACCAATGCAAAGTCAAAGAAAAATGCTTTTACTTAAAATATTGGCAAAAAAAACCCTGAAAAAATAAAATTAAGCTGACCTTTTAATAAATGTCTGTTTATTGATTTAAATTCACTTTTTTCTTTTTCTGAGCAATGCTGGCGAGACCCGTTAGAATACAAGCATGTATAATAACTTGGACACACCATTTTTATTTCTTTTGTGTGTCATTACTTAAAGATTGAAGCAAGCTTCACCTAAGTGTAGTGATGCAAAAATAATAGTATCCCAGTCTGGCTGCGCAAGAGCAGAGGCAAACAGGGCTTCATATTAAAGTGCCTTCTAGGTAGCTGACATGACGCATCTAGTCAGACGTAAATAATGACAGACGGAAACCATCATGAGGTCTGTGAAGCATCAACATACTGCTATCATTTTCTCTCTAACCTTGCCTTGCTAGCAGCTCGCAGCCTTACAGACTGAGAGATCATTTAAAAAGCAAATCCTAATGACTGCCCATTGTAACAACAGTCAGCGAGATTGGCATCAATTTAGCTTAGTTTTGAAACTCAGAAGAGCAGCCATTGTTGACTTGTGACACCCAAAACTCCAGTTGTCCTCCACAACCACCCCCACCCCCAAAGCTAGCTCTTCCCTGTGGCTATCTCTGTGCCTTGCAAAAAAGAGTCTCCTTTCTGGAGCAAAACGGCTTATTTCAGTTATTTGCTTGGCATTCTGTCTATAATCGCTTAGACTGCACCTATTTTTCTGGAGTAGCTGATTTGGTACAAAATGCTTTGAGTTCCCCATCTCCTTTTCCATGTGGCACACTTTTTTTTTTTTGCATTTATTATGTATGCACATGGTAACAATAGATAAATAACATCTCAGTGTCCCTGTAGCTTAAGACTAACATGGTTATGGTTCAGATAAACACGTCTGGACATGGCTGCCATAATCAATGTGGAATGGCAGAACAATTTTGCAGATGCAGGAAGATAAAAAAAAAAAAAACCTGTCTTGTCCAGATTCAATAGAATCTATTCACCAAGAAACCTGCGATAAAACGGTTGCACGTTTTATTTGTTAAGACAGTGATGACTTTGCAAGCCGGTGGGAACTGAAGCTGATGTACAATAGGATAATAGCATTATCACTTTGCAAACCAGCATGTGGCTGTGCTTGGGTGCCGCAGAAGGGCACGGGATTCTGAGAGCTCTAACTGGCAACCTGGAAAGGGGAGGGGATCAAGAGCCTCGCTGTGAGTGTGAATGCATGAAGATATATTGTCAGGAGTCTCCTGCTTGGTTAAAAACACCTTGTACATGTGTGTTTTCACTTTTTGTAAGGGGCTGGAAGGTGATCATATGGGCCTGAGAGTGTGTGTGGGTAGGAGGGAAACAGCAGAGAATGGGAGAGGCTCACAATAGCCTATCTTAATGGACCACTATCGATCTCATTTCGTAACACTTTAATCTCCAACTAAACATCTTACTTACCTTGTGTAAAAGAGATGCCAAGTCGAAATAAATAATGAACACACAATATCTTAAGGACTTTTGAATTTTGCATGGTAATAAATATTAATGCAGCTTGTGACTCCCAAAGAAAATAGAAAGCACTTAATTCTGTTGTTGATATCAAGTACTGTGCAGGTTGATTTCCCGAGACGAAAGTGAAAAATGCACTATTTGGACTTAAATTTAGATTTAATAAATAACTAATTTAGGATCTTGTTCTATATGCAAGGATATAATCACAAGGCATTCGTTTTTAAAAGGTTTCATTTATTCTTGTGAGCTTAATTATTGCAAGGAAACTGTGAGCAATTTGTTTTTTACCAGTGTCTGATTTCTGAGAATGGTTATTAAATATTAAATGGATGCATAATTCAGGCAATTAAGAAAGTAATCACACAAAGTAATGTAATGGAAGTTAATTATTACTGCATAAGCAAATAGTTCATTAATGCTAGTAGTTGCTATGACTGCATTCTTAATACATGCAGAACTGAAGCATGAATCCTCTGTGTATTCAAGGAGCTGGTAGAAGTATGATGCTACAGAGAGCCACTAATGAAAAACAGAAGCAAATAAGGCCATATTGACCCCTGACTTGTCTAAATAAGGTGGGATCATCATTACTTAAGAGAGTTTTATGGAAACCATGACTGCACTAGCGGCTTATAGTGTTTTTGGTTTGAAGCACAACCATGACTTAAATCAAGGAGAAACCCCAAAAAAATATCAGCTTGTTCTAACAAAAATCACCAATTGTACTTCCCCTGTTGTTCTTTCAATCAACTCTTCTGGTAAACAGCTAAAGTCATCATTTGTAACTTAAAAAGAAAGTCTCTGTAGATTTTTTTTCCCCATAAAGGCAACAGACCTTATTTTCTCCTGCCACCCAACCCCAAGTGAAAATGCTGACATTACTTTGCTGACACTATCTCTCTAAAGCATTATGCTTCGTAAATGCTATTTTACATTAATTCAATACATATGGGTTCTGGTGCAGGGAGGCACCAAATTGGCCAGAGCAGGTCAGGCCAGGCAGCAAGGCAGGAGCTGGAACAATGGAGAGGAGTCTGCCCTAGTCTTGCAGAACCAAATGAGGCCTCCTTCTTGGGTTTGCATTTGAACTACCCGGGGCTGCTTTCCTGCAGGAAGGCCCTGCCATCTCATCATCCAACTAACTTAGCAGAGAAAGGCGCTCTTCCACCAGTCTGATTTAGGAATTAGCTCACCATAACCCTGAGATCGTTCACAACTTACTTATAACACCACCATTAAACTCTACCCACCACCTTTCAAGCTTGGCCTTGTGCTGCTTGGACCTGGATAGCTGGACTGTCCATTCAAGGACAGCTTTGCTTTGCTCCTAGCATTTGCGTGGAAATAGAAAAGACAGAGAAGATAGACGTCTTCTCTTTTCTAGGAAAACAACAGTGGTTCTTTGGGGTTGATGGGATCTTGGACACTCGAATACCTTGGGCATTTACACCAATGTTTGCCTTCAATTTCAGAAAGTTCCTGGTTTCCCTATCCTATCCATGGATCTCAGAAGAGACTTTCTACTTTAGAGGTAACCAGTGACTTTAAAGAGATAGTGAACACTTAGGAGATAATCTATTTGGCTTCTAGATGGATTGTAAATACAAGAGAGGAGTTGGTGGGATCGAAGGCAGTTTAGGGAAGACTTTATGGAGCAAATGTGCCTTGAGCCTGACATCGAAGGAAATAAAAGAGCAATTTATGTAGAGTAGAATTAACAAGAGGAAAGTTTCCCTCTTTTTTCATTAGGTTTTCACTTTTTTCATTAACACATTCATTTATTTAATAAACATCAAACATCTTGCTGAACTAGTCAATCAGCGGAAATAAAAACATGGTTTCCAAACCTCAAAGAATTTGCTGTCTAGAAACAGATAAGTAACTGGGTTACATGGAAAATGTAATTCTGAGCAAATCCAAAGAGCTACGGGACAAGGAGTTTCCAAATGCTCACTACTGGAGCAGCACTGCGAAGGCGCCATGATGGAGGCACCAGCGCCATCTTGCCCTCCGTTCAAATGTCACACCTCAAAGGGGAGGAGGCAGTCTGGGCAAAGTTAGAGGGGTGGGGAATTGTGTCGTGTATTTGGGAAACATGTTTGGCTTGAATAAGGCACAGGTTATGAGCAACGAACACTTTGAAAGGTAAGTCATGGAGCCAAGTCATCGAGGCTCTTAACTGTCGGGAAGGGCGTTTGAGTAAATCATGGAGAATCATGAATTTTCCATCATGTGGTATATTAGGAAGGAGAACCTGCCTACGGTGCTCAGGAAATGTTGGTGTGGTGTGGCCTCAGCAGGAGAGGCCTTCCGGGTGGGCAGTCTCTCTTGCAGGAGGGAGCTGCCGTGCTATGCTTGCTGGAACGTGGATGAGGGAGTTAATGTAGTGGGTGAGAGAGGCTGGGCAGTGAAGGGGGGTGGAAATTTCTCATTCCTATCGTGTCCTGGGACTGGCAATGGGACATGATGCACTGGTTCACTTCGCAAAGGAGACACCATTTTTCTCACCAGAAAGGAAGTGGGCCGTCGTGACAACTTTGATGTGTCCTTGCCACTCTGAGGAAGCAGCCTAGCCGTATTTCTGGCTCCTAAGGATAGGGTGTGCTGCCAGCTCTGCCATGTGCCCTCCCATCACATATTGTAGTGTCTCCTCGCTCAGACCAGTGTTTGCCACATAACACTTAGTGTGAATGTCCAGAGTATTTCCATCAATCTTCAGCATTTAAACTAAACTGTTCGCTTGCCAAAGATGAAGGGTTTCCTTGAGAAGGGCTCAATGCTTTCAGCATATGGACTTAGTCTCCATATTCCTCCTCTCCTCATAGAGCCACAAGCTGCTTTGCTGCCATTTCAGGGTATTTTTGTTTGTTTGTTTTTATTAGGATCTCCTACCTTGCCTCATCTAAGGTGCGAAAGTATGGGAAGTAATGCAGGAAGTTACTTCTTGACTGCAGGTGAGACTTAGAGAAGATAAATGCCAAGCATAAAATAACATCTGGCTGCAAAATTGAGAAAGCCAGGAGAGAACAGTGATAGTGTAGGAGTTGGGCAGAGACAGGAGCAGGATGAAGGATTATTGGGGCTTCGAGGTGGGCATGGTATGAAAACACACATTGGTAGAAGTGTGAATCTATAATCCCTAAAATAAACACATTGATGAAACCAACTTTACTTCAATAAATATAATTGGTAATTAATTAAATAAAAGCTGATGTAGCTAGTGAAAGATGATCCCGAGATTCAAACTTTCCTCCTCTGGACTGCAATGCAAAGTAGTAAGAGGCCCCATTGTTTTTTACCCTGATCAATAGGATTTCTTTAAGGTTTCTCAGTTAGGTTCTCACATTAACAGGTTGAGCTCAAGTCGGGTTCAGGCAGCTCATTGGAAACTTGGAGTTTATCCTTAGTTTTAAGAGGATGTTGAATATCCCATTCAGCATTAGATTCTTTCTCTGCTGAGATTTCTATCAAGCAAGCTTGTATTCCAGTTCACATTCTTTGCATTGGGTTCTAGGTAGATTGGCTTTAAATTCTTTGCCTCAAGGATTTTTGTCCCAAGCGTTTCCACTGTATTTTCACAGCAAATACTTTTGCTCTATAACCAATTGGCCGCAACGTAATTTTGCAACAAAAAGTAAAATGATTGGCCAACATTTTGGTTTGACAGTTTGGTTTTCAACTAATGCAGTCTTCACATTTTGTATTTTAAAAGTACAGAGATAAAATTTACTGGCAGTGTGAAAACAGGGTGTGAAGCCAGTTCGCACACTATACTTGAAAAAGCAAGTCTTTCTATGAGC